>NC_089846.1:61763670-62078694 GCF_035609145.1 Eleutherodactylus coqui
TCCTCCCGCCGCCGGTGGCAGACTCGGGAGCCCAAGCAAACTCCCCATTAACCTCCGGCCGCCGTTTCTTCCCGACCCCGAGGCCGGCTAGCCACCCCTGGCTAGCCTCTCCCACCGACTATCAGGGCTCCGCCCTGTAACCCAGGAGGCGACAGGCCACGATTGACCAAATACAAAAAAGGGGGGAAGGGGCTATGTAGCCCCTGCCTTCCCCCACTAACCTTCTACACGGGCTCCAAGGGCCCCTCCCCCTCCCCTGCTGCTATGACGAAAGCCCTTTCCCGTGATCCCACCCCTCTCCCCCCCTGGGTTTCTTCTAGGGCGGGCGGGCGGGACTCTTCTAACTTCAGCTTCTTTCTTCCTCTTCTTCTGGACGCTGTAATGGCCTTTCCCTGCGCTACCCCTCTATTTAACCCCCTCTTCCTAAGCTCCGCCCCCTCCCGGCATCCTCTACTCTAATTAACCCCCCTCCTCCCCGTTAACCCTATCATGCTGCCTTCCTCCTACCGCCCTGCGGGCTTCCGGCTCCGGCAGACCTTGACCCGGGTATAACGGAGTCGTATGCTGCTATGACCTTACCCCTTTAAATCCCCCTCCCCACCTACCATTACCCGAACAGACCACCGACACCATCTGTTGGATAAAATTTGGCCACAGCAGCCAATTTATTAAAACAAACAACATTAACATAAAATTTTTAAACGCATTTCCTTTCAAATATATCATACACCATTATAACCTCCTAACCATTATAAACATTCCCTAATGGAAAACCTGCGAAGAGGACCTTGGAGCCCCTCCTACTTCTAAAAATATCCTGTCGCCTCAAACCAACAGAGGAAATAGCTGTCCCGGTCACCAGCCGCAACTTGGCTGGCTCAGGCGACGCTATTTCCAAAACCTTCTTCCTCCCGCCGCCGGTGGCAGACTCGGGAGCCCAAGCAAACTCCCCATTAACCTCCGGCCGCCGTTTCTTCCCGACCCCGAGGCCGGCTAGCCACCCCTGGCTAGCCTCTCCCACCGACTATCAGGGCTCCGCCCTGTAACCCAGGAGGCGACAGGCCACGATTGACCAAATACAAAAAAGGGGGGAAGGGGCTATGTAGCCCCTGCCTTCCCCCACTAACCTTCTACACGGGCTCCAAGGGCCCCTCCCCCTCCCCTGCCACAGCAAGTGAGGCTCGACCACCTTGAGCCTGCGCCGCCCCCCACACCAATAGCGCCCGCTCAATTCCCTCCTGCAATCCTTCCGTCCATAGGTCAATGCCGATGTCATTTAAGTGGACGCCGTCTGACCTCCAGTAATTGCCGACCCCTTTCTCCAGGTCTATATGTCGCGCTGCTACCCCCCCTTTGCTGCCCAGGAACCGCGACACTTCCCTGTTGAGCTTCACTCTTGCTCTGTTCAGGCCCTTCTCCGACTGCGCCCCCCTCCAAACTTTCCTAGGCACGATTTCGGACCACACTACGACCGTCCCCGGGTATGACGCTTGCAGTCTAAGACAGTCATACCTTATGTCCCTTGATAGGTCCCTAAACCTCCTTTTTCCCAAATCGTTTCCTCCCACGTGTATGACCAAAACCTCCGGCGCCCTATCCCACCTAACCCGCCTTTCAACTTCCTCCAATACGCTGCCCCAAGTCATCCCTCTAATCCCCATCCATCTCACTATCGCCTCACTCTTCTGAAACCGTAGCTGCCTCCCATTCGGCCGTACCCCCGCTCTCTCTGCTCCCCAAAAAACATAGGAGTCTCCCAAGATCCAAACTAATGCTGGACGACCATCTGTAAAATAAACAGCAACAATACTATATTAGCAAACCGCCATTATGACCCCCCCCACCCTCCAGACGACCCCGCCTTGAATTTAAAGCAGGTGGGGTCGCACGTATGATTTAAAACGCCCTGACTCCCACCGACCTATCCTCTTCACTGCCTCCTCCCCCATACCTCTTACTGACGCTTCCGTCGCCGCCCCCACCCGAAATGAGTGAGACCCGAACTGTGTATTATTAAAACCCGCCACCTCTAAGGCCTTCTTGAACACCGCTATAAACTGAAAACGCGACAAAAATTCCCCGGTCTCGTGCCGCAAAAATGGGCCCGTGCGAAAATTTAACCCTTTGCTATACTGCTCCCAGGCACTCAGAGGGCACATACTGGCCCCCGGCACCTCACCCAACCGGATCACCTGCCCCCGTCCTTGCTGATCCGTCTTGGACCGACGGATAAGCAAGTCCAACCTCCCGTCTACCAACCGCACATCCTCCGCCTGCAGGCCGCCCCCCACGGTCTTGCTAGGTGACACCAATTCGCTTACCCGTAGGGCCCCGAAAAATGCAAATGAAAAAGCCGCCCTAAACAACCGCCGCTCGAACTCTTTTCCGCAAACAACATCAACCGCCTCCCCTAATTTCTCCAAAACATCAAATGATACCGGTCGCCTAGTGTCCTGTCTCCCTTTCCCTCTCCTCAGACCCTTCAGCGCCTGTTTTACCAAAAAATTTTTTGTCGCGTCCTCCACCCCCCGTATTTTAAACCCAAAAGCCACCCCCGCTATAAACTGGTTCACTTTTGCCACTGACCGACCCAAATCTGCACTCTCTCCCAACCAACTCAACAGCAAGCCCACTCTATCCTCCTCTGAACGCTCCCCCCCACGCTGCCTCAACCATTCTTCCCACTCGCTCCACGCTGCGCAATATGCTGCCCTAGTCCGCCGAGCCAGTGACCGTTCTATCAGGCCCCCCACTGCTCGCTTACCACGTTCCAGATTCGAGACGGGCACTTCCTCCCCTCCTTCTCCGCACCCGGCGCCAGTGTCCGGAACCGCTCCCACTGAAAGCGAGAGAGAGCATCCGCCATTGAGTTCTCGACACCTGGAACGTGTACCGCTACTACCCACATGTTTAATGACAAGGCCTCTAGCACCAACTGACGCAGCAGGTTAACCACCGGGGGGGATGACGCAGAGAGGTTGTTAATCACCTGCACCACCCCCATGTTGTCGCAGTGGAATCTTACTTTTCTATCACGGAAGTGGTTACCCCACAGTGTGATAGCCACTACTATTGGAAATAATTCCAATAGTACTAAGTTCCGAACTAAGCCTTCTTGCTTCCACTGCTCCGGCCATTCCCCCGCACACCATCTACCTTGAAAATAGGCCCCAAAGCCTGCGCTCCCTGCTGCATCTGTATAGAGCTCCCAGTCCACGTTGCTACTGACCTCCCCCATAATTACCGACCTGCCATTGTACTTCTCTAAAAAGGCGGACCAAACTGCCAGGTCCGCCTTGTGACTAACTCCCAAACGGATAAAGTGATGAGGGGCCCGAATCCCTGCTGTTGCCGCCGCCAACCGTCTACTGAAAACCCGGCCCATGGGCATGATCCTGCAGGCAAAATTCAGCTTGCCCAGCAGTGACTGCAGCCCTTTGAGCGTGATTTTCTTCGCCACCCGCGCCGCACCTAATTCCTCCTGCAAGTTTCTTAATTTTTCTTCTGGTAATCGGCACTCCATTGCCTCAGAGTCAATGGTGATGCCCAAAAAACTTAAACAAGTTGTGGGCCCCTCCGTCTTTTCCGGTGCCAGAGGCACCCCGAACCGTTTGGCCACCCATTGCAAGGTTCCCAGTAAGTTCGCACAAACTGGCGAACCCCCGGGCCCTACGCACAGAAAATCATCCAGGTAATGAATGACCGACTGCACTGCCGCCGTGTCCTTCACCACCCACTCTAAAAACGAACTAAACGCTTCGAAGTATGCACATGAGATTGAGCATCCCATGGGCAAACAACGATCCGCAAAATAACTCCCTGCCCAAAAACACCCCAACAACCTCACACTTTCTTGTGTTACTGGCAGCAAGCGAAAGGCTGACTCTATGTCAGCCTTTGCCATCAATGCCCCCCTTCCATAGTTCCGAACCCAATGAAGCGCCGCATCAAACGATGTATACACCACCGAGCATAGCTCGGGGTCTATTCCGTCGTTTACAGACGCCCCCCTTGGGTACGATAAGTGGTGAATAAGCCGAAATTTATTCGGCTCCTTCTTCGGTACCACTCCCAAAGGTGACACCACAAAGTCTTGCACGGGTGGCTCTTCAAACGGCCCCGCCATGCGCCCTAACCTAACCTCTTTCATTAGCTTCTCCGTCACCACTTCCGGATATTCTAACGCCGAACGTAAATTTTTTAACGAAAAGGGGACCCCATGAACCGGAGGCGGGATGTGAAAACCATCCCTAAAACCCTTAAACAATAACTCCGCCTTCTCTCTATCCGGGTACCTACTTAGGTACGGTACCATCTCTTCCAGAATCACTGGGGTCATCCCTTTTCGCAAAACCCCCTGGACCTTTTCCCTTTCCTTTCTTGAAACATCTGCCAGCCCCGTGAGACCCCGCGCCGCAGTGAGAGCAGGCATGACGGAACTTGCATGTTGCTCCGAACTTGCACTGACCCTCGTTGTACTGCCAGCAGTACCCGGTCCTACTCCCCCCTGCTGAACCACCCTGCCCCCCGGCTGAACTAGAGGCCGAGCCGAAGGACCCGGCACTGCCCTGAAAGGGCTGACCGAACCGCGCGGGGGCCATTACTCTCAACCATAGACCTATATCTTTGTGATCCCATCTGATCGATGGGCGCACTGCCTTACGCTGCCTGAACTGCTCATCATAGCGCAGCCAGGTCTGTCCCCCATACACTCGATAGGCCTCACCAATGGAGTCCATGTAACAGAAAAGGCCGGAGCAATTGTCCGGCGCTTTTTCTCCGATTACGCTCGCTAGAATGGCAAACGCCTGCAGCCAGTTCGCGAACGTCTGGGGTATAAGGCGCCACCTACGCTTCTCCTCCTCCTCTTTTTTAAACTCAGTCCGCTTTCCCTTGTCTAAATTAAATTTTTCCAAGGGTAGGAGGGAGAATATCTCGACATATTCGTCCCTCCAAATCTTTTCCCTCACCTCTTTTTTTAGGTGGGCCCCCAACGGGCCCTCAAAGCAGACGTAGACCTCGCCTTTTGCCTTATCGTCTAGCCGCACCCCCTCCCCGTCCTTTTCTGTCTGGACCGCTACTGCCACCCCGGCCGATCCCCCTGACTCCAACGTACCTGCTGCACCCCCCACTTGAGAGATTTCCCCAGTGGATTGTGCCCCCGTCTGTAACCCGCTCGTGGACATCTGTCCTACCAGCGGGGCAGATTGTAACACCCCAACCGCCTGTCCTACCCCAGTCCCACCAGCAAACGGTCCTCCCGGTCCGTCCCTAATGCTGGACGACGCACTGCATGGTGAGTTCCATGCTGTGACAGGCGACGGAGCGTAACCTACCCCCTGCCTCCTCAGCAATTCTAATACCACCCCCAGCAATGCACCTGCTTCGCCGCCTACCCCTAGCGCGTTAGTTAATGCAGCGCTACCCCCCGCAAATACCCCACTACTAGACCCCGCATGCGCCACGCGGCTAACATTGCTGGACACACCAGACATAGAGCATGACTCACCTGGCTGCGTAGGGGCTGTGGACCCACCAGCCGCCGACCAGTCTTGCCGCTGTTCCTCCTGGACTCTGCTAACGCCGGGCTGTGACCGCTCTGCTGGGACCGCAACCGCCTCCGATCTTCTTGGTGCCGAAGAAACATAGGCCACCTCTGTCGCCGTCGCACGCCTTCCGGATGACTCCGCCGCCGGGCCCCGAGAAACCGCGGGCCGCCCGTCACTTGAACTGTTGCAGGGCTGCTCCCCCTCCGATGCACCTCCGGGTGAGCAGCCCCCGACCCCTTCCAGGCTCTTTGCTTTCTGTGCAGCGCTTGGCCCCGCCCCCCTCTCAGCACGGGGCCTCGCGCTGCCCGCCGCACCTCGTCTTTTGGCGGGAGTCCTCCCCGCCCTGCTCCCCCTGCCTGTTGGTGTTGCCGGGGGGAGCCTACTACGGGGGGGGGCCGGAGAGGCACTCCGCAGCCTCTGCCTGCGTGAGGGAGCGTGCTCGGGGCTCAGTCTCTCTGGTGCACGCGCCCTCCGCGGCCGCTCTTTTGCCAGCCCCGCTGGTGCTGCCGCCGCCGGCCCCGCACCTGTCCTCCGACTCCGGACCTCTGCAGCCGCCTCTGCACCTCCCGCCGCCTCCGCTCGAGCTCCCGCTGCTCCTGCTTCTGCCGCCGCTGCCGTGGATACCGCCGCTGCTCCCAGGGCTTCACCGGAGAGCTGGACAAGCCAGTCCAGCCCCCTTTCTTCTGCCTCCGCCCGGATCTTCTCGAGGATCGCCTCCATCTTCTCCCGGTAAGTGGCTGGTCTTCGGGCTCTTCTTTTTCTTTTCTTCTTCTTTGGGACTGCCTCCGCTGCTTCTTTTTCGGCACCTCGGGTCTCCGGTCTTCAGTCTCCCTGCCTCGCTGCCGTCTGCCGCGCTCTTCAGCTCCGCCGGGCACCTCAGGTCTGCTGGGCTCTTTGGGACTGCTGGGCTCTTCGGTCCGCTGGGGTCTTCGGTCCGCTGGGGTCTTCGGTCCGCTGGGGTCTTCGGTCCGCTGGGGTCTTCGGTCCGCTGGGGTCTTCGGTCCGCTGGGGTCTTCTAACTTCAGCTTCTTTCTTCCTCTTCTTCTGGACGCTGTAATGGCCTTTCCCTGCGCTACCCCTCTATTTAACCCCCTCTTCCTAAGCTCCGCCCCCTCCCGGCATCCTCTACTCTAATTAACCCCCCTCCTCCCCGTTAACCCTATCATGCTGCCTTCCTCCTACCGCCCTGCGGGCTTCCGGCTCCGGCAGACCTTTATTGCACCACCACAAACTTAACATATAAGGGAGACCTCTTGCTTAGTGCCATCCACTATCACAACAATTGACATGGACAAAGGCAGCAGGAGCATTCAGGTGCAGTAAAAACAGGTGTTTTCTTTATTCCATCCTTAGTAATCACGCAACATTTCGGCCGTTACAAACTTGACAAAGGCTGTTTGTAACGGCCGAAACGTTGCGTGATTACTGAGGATGGAATAAAGAAAATACCTGTTTTTACTGCACCTGAATGCTCCTGCTGCCTTTTTTGGATAAACTTTAGGAATTGTTTGGAAGATTGGGATCTGTCTCCTGATTAACGGCTGTGCAGGAAGAGCCTCCCCTTGGATAAGGGTTTGCTGTAGTGCTGCTGGTACTTGTGTGTTTTTGGGGTGAACAATTGACATAGACAGTGAATGCCCTACATAAGGAATTACTACTGTGTATGCGAAAGAGCCACAGAAATAGCTTTATTCCTGTGCAGAAGTTAACGCACAAACCGACATGGTTTAGCTTGTCAGTTCTAACACCAATAAATAAAAAATTGTGGAGCGTGTATAGTTATCGGTGACTATGCACTGCATTGCTGCATGGCCTTATCACATCCGGAGAGACGCAAGTTACCTTTACTGGTTTGAACTTACTGCCTAAATTATGAAATATTTATGTTCAAACAACTGCCACCTAGTTTTATGAGATGTGTGATGAACACGGTGAGAGCAGTTGGGAATCAAACGTTCACAACACAAGCTGAAAAGGAAGTAGAAACCTAACGCCAATTGCAACATTTGAACAAATAAGTTGTTTCACACTTGTTCACGTAAGAGCTAATTCTATAAGCAAAGAAACAGAGAGGGGCAGTGTGATTCATTGAGAGAATATAAAATTACAAATGCTTCAGAATTAAACATTCAGTGAAAAGCACAGTAATAAAGTGCAACGTGTAGCGTTATAACAGACGCGCAGCGCCTTTTTCTGACGTGCATCGAGCCCTTATTTCTACTAAGGCAACTACGTATGGGAATGCACACATGACTCATTATTGAGTCAGCAATTTGGGGAAAATCTTGCGATTTTTCTCATAATGGCTTTGTTTTTGAAATTGAAGTGGTACGTTAAATTCCCAACAGCTGACACTTTATCATAAGTGCTTGCAGTTTAATGCTTACGAGCAGTGTACAGCTAAGTGAAGCGCTCTGCTCAGCGTAAATGTGTGACTTTAAGGCAATTTACTTACCAGGCCCTTGTGCTACCGTGGTCGTGGGCTCTGGAGCTCTTTCCTCCGTAATTGCAGAAGCTGGTTGCACACCTTCCACAGTCCCTTCCGCTAACGCACTCAATGCCGGTGGTGTTGGCCCATAGGTGGTTTCTGTGGAAAAACAGAATACTATGAAACATTCAAAAATACTAAATTGGTATACAAAATATTTGGCAATGCAAGAACTTATTACCTCCTCGCACTACCACTGTTAAAGGGGTTGTCCCGCGAAACAAAGTTGGGGTATACACTTCTGTATGGCCATATTAATGCACTTTGTAATGTACATCGTGCATTAATTATGAGCCGTACAGAAGTTATTCACTTACCTGTTCCGTTGCTGGCGTCCTCGTCTCCATGGTGCCGTCTAATTTTCAGCGTCTAATTGCCCGATTAGACGCGCTTGCGCAGTCCGGTCTTCTCCCTTCTGAATGGGGCCGCTCGTGCCAGAGAGCTGCTCCTCGTAGCTCCGCCCCGTCACGTGTGCCGATTCCAGCCAATCAGGAGGCTGGAATCGGCAATGGACCGCACAGAAGACCTGCGGTCCACCGAGGGTGAAGATCCCGGTGGCCATCTTCGCAAGGTAAGTAAGAAGTCACCGGAGCGCGGGGATTCGGGTAAGTACTATCCGTTTTGTTTTGTTTTTTTAAACCCCTGCATCGGGTTTGTCTCGCGCCGAACGGGGGGGCTATTGAAAAAAAAAAACCCGTTTCGGCGCGGGACAACCCCTTTAAGTCTTGTCTCCTTTCTGAGCTTAGTGCCTTACCTCTCGGCCTTGTAGCCGCCTCACCTGCCATTCCTGCCTCACGGCGCTGGACGCGAGCTGTAGGAAAATAAGAAAATAGAACCCATTTTTAACTTTCAGTGTGGCTTCAACCCTTTGACACTTGTTTGACAACGTATTTGTCAGTAAACAGTTGCAGATGTAGTAGTTGGCATTTTTTTTTTTGCAAATGAGTTACTCCTGAAACTTTTTCCATGCAAATAACAGCTAGGGATGCACTAGTGTGTGGGTGGCTTTAGCAGCAAAAGCAATAAGAACATTGTAGGCGTGTGGGTGGTCAAAGGCAGATTTGCATGCACGCTATCAGAGTTGCCAAGATACTTTATAATAGTTGCCGTAGACACAGGCTTGTGGTGTGTTCTTTCACCGCTGTAATTTTTGCCTTTTCCTAATTGCAACAGAAACTTTCGCAATATGCCAATAACGTCATGCATGTTGTTTTTAACAAATCGCGTTTGGTGAAACTTTGGTGCAGCATGCTTGATACTGTTTAGCCTTACATTCCTTTGTTGACGCTGACAAATTTCCTAATGTCGAAGTACAGAGTCGTTGATGAACAGTATGTGGCTTTCCTGGATGTTTGATTAAATTGGACAAGTAGTTATGCTGCAATTCAGGACAGAACTGATGTCGCTGTATGATAGTAGAGAAAGTATGGTGCATGGTTTTAATACTTTGGTGCGGACATCGTTAGTACCAGCATTGGCAAAAGCAGTTACCGTTTGCCTGTGGTGCTAAGCTTTCTCTCAAATGCAGTGCAGGTACAGTTAGTCCCCGACTTGCGAACAGGTTCTGTTCCCGGAGCCCGTTCGCAAGTCCGTTTTGTTCGCAAGTCGAACAAATGGTTGTATGGAGGGGATCGCGGGTGGATCCCACTCCATACAACGTCGGGTGCCAGCTGTTCTTACAGCGGGCACCCGGCGGCAGCAGTTCCGACGAGCCGTGGCGCTTGTCGGAACTGTTAACACTTTAAATACCGCTCTGACAGCGGTATTTAAAGTGTTAACAGTTCTGACGAGCGGCGCGGCTCGTCGGAACTGCTGGCGCCGGGTGCCCGCTGTAAGAAACAGCCGACACCCGACGTTCAGGGGGCCGGTACAGCGTCCCACGATGAGATCATGGGACGCTGTGCGGTTGCTAGGCAGCCGGGGACCTCCTGAAAGGCCCCAGGGCTGCCTATGCAGAGTGCCTATCAAGCGCACGGCTTGATAAGCGCTCTGCATAGACAGCCCTAGGGCCTTTCAGAAGGCCCCCGGCTGCCCAGCAACCGCGATGTGACCGGACAGGCTTCCATCAGGCTTGATAGAAGCCTGCCCGGTCCCTGCACAGCATGATGTAATGCCATAGCATTACATCATACTGTGCTGTACAGATAGTTCGCATCTAGCGAAATTCGTAAGTCGAATGTTCGCAAGTCGGGGACTATCTGTATAGGTACCCTTTGCAATGTTTTTATTTGCAGGTACAAAAAGTATGGTCGTAAGTTTTTCTTGCCGCTGTACTACGCGTCTGCTTGCAGACACAAGCTGGAGAGAGATTCCGCAAGATACAATGTAGACAGTTAAGAGGCTTCCTATAAAAAGCAGAAGATATATGGAGGACCTCCTCCAGCATTGCAGCGCCACTGCGTTGCCAGTAATAAGTGCTTAGAGCGCATATAGTGGTTAGGATGGGTGTTTATTAAATATTTCATATACTAAAAAGCTGTGCGATGATTGTTCGACATAGATCGTATAACAGTTCGCAAAATATTCGCGCATGCCATGGAAATGGTTGTGTGATTTTCGAGCCGCTGGGGATTCAGGAAAATTATTAGTTGAAGTAAAGGCTTACCTATCTCCCGAATGCGGCTGCACCTCCGAATCGCGCGAAGGCCGCCCGGGTCTTTCCCCTTAAGATTGCTCCATTTTTTTGTAGTTGCGATCGGGTGCGCACTGTGCCATAACGGTGCTCCAAAACCCGGGCGACCTCGCGCAAAATGCTCCTCTTGTGCTGATTTGGGTGGAGGTACGGTCATTTCAGCCCGTCATAATCCCTCCTATCCATTATGTGGACGAAGGTGTGCACCTCGTGGCGGCCAAGTGGGGATGTTCGACGGGCCATTTTGTTTGGTGGCTCTAGCAAAATGGCGTCCTAGCTCCCAGTAGCAGCTTTTCCCGCGCAAAATAATTTGGCGCGAAAACTCGCTTTGATTCCGGTATGTTTTCACTCGTGACCCTGCGTATGTGCAAGTGAACTTTTGCGTCGCAATTGTCGGCTATGTGGTTATTACGCTACTGAGGATGCGAATAGACAACAAGTTCTAAAGCCATTTCTGTTAAAGTTCAATGTTTATACCTATTTGCTTAGGCAGCACTGATTTTTTTTGCTCCCGCATACGACGAACTATCGATTCTGAACACCGGCTTTCGTATAGGTACACACGTGTGTTATCGCAATTAAGAAAATTATTCCCAACTGCTACTTGTTTGCCCAGTTTACGCGCCAATGGGACCACAATGGTGATGCGTGGTTGCCAGCTGCGGAACTACTCGTTATAGCATTTTAACCAAATCGATGAAAGCAACGGTGGTCGACTAAAAGTTTGTGTTGAAATTCTGTAAGTGATCGATATCCACAGATACACTAATGAAACTTTAATGTTTGTTCGCCTAGCGTTGGAGCATCGCATTCTCCAGTATGCTCTGACTTCGGCGGCGAACAAAACATCAATGTATTAGAGTAGGCGGTACAAATTAGATCCGCGGTCGTCGGACCACGGCTACGAGGCGTAACGAATGTTTGCTAATTTTTTCGCCAAATTATTTTGCAGGAAGACACAGGAAACTGCAGAAGACGCCATTTTGAAGAGATCAACCAGAGATCATGTCACGTAGAGCCTCGCCCCTAGGCCGCCGTGAAGTAACAACCCTGGTTCGCATACTCGACAGCCGGAATTACGATGGGCAGAAAGGACCTTATCAGCACCCAGATCAACATAAGCGTTCTATTATTCGGGAGGTCGCCCGCACTTTGTAGCGCCACTATGGCACCATTAGGACACATGCTCAACTCCCAAAAAATGGAGTGATCTGAAAGCGAAGAATTCGGGGGGCTTAAGAGATTCGCCGATGCATACGGAGGAGGGAACGAGGTAGGACTCTACCAATTGTTTGAAATGCCTTAAGGCGTTCAATGCAGTGCCCGAATTGCGAGGCGTTTCCACGTGCATTTATCTTTTCAAACCGCAGCCGTAGGGTACTGCAAGATTTAGCGAATTTCTGGCGAACGATTCGTAGTTATGACGAAAAAAACTGACTGCTGCGCAGTTGTAGCGAGTACACCTGGGCAGTGGGCAAATTACAATTGCATCCACCTTTTATGCTGAGACTGTACAACGGAGTGCCTTAACATGTTGTATCTGGCTGGACATTCACCAATCTAGCGAACATTGAAATTCAGGATGCCGAAGCATTCCAACTTCATCAACAGCATCCTTCCAGTAGATATAGCTTTTTACCTGCTTATGACCAAGTACGTTGACCACAGCCATCCTAACTATAAGGCTGGGTTCACACAGGGCGGATTTGCCGTGGAAATTCCGCGTGGAATTTTGCAGTGGCAAATCCGCCTGCGGCCGCTAATCTCGGTATTAGCCAGCCATGTGGACGAGATTTCTCAGAAATCTTGTCCACACGGGACGGCCAATCCGCTGCGGTAAGTCAGGCAGGAACCGCGGCTTTACAATATGCAGCATGTCTATTTATTTTTTCATTCCGTTGCGGCCGCGCTCTCCTCTATGGGAACGCCGGCCGCAGCCGAAGAGCGAGCGGCCGGGCCGCTTCAAAGCCGCCGCTGGTTTTTCCGCGGCACTTCTCCTGGCGGAAATCTCGCAGTTTTTGCTGCGGCCAAACCGCGAGATTTCCGGTGGGATTCCGCCCCGTGTGACCCCAGCCTAAAGTGTTGCACATACGTTGAGAAACCAAAGATTCTCATTTGCAAAGCACATGCAAAGCGAGACTTTGTAGCGTAAGTCAGCGAGCAATGAACTATGTTTTTGCTTTACTGCAAGTTCTTCGTTCGCTTAATAATGAGTAGAGGCCAAGAAGTTGATAGTAGCAGACAGCTCGCTACCTGAGCCACAGTACTTTGGTAACAGATTACATAAATGACAGCAAGTTATTGTTAACCTTACATTAACTGTCCAAAATTATTGGCGAACCCAGCTGCTGCACTAACATTCAAAGCGCAATCCAACAGCAAGGTAGTACAAACAGTTCCACATCGTTTAGTTTTTACCAGCAAGGGCAGTAAGGAATTGCAACGCCGCAGCGTAACTATACTTTTGCTCATCAAACCAAAAACATGTTTCTTCCTTTTTTCCAAACTCCAACAGTACTGGCCAAGAGTGCAAGTGAAGCGGGAGGAGCTTTACCTGATGCCACGAGGACGGAGCCGAACGAGAGGGAGCAGAGTTGTCACAGTAATGATTGGAATGTAACACCAGGTAAGAACCAATTACATGTCTGTCCGCAAAATACAAACATGCTGCAACGCACAATTATTAACAAAAATTTTTTTAAAACACACAGACCTACAAAGTGCTCTGCACTCTCCTCATTTAGCTGATGAAGGCCAAAGTGCACAAACACCGTTAGCCGCAGGCTCCCCTAATGTCAGTGATGCAGCGTCAGTAGAGGAACACAGCATCACAGAAGCCGCTGGTGAATATGTCAATGAAAGAGTAATAATCATGAAGGCAGCCATGCTTATATGGCGGTTTACCTTAAACCCTGAATATATTGGCCAAAAGGAGTAGTATTTCCCTTTAGACTTTCCAAGCCATCCCAGTAAATAAGTTGCTTTTAAGCACTACAGCAACTGTTCTGTCTTAACTTATGTGTTTTTCGTTGTTTCCTTAATAACTGCATGGGCTTATCTTAAATGACGAGGTGCAGTCCTAGCCCCACACTTAATAAACAGCTATAAAAGGCTTAGGTGAGTTCCCCCATTGTTACTGCACCGTGCTTGCATCCAAAAATTTCTGCACGCCTTACTCTTTGCTCTCCGCTAGTTATTGTAAAGATCTCAAAACTTTGTTACCTGCGGCTTAGTCAATTGCTTACTGTCCACAATGTTTTCCAGTTCCAAGATTAGTTAAGCAACCAAGGATTTTCAGTTGTCCCACTGGAATTGCAAGACTAACTTTTCCTGATAAAGGTGCTCGACCTCAGTAGCAATTGCGTTTATCCTTTACCAGATGCTCTACTCTTAGGAAACAGTTGTTGTTCCGCAGATCAATGTTTGTGTTCTGACGCTGTATCTGGAAGACAGTAAAGAATATCCATCCTTCCATCGTACTGTGGTGAGGACATCTGCATTGCATTTGCTGGCACAGTAACAGTAGTGGTCGATCGATTTTGTATGTCTCTTACACTGTCCGGTGTGCGTGCAACTGTTATTGCGCGGCTTAGGTAGAATTGTCAATATCACAGCGGCTAGTTCTCAGAAGCCTTTTCTTTATCTGGAATTTTCCAAAAAGTTTACTAGGGAACATGCATACACGCTGCATTGCGAAGAGCTGTGCTCTGCATACTGGCATTAGTGTTTCTTGCACTGCGAAATTCTCCAGTGAACTGCGGCATTCAATGTGAAATTAGCAGTTGACATTGCAACCAATATTTCCAAAGCGCCCGAAGTTACACTTTCGTATTGCATAATTACTGCACTTGAATTGCCCCGAAAACTATAATTGGGTACGCGGTTGTACAAACACAGATAAAGACGCGTCACATTGTGATTGTTGGAAAACCCTGGCTGATTTGTGATTACGCATTAGGTAGCAGGCTTTGAAGCTGGCCAAAGTGAAATGCTTTTGAAGCTACAGTAACCCTAATGTTAATTCGTTTCTATTTTTCCATCCCCCCTAATGCTTCTTAAACCTCAACCGTATTTTTAACAAGTGTAAATCTGCATGAACAGTTAGGGCCTAGTCATTACCTTACACCAACCCATCATTCAATGATTTTGGCATACTGTATGGGATACACAGGAATCTGCGTTTGCCACAGATGGCTTCATAGCATTTCTTTTCCCCTGGTTAAACAACATTCTTTGGCCTTGCTACTGTGCTACAAACGGTAATACTAGACGTTCTAGACACCGGAGTCGGCTAAGTTTATGCTATGGGTGTTGGAATGTTGAAACTAGTGATGTAAAATTTTTATTTTTTTTTACCAGCCTTGGGAGTGAACCCTTCTGGTGAAGGAACGGATTTCTGCAGAAGCCAAATAGTTGCCTGCACAGCACTGCTCCTTGCACAGCAGAGGCTAATCAACGGGGTGCTGGAGCGGTTGGCAGACTTAGAGGAGTGGCGTCAAAACCATATTGGAACGCGGCTTTGCGGAATACAGCTGCCATTATACCTGTTAGCTGTTTAAAAATGTTAGCTATTTCATGCCTTTGTGCTGTTTTTCACTATGTGACTATTTAGAAATGTGCCTGCGTGTGCTTCTGTGGATTCGCTGTATATAGTGTTGTATTGTACAGTGTTTTTTAAAGTGGAATGACATCAGTGTTTTTCATTCTCTAATAATTAATGCTTCTGTGTTACAGTAGGAGCCAAGTTTTAAAATAAATATTTCAAGTGGTTCTTGTTTTAAAAAAGAGACTAATAAAAAAATTAAAATAAATATAAGTTGCCACTTACATTTATTTCGAAATCCACGGTTTATAGTGCCACGCCTCGTTTTGAAAATTATGTTGATACGACAAGCAAAAACTGGCGCAAACCTCCTTGTTGAGTGGTGTTTAAGAAGTAAAGCCAGCTGTGACTGTACGGTTAAGTGGGTGAGCATTAGAACTGAATAAATTATGTCCAGGTATTGTGCAATTAAAGTCTCACAAAGATATCGCTTCCTCTGGGCTGCCAAAAAGGTATCCTCATCGCTGTAGTGTTACGCCAAGGCTACGTAGGTGTTCACCCACTTCAACTGAACGGCCATCGGGTTTGACTACTTTTGTTACAGTCTGAAAATTTTTTGGGAACGAGATAATTGCATTTTTGAGATTTCAACAACTGTGTCCAAGTGCCCAGTAGGTGGCTCACCATGTGCAATACGGCTCCTTCACGGTCTCAACTGGATGCACATATGGTCTACAACCTGGATGTAAACAAAAATTTGCCACATTATGGAGTAGCAATCAGACAGATAGCTGTGTTACAGTTGCCGCCTTAACATTGCTTTGTAAGCGTTGCTTCGCAAGAGATTAATTGCGGTTATTGTTCCTGTACTTCACACAAAATAATTGAGTTAACAGCCCAGGCATAGTCCACCCATTTCTTTTTAGAACACCTCGATTTAGACTAGTAACGTTTACTCTACTCAGAGAAGTGCTTTGGATGGATAAATCTAGGCACACGTTGAATGGGAGCACGCCTTATAAGTACACCCAATGCAGCAAGCCTTTTGCTTACTGTAGTACACATGCTTCCCCTTGGCGTCTGGATATGAAGTGCAGATGTTAATGTCTGCAAGTGCAGTGTTAGCGCTATGCAGGCATGATAGTCTTACGCTTTTTTTTAATACAACAATAATTAAAGAGCAATAGAGGCGCGAGCAATGGTGTGCTGGCAAGCATTATTCACTCAGAGATGAACAGAGTTTTGAAATTTTTAGACACTGAAGAAATTAACCGCGCACAATAACAGACATATTGATTTGGCCAGGCACCAAGACACTATTACCCTGAAGCTATATGAGAATGTCTGCTGCATAAGTTTTACACTTTCCGTGTTTTTTGTGGTAAATAAGTGTAATCCTTCTTCTCAGGCAAGAGCTGGCGATCAGCTAAGATTTCAGAATGGTATACACTGGCCAGATGGTTTAGACATTGCATGCAGTAAAGAGCTAAACTAACGTATGAGACATCTGGAAATGTGGTTATCTCAAAGAGTTAGACATGTGAACTTAAACGAGCTAACAGTTAAACATTTGTTAGGCACAATCACATGAATGGACAATCCGACTTAGTTGTGGAAGAAATACATTAGTTTGCCGCAGACACTCAAAACAGCACTGCTGGTAAGTTTAAGCAGCCCTCCCAATAACATTAATCGTCACATAACATGTTTGCTAGTTAGCGTTACTTTATAAAAACAGTTTTTGGGCGCTTTAATGCTACTAGATAACCAACAACTTCTTCCTTAACTAGTTTGCGGCAACTGTCTGAGTTTAGAAGATGGTATAAACTTATGTGTACCATTCTAAGATTTTGAGTTAGACACTGTGAGACTATAGGCACCTTTTAAGCGTTAATCAGAGCCCAGCAACTTTAAGCCTTTATTAGCTGTGGCTTAATCACAAGAAACACAAATATTTCTCTCTGGTCAACATTTGGTTTGCATTTCTGCATATGTGTGGCAGAAGTAGCTTGGGGTCATATGTAAGACAGATTGCGTGATTTATAGGTTGTTACAAATATTTTTCATTAGGCAGAGCAAATATAAGCATGAAAGAAATATCAAATACCAATGGGTGCAGCTAGTGTATCGGCGCAACAAGATAGTATCAATGACATTTTGGCCCCTCCTAGTGTGCCCAGAACCACAACTAATAATACTGAAAACGAAGGGTTTTTAAAAAAATTTTTTAAAGTAATATGTACTCTCTAAAAAACACTTAACAACTTAAAAGGTTACAAATGACGTTGCAGTAGGCCAGACATCAGCCATCATTGTATGCACCAAGCAAAAGATAGGGGATAACAGTGTAATGTTTGTATACAAAATAAAGTTGCACAGAAGTATGCGGTAAGAAAACGCAAACATTATAGACCAGTCAGTCTGAATCTGTTGCTGTCCCAGAGCGTCGCGGACTGATTGGTACTATTTTTCTCGGATGTTTGCCCCCTCGGCCCAAGCTGATTGGCGCTTTACTCCGCCGCTTAAAAAAAGCATGAATGTCTTTAGCAGTCCCAGTCCCTAACATTTGTGAGGGGGGTAAATTTGTTTCCCCTTGCTCCCCGAGACCAAAAGGGGCTGAAGCTGTAACAGCTGCACTGCTGCAGGTTGGTAAGGCGTCACGGCATTGCTTTGCACCCTGACGCGTTGGCTCCACGCCCTCTTCACTGGAGGTAGTTTCCCAGCCGTGGCGAGTTGTTGGCAGTTTAGGTGCCATTGTGGCAGCTTGACGTTGCCATTTTACTGGCGGCAGAATTGGCCTATGGCGCGGTCTAGGCCTACGTTGGGGTGTTGGTGTTTGTCCCACATTCAGAGGAGTACAAAATTTGTCCGTGACAATGTTGTCAGTGTTCATAACCTCTGGTGTAACATTAACTTCCTGTGTTAGCCGCTGCTGAGTTGTACTGTCATGTAGTGGTGCAGGCTCATTTTCCTACCCCATAGGCTGCATGGCTGACGCCTCAGTAGTGTGCGGTGCCGTCTGTGGGCTTAATAAACTTTCGAGAAAAGGGGAAAAGTCCGAAACTGGCTCAGCTCCGTGCTCCACTGGGTTGTCAGCCCTTCCAGTTGGCTGTGTACTATACTGGTCCTGGTTGGGAAAACGTCCGTGGCCGTGGAGACTCCATTGCGCCAGCAGCCAGAAACATTCATCTGTAGGCTGAGCGCCGAGCACAGACTCAAATAGAGTCTCCACGGCCACTTTCATTTTTGGTACTATGTGTGGCGGGAGAGCGTGGAAACTGGGCACCGAGGCACAGTATAACTCTGCCCAGTCCTCATCCTCCCTGTCACGCAAGTACCCGAGGACCGCCTGGTCAACCCGTGAGCAAGGGGAAAGGCTGCGTCTCTGCTCCTGATGCACCGGTGGTGCTTGTTGGCTCTGTTGGTCAGGCACTTCGGTATTTCTATTACGTACAGATGTATCACTGTCAGATGTGTTGTCCGTAATTTGGGTTCGGTGGCGAGCTGGTTGGCGAACCAGAGGGCTTGACCCAGCGCTCAGTTGCTCAGTTCTTTGTTGAGCTCTTTGCCGTGACTGAGTGATGCCCGGCAAGTTGCTGGTACTCCTAATAAATGAAAAAAAAAAAAGTAATATGCAAATGGACACAGGAGGCTTAGCACTTATTATAGTGTTCTGCTTGCAAACTCTTAAGGCCTCATGTCCACGGGGAAAATCAGATCCGCTGCAGATTCTACATGGAGAATCTGCAGCGGGTCCCTCCTGCCCCGCGGACATGAGCGCTGAAAATAGAAATTTAAAAGCATTTACCTATCCGTAGCGGGCGGCGAAGGTCAGCTGTTCCTCACGGCCGGATCTTCATTTTCGGCCGGCGGATGAATTCCTGACGCCGGCGGCACGTCGCCGGCACGTCGTCGACGTGCCGCGCGCATGCGCCGGGCACATCCGCCGAGCCGAAGCAAGGGAGATGCGGCCGTGAGGAAGAGCAGAGCTTCGCGGCCCGCTGCGGGTGAGTAAATGCTTTTAATTCCTATTTTAGGTCTCCCGCGGATCCGGACGGCTTCCATAGGCTTCAATAGAAGCCCGCGGGAGCCGTCCCCGCGGGAGACCAGCATGAAAATGGAGCATGGTCCAGATTTTTTCATGCTCCATTTTTTTTTAAATGCCTTTTATTGACGATCCGCGGGTATTTATCTACCCGCGGGTGGTCAATGCATCCCTATGGGGTGCGGATCCGTGCGCGGGAGATCCGCTGCGGATTTTGAATCACATTTTGCCCGTGGACATGAGCCCTTTAGAGTCTCTTTTTTTTTTTTTTATACAAAACGTAAAAAGGGGGGGGGGGGGGGGGAGGCCGTGAAACTATCTCGTCATTAAGGCAACTTGGGTTTTAATATGGGGAAAAAGGTAAGGCAAAGGGGCGCACAGATGAGACATAAATATATCTGAACAGCAGCATTTCACTACATTTGAATGTCTGTCAAGGGATTGTATAGCAGTAATGCTACAAAGAGGGATGGCTGCACAAGCGTATTCTAATTTAATACACCATTTTATTATGTGCTTGCTGCCACGTTGGGGCCACTATTTCATTGCTTAAAACACTTGACTGGGTCCTTGATATAATACAAATACTATATGTAAACTTGGCAGGCCAGCCACAGCTATGATGCGTTGCATAACAGTGCACACGCTTACAAAGGTGTTTTTAGGTTGCCATGTGTGGAATGGCGAGACAACAAAATACATGTTTGGTTTTCATAATTTAAGACAACCATCTAACTGCTTCAGGTTTAAGGTTTAAGTTTGACAAGCTACGTTCTGCAACTGAAAGCTCTTAAAGAATATTGGGTGACTGTTTTGAAGCACGTCCTATCGCTGGCGCATTCTCCACTGTTGGTTTCCAGCATTCTGCATTGGGCTTTTGCGCTGCATATGGTAAAAGAGAAGGATGGTTGTAACATAACAATGTGATTGGGTAGGATTATTACAAAAACGTCAAGGCGCAAACCAGCAAAGATTAAGTATGTATCATGGATGCGCAAGGTTACAAAGTTAGGACAAAAACGTCAGCATATAGTGGTTTTAGCAATTGCAAGGCTGCTCTTCTCTAGAGAAGTCGCTGGCACTGAGGGGCTGTGGGCAGTTACCTGCGTGAGCATAGTGGTAGGGGGGGGTATGGGAACTACACTGCCCCTCCCTCTCCGCCCTCCCCCATTGCTCGCCAGACCATCACGACAACCGGTTCATTCTGGAAGAATGGACAGCTACAACAAATCGTTGTAGGCTGGACAATAGTGGGCATTTCCCAGTAGTTGAAGTGTTAGCACAGCTAAATTGTGAATGCACAAAGTAGTCAGCTAACGCTTCTGGTTTGGGTGACTCTAGAGACATGATAGTGCATTTCCTTGCCCAAATGCAGGCGCTGCGCATTGAACGCCTGCAGCATGGCTGCTTGCCTCAGCTTCTGCACTAGTGATGGATCTTTGCCTTTAGACTCCTGCAGTTAAAAGCTTCCATAGCTCGCAACGCGAAATGTTATTTGGACTGAGCTAAAACTTACCACTACACTGTAAACAGACATACAAGTGTTGCCCATGTGCACCACAGTAATACTAATATGCAGCAGCAAGGCTAAAGTATTGCGCAAACTATGTAAGACAACAATTTGAAAACTGCATCCCAAGGCCAGGCAGCTGGTCAAACGCCAAAACATACATGTTGTCAGCCAAGCAGCAGCGGGGGAAAAGCAAATTTGTACAACTGTGGGACGCAATAGGCAAATGTCATGGCTACTTTGAAATCTGTTGCCAGGAGTTGTCCAAATGTATGTTGCATTCATCATTTCTTGGCAATACAGATTTATAGTTAACCATTAATTCCATGAAACAAGCAAAATCCACTGCACTTATTCACTAAATGACTTGTCTGTTAGCAAAGTGTCAAGAAGGCGCAACATGGGCCTCAATGAGTGTAGCTCAAGGCAGTTACTAACATGTCTATGATTAATGATACTAGCTTATCTGCAGTAATATGACAACTGTTACGTGCTAACAGACAAGGATTTAGCGTTTTGTGAGATCGTAAAGTTGAATAATGCAGATAACCAATTACGCGGAAGCTATAACGACAACACAAGTAAATAGCAGTGGATAATGCAATGCCATAGATGTTTGGCTGCCGCAGTGCTTTGCGCAGTTTGATAGCATTCAGGTTAACTGTTACAGAAAGCAGAGTAGTGTTAACTTTTCATCCTGCACAGACTGCAACACAACTCTACAGCTTAAAACCTAAATGTGTAAAGATAGAAACCTTGAACAGTACAGCGAACACAACGAACCAGCGCATATATTATTAAACAGAAAACTTTGTGGACCTGGTAATGAACAGCAGCAATAGGCGATAGCATCCAGACGTTTTTGGAAGAGCTTTGCCCTGCTCTTCTGTAAACTCAGATGTGCAAATGCACCGTTGTGCATTCCTGGAAAAACTAGCACTGCCTCTACTCTCAAGTTAATTGCATTGTCAACATGTGTGTGCGCATACTGGCCCTCATAACATACTTGGCGGTACCTTCATATTTGCAATTGCCATCTAAGAAAGGTCAGAATCACGCAAAGCAGCAGCAGGGTTCGCTCTTAGTCACTGGAATTGAGTGTGCATGAAAATTGCTTATCTCATTTTCGCATTTACATACAGACAGACCTGGGACAGAAAGGGTACGTGACAAACTGATTGACAATGTATGTCAACTATGCTGATAACCAATAAAAAGACAATACTTACAGTCCAACATCCATGGGGATGTCCAGAAAGCCAAGGAGGTGAGAATATTTGTATGGCTTCTTGCCCAAATGAGTAACCGTTTAGGCCAGGCGAGCTTCACAGCGGTACTGGTCCCTGGCCGACTTCCAGCTCCTCTGGACCGACACAACTGTAGTTAACGAGAACCGGTACAAAAGTTGTAGTTCTTCACATTTGCTTTCAGAGTCTCAAAGTGAAAATTTAGCACTGCTAAGTTGGAAATGGTGCTATATAGCGATTATAATGGCAGCATAGAAACACTGTACAGCAGACAAAGTTTGCACTGGAGGTTAAAGAACAATCAGCAATGCTAGCACAAACTCAGCAATACAGCGCACACACACTTACAAACCATGCGAGCTGCGTTCGCATTGCCATTTGCTATTACACACAACTATAGCCTTTAACATAACAGTACAACAGTTAATGCTGTGGGCTACTAACGAAGGGGTAGTCGCGGTGAGCTACGTGGTTGAAAGCAAACAGTAAAAGCTGTAAATACATGCTTAAAACCTTCCGCACGGCAAGCAGCTGCAAGAACAAAATTTACGTACCAAATTCCGCTCGCTCTTCAGGAGTTGCCGAACGCCACTAGTTAGCGTGCGTTTGCTGCGCCACTTCTCTCCATAAGGTGTCCTCCTTATACACATTCCTGTAATGGCGATGGTGTGTGTCCCAAAGTGGTGGTCTAGCTTCCACCGCAGGTATGAGGCGATTCATGGTATCAGGCAACAGGCACAGAAAAAATGCTGAAGCCCACAGCAGCTTAGCAGTACAGGACTTTTATAGCCTGCAGCCGCCTATCTCCAGGTGCCTGCATAATTATCAGCTAAGCACCTTCGCAGCGACATCGACAGCGCATCGAAAATACACACCTGTTCAAGCGGCAATCTGAGCTAATCACTGTAATGGGCAAAACCTGTTTTCAACGACACACGTCCAAACGTCGACCGGAACGTATTCTTACGACCACATCGTATATACGTCGCGTAAATATAGAATTATTGATGGCAATGACTATACGCGACGTACATTCGCTCGTGAGGAGCAGTACATTGCAATGGAATAGCCTCACTTGTAGCGTATATACGCTCGGTCGTGTTTTTGCGCTGTATATTCGCTCGTGTGAACGCACCCTTAAACACACAATAATCGTTGTCTAAATGGGCCTAGAGGAGTAGGAAATTATTGTGGAAGATGTGCGTGTAATAGCTGACGAGGTGGCTTTTTTTTTTTCTTTTTTTCCTCCTCCTTTCTGGAAGCTAGTTTAGTCAATCGTAAGGGCCTTTTGCCTACTTATAAGTTCTTTGTTAAAAACGCAATGATAGGATGGGTTATGCGGCAAGGCAAACTGCACATTAAATCTACTTTGTTGCATATCTAAAGTTACAAAGTAAATCAATTGATTACATCTGGAACCTTTGAAAAAGTTGTACATAAAAGACAAACAACCATTATGCTTTTTAAACTTTTAATTGCACCCTTTCAAACTTCCAGAATTATTCTTTTTCATAATTCCCTGTAAACATAAACAATCTCCAACTCAAACTTTTTTTTCCATCAGCATTTATGTAGAAAAAACAAATTAAATTATAAATTCAAAAAAAGATGTCTCTGCCACATCAAAAGTTATTTCATCCTGACTCATCGGGAAAATGGTGTGAGGGCCATGGCTGAGGCTCCAGTGCTACTTGCCTTCTATGAGCCCCCGACAACTGTAAGTTGCCTCCTGATGGGACCAAAGGTCCGTAGGGGCATTGGCGGCTAAGCGGAGGTGGCCTCTTGAGCTGTACATTTAGGGGCAATTGGGCTGGAGCAATGGGCCCCGTTGGAGTAGGTGATGGGAATGTCCCATCATGGGCAAACTGTCTCATTGCTCTAAATAAAATATCTGCCTTTGCACGTTTGTTACCCTTGCAGCGGATGATGCAAAGTGCAGCATTTCGATCCATTTGTTTTACAGGGTTGATACGGCAGCTTAAAATAGCCATTTGGCCCATTGCTCCAGCTCAATAGAGTTCATGCTGCTCACGTAGAAATTCAAAAACATCGCGGTCCACGTACCGACCAGCAGGTGGTTCCGGACAATTGCATCTTGGCCAACGCAGTGACTAGGCGAATTGTGCCGGCTGTTCGGCAAGTGACGGAGGTGAATTAGATGGGGGCTTGCCAGACGCAGCAGTGGCCTCTTCAGCTTGGTCACTTGATGGTGTTTGCAGAATTAGGCTGCTTTCCGTTTCGCTGTCATCCCGTGTCCCTCGGTGCTGTAGCAAGTTAGCTGTAGTGCTATATAAAAAAAACAAAAAAACTTTAATGGAGTGCGCACATTTTTACAAACAATTTGATTTCAGTTCATAGAAATGTGGTCCCCGAGTGTGAAATATGGAAACAGCTAGGCTGGGTTCACACAGGGCGGATTTGCCATGGAAATTCCATCTGGAATTTCGCCGCGGCAAATCCGCCTGCAACCGCTAATTTCTCAAAAATCTTGTCCACACGGGACGGCAAAGCCGGCACTGTGGCGCGGATTAGCCGGCTGCAGCATGCTCATTCTTTTTCTTTCTCCGCTTCGGCCGCGCTCTCCTCTATGGGAGCGCCGGCCACAGCAGAAGAGCGAGCGGCCGGGTCGCTTCAAAACCCGCGGCGCTTAGCAGCGCTTCTCCCAGCGGAAATCTTGCGGTTTTTCGCCGAGGCCAAACCCGAGATTTCCGCCGGGATTCCGCTGTGTGGCAACCCAGGCCTATAGTGGAGACGAGTGTTTCTAAATTTTGGGGGAAGGTTTAAAATTGCTAAATTTCTTTTAGTTTGCTTGTGTGGATGCTTTCAATTTTTTTTAAATATTGACCTGACATTGTGGGCTTTTGATTGATTTATAACCTTATGTGGGACTCTGATAAAGAATTATTTCCTAAGGCCTCAGTCACACGGGCGTAAATACGCACATAAAAAAAAAAACGCGTGACCATGTCCATTGCCACCAATATGTTCTATCTTTTGTAGGTGCGTTTTTACGTGCGTATACACACGCATAAAAACGCCTGTGGGTTTTTATGCGTGTATTTATGCCCGTGTGACTGAGGCCTAAGTCCGACACGGCACACCACACCACTTATAAGGCAATACTCGCCTATTCCGGATCGACAGCTAGAGACTTCTCCAACGAGCCAACACGTACGCTCAGGGTAGCGTATCGTGTGTCGACGGTTGTTTCCACTATTCCAACTGCGCTATTATCGCATGGGGGATGGCTAACCTTGGCTGCAATGGAAGCCCAGCATGACTTTTGTAACATCTGGAAACTGAACATTAAACACTTTGTATTTGACGCTGCACTTATACGCCTCTTTGCACTCAGACATTGTAAACCTATTCATCAGAAGGCGCAGCGCATTGATTGGTTGGGCGTTGTGTATCTCGCTCAATATACATCAATGGCATTAAACTGCGGTTTACACATTTGGTACTTACGACCGAAGCTCCTGAAATGGGCGCAGGAACATTAGCATTTGCGTCAGGTAGTAAGGCCTTCTGCACCACTCTTCTGGGGCCGGGCCAGTTTCCTTTTAAATTGGTCACAGCAGCTACGCCACTTCTTCTGCAGATCAGCAACTGAGTATTGAAAAGGGAGAAAAAAGTTTTGTTTTTAAAATGTTTTATATACATTGCTTTGCTGTTTTTTTTGGTTTTTTTTTTACACCATTTGTGTCCATCTGAGGGAACTTATACCATATCGCTGATGATCACAATGATCAGCCATTGGGTGACTTTCTTCCAGCAATGTCTTATCACTGCGAACAGAGGAAATTGTAAGACAGGGTGCCTGTAGGTGACTCCCTGTTGCCATGGCAAGCATCCGGACTCTCTGCGATTACATCACAAGACCCCCTGCTTTAACAGAGAGAGTGCACTCCCTCTGTGAACTCTTCCCCTGCTGCAATCTGCATTGGTCGCGGCAGGGAAAGGGTTAGCAGCAGGGGGCACATGTTAAATGAACCCCTGCAGTTGAAGCCGGAGGGCGGCTTTCGGAGACAGCCGGCTGCCACTGCTGGATAGCACGAGATCTCTTATGATCTCACGCTATACCAATGACGTGAGGGTACGTCCAGTTGTGGGAAGTATCCCACAGCCATGACGTAGCATAACGCCATATTGGTGGAAAGGGCTTAATACATCTCCTGATGCTGCAGAACGTACATTTTTAGTCAGCATTGGGAAGAGCTGAAGCAGTTGACTACAACTTTAGGTAAATAAAGTACGGAAGGAATTACATGGGTACTAGCGCTGAAGATACATCGAAATGCCCCAATATGCAACCGAATTGTACTACTAGCTGAGAGCCGTCAGAGATTACAGTTTGCAGCCAACACACACCTGAGCACTGTGCTGTTAAGAAAAAAAATGTAGGCTTACAAATTGGGAAAAATGGTGGTTTAAGTGGGAAACTGAGCAAAAAGGTACGCATTTGGGGGGAAAAACATATTATGGCCACATTCACATCTGTCTTTTAAAAACCTTTGCGCCCCCTCCAAAGCGATATGAAAGTCTCCACAAATATTTCAAAGGGACTCTTAGAGGTATGTTTACTTCGGTCTGTGGAGTTAAACTGGTGTAAAAGAAATGCGTTGCTTTGGGGTAATGGCCGAAAACGCTCTTCACCTACAAGAAACGCGATAGTAATGCACGGCATTATCCCGCAGATATCGGGTTCTATTTCAGTTTAGACCTAGATACTCGCACTGTGGAATTCACACAGTAAACTCTGCAGTGTGCAAACAAACGACGACATGTTCTAATTGCCTCAGGAAAACATGCTGTTGAGTTCAATTGCCGTCAATGAGAGCCGTCAGCCAAACAATTGTGTGTAAAAAATGTGACACCACCCACGAGTAGCCGAGCCATCGGCCACTGCAGCCACATCGCACTCCGCTCTAGGTAGACGGGACTACAGGTCCGATGCGGAGAGGCAACCATTAAGTCCTTGGGGGCACTATCTCGGACTCCGCAGCAGTAATCCGCTGCAGAAGTACGCAAGATTCGTGGGCAAGCTCCTGCTTGCACCCATCGTTCTCCCTACAAAGCTTCGGCTATCTCTTCCCATCCTTCTTCTTCGCAAAGAATTCGGATGTGGAATCCTCGATCCGACAGTCCCACAAATTTGGGGCCCGCATCACTGTGGTGGATGTCACTGAATCTGGACATCATTTCCGGTGCAGCCTGATCCGCGTCATCATGGCTGCTGTGTGGGATGCATCATGTGTTCCACTGTGACGTCGCTTAATCTGGACGTCACTTCTGACACAGCCTATACCGTGTCATCGTGGCTGCTATACAGAACGCATCATGCATTCCACCATGGAGAAGGAAATTAACATGTCATGTGATGTGGCCCTTCTACATAATTGCAGCCATTGTGTGCAACACTACAAGCGTTCCCATAAGTCATTATGGGTATACTGGAAGTCCTGATGTGTTCTATTCCTAAACTATACCCCATCACTAGCTATTATTAAATGCATATTATCATGAATACATATAAATACATATTAAAATTGTAAATACATGAATGCATATTAGAATTAAAAGAAAAAGCTACATGGTATAACAAAACATGTACTTTAAACTGCATTTAAAAACTGCTTGAACCTTTTTGTTTTATTGCAAGGGCACAAGATTGTTACATTTTCTGTAGTGTTTCGTTTAGTCCACCCGATGCTAGTACATTTAATTTGAAGATCCAATACATTTCTTTTGATTTAAGTCTATTGAATGATTTAGAAGGTATTATTTCTAAAGGAGTAACCCTTAATAATGTAGGATCCTCATCATGGGTTTGTAAAAAGTGGCGGGACACACTGTGTTAAAACCCTTTGCAATCCAATTTTGGATTCAGGGTTTCCTAGGGGGCTTTCTCTTTCTGCCATTATACAATGGCGCCATCTGCTGGCTAGAGCCAGTACTGCGGTATGTGATGTGTCGGAAAGACCCTCGACAACAGAGCTGCCAGTAATCTACAGTAAGAATACCCTGCCGGACGTCTTCTGACATTGGAGCTGTATAGCCTTCAATCAGAATGTCTTTAGACGTCAGACAGTGGATTGGAAAGAGTTAATAAAAGCATTTCTGATAACCCTTTGCAATCCAATTTTGGATTCAGAGTTTGCTAAGGGGCGTTCTCTTTCTGCCATTATACAATGGCGCCATCTGCTGGCTAGAGCCAGTACTGCTGTGTGGGACATGCTGGAGAGGCCCCCAACAACAGAGCGGCCAGTAATCTACAGTAAGAATACCCTGCCGGACGTCTTCTGACATTGGAGCTGTACAGCCTTAAATCAGAATGTCTTTAGATGTCAGACAGTGGATTGGAAAGGGTTAAAATGGTGTTGCTTTAAACAGGTCTTCAACATATTGGTTGTCCGGCCAACATATTTTAGGCCACATAGGCATTCTAATAAATACTGTTGTTAGACAAGCAGGACTAGATCGATAAGGCACTAAAAATCTTGGGGGACACAAATTCTTATTTAAAAAAAACTTGATACCGATTCCACTAAAGAAATCATGACAAAACTACACATCATGCTGAATGAGGCTCTTGAAAAGAATTGCCTCAAGAAAACTGAGAGAGATTATGTCTATGTGAGTAATCCTTAGGTACCCTATTTTTACGACCTACCCAAAATACACGTGTCCCACACAGCAGCCATGATGACGCGGATTATGCCGCGCCGGAAGTGATGTCCAGATTCAGCGACGTCCACCACAGTGATGCGGGCCCCACAAGAATACGACGGGGCGACCACATGACAGAGGTAAAGGACAGTTTAGAAGTGTTTTATGTGATTTAACTATGCTTGATAATGGTGCTTTAGGTGCAGAAACGCGTTGCATGTTAGCCACAGAATATTGTCAGTCTGTTTGTTTTAATCCCCATGCTTTATTCCCCATGGGTTATTAAATATTAAGGATATCAATAACTTTTCTTGAGCGCAAGAGAGTTTTTTCACCCAATCTTGGTCATTTAACAGCATTAAAAAAATATGCATTACAGCAGCCTCATGGCTCATTCACACAATGGACAGCAGGGGACCCATTGACTTGTATGGGAGACTGTTCTAGACATGCTCTGTGACCTGTGGGGGTCATGTTATAGAGAGTGGAGTAGATAGTTTATACCTATCGTGAATCCTGGGTCCTGTTATCTATATATACAGTGGGGGAAAAAATATTTAGTCAGATACCACTTGTACAAGTTCTCCCACTTACAAAGATGAGAGAGGCCTGTAATTGACACCATAGGTAGACCTCAACTATGAGAGACAACATGAGAAAACACATCCAGAAAATCACATTGTCTGATTTTTAACAAATTTATTTGCAAATTATGGTGGAAAATAAGTATTTGGTCATTAACAAAAGTTCATCTCAATACTTTGTTATATATCCTTTATTGGCAATGACAGAGGTCGAACGTTTTCTGTAAGTCCTCACAAGGTTGGCACACTCTGTTGCTGGTATGTTGGCCCATTTCTCCATGCAGATCTCCACAAGAGCAGTGATATTTTGGGGCTGTCGCTGGGCAACACGGACTTTCAACTCCCTCCAAAGGTTTTTTTTTTTATAGGGTTGAGATCTGGAGACTGGCTAGGCCACTCCAGGACCTTGAAATGCATCTTACGAAGCCACTCCTTCGTTGCCCTGGCGGTGTGCTTGGGATCATTGTCATGCTGAAAGACCCAGCCACGTTTCATCTTCAGTGCCCTTGCTGATGGAAGGAGGTTTGCACTCAAAATCTCACGATACATGGCCCCATTCATTCTTTCATGTATACGGATCAGGTCCTTTTGCAGAGAAACAGCCCCAAAGCATGATATTGCAACTCCCATGCTTCACAGTAGGTATGGTGTTCTTTGGATGCAACTCTGCATTCTTTCTCCTCCAAACACGACGAATTGTGTTTCTGCCAAACAGTTCTACTTTGGTTTCATCTGACCATATGACATTCTCCCAGTACTCTTCTGGATCATCCAAATGCCCTCTAGCAAACTTCAGTCGGCCCCGGACATGTACTGGCTTAAGCAGGGGGACATGTCTGGCACTGCAGGATCTGAGTACCTGGCGGTGTAGTGTTACTGATGTTAGCCTTTGTTATGTTGGGCCCAGCTCTCTGCAGGTCATATAGTAGGTTCCCCCATGCAGTTCTGGGATTTTTGCTCACCGTTCTTGTGATCGTTTTGACCCCACGGGTGAGATCTTGTGTGGAGCCCCAGATCGAAGGAGATTATCAGGGGTCTTGTATCTCTTCCATTTTCCAATTATTGCTCCAAGTTGATTTCTTCACACCAAGCTGTTTGCCTATTGCAGATTTAGTCTTTCCATCTGGTGCAGGGCTACAATTTTGTTTCTGGTGGCCTTCGACAGCTCTTTGGTCTTCACCATAGTGGAGTTTGGAGTGTGACTGCTTGAGGTTGTGGACAGGTGTCTTTTATACTGATAACTTCAAACAGGTGCCATTACTACAGATAATGAGTAGACAACAGAGGAGCCTCTTAAAGAAGTTACAGTTCTGTGAGACCCAGAAATACACGGGACAAACGGGGGTATCCATTTTGGGGTGAATGTCTTCATTCCTATGTACACTGTACAAAAAAAAACAGTTTTTAAATTGACAAAATTTCCAAAAAAATGAAAATCATAATTTTTTCCTTCTGCTTTGCTTAGATTTATTCAAATACTGTGGGGTCAAAATATGCAGTACACACCTAGATGAATTTGTTAAGGGGTCTAGTTTTCAAAATGGGGTCATTTGTGGGGGTTCTCTATCGTTTTGGTCGCTCAATGGCTCTACAAGTGGGCAATGGGGCCTGGAATTTATTCCGTTGTACCCTGAAATCCAACGGGTGCTCCTTCCATTATAGGCCTAGCCATGTTTCCTTTAAGTAGATTAGGGCCACAATGGGTATGTTTCTGAACACGGGACAAACAGGGGTATCCATTTTGGGGTGAACATCTTTATTCCTATGTACACTGTACAAAAAAACCTGTTTTTAAATTGATACAATTGCCCAAAAAATGAAAATCATAATTTTTTCCTTCTGCTTGGCTTAGATTCATTCAAAAACTGTGAAGTCAAAAAAGTCATCGTACCCCTAGATAAATTCATTAAGGGGTCTACTTTTCAAAATGGGGTCACTTGTGGGGGTTCTCCATTGTTTTGGTCACACAATGGCTCTACAAGTATGCAATAGGGCCTAAATCTCCTTCAAGCAAAATTTCTGTTCTGAAAGCCACCGGTTGCTCCTTTCATTTTGGGCCCCATTGTGCATCCAGACATAAGATTAGGGGCACAATGGGTATGTTTCTGAGCACAGGACAAACAGGGGTATCCATTTTGGGGTGCAAGTCTTCATTCATATATGTGCTGTACAAAAAAAACTGCTTTTAAAATGACAGAATTACCAAAAAAATGAAAATCATAATTTTTTCCCTTCGGCTTAGCTTAGATTCATTCAAAAACTGTGAAGTCAAAAAAGTCATCGTACCCCTAGATAAATTCGTTAAGGGGTCTACTTTTCAAAATGGGGTCACTTGTGGGCGTTCTCCATCGTTTTGGTCACTCAATGGCTCTACAAGTGTGCAATAGGGCCTAAATCTCCTTCAAGCAAAATTTCTGTTCCGAAAGCCACCGGTTGCTCCTTTCATTTTGGGCCCCATTGTGCATACAGACGTAATACTAGGGCCACAATGGGCATGTTTCTGAGCAAGGGACAAACAGGGGTATCCATTCTGGGGTGCAAATCCTCATTTTAATGTGTACTATAGAAAAAGTCCTGTCTTTAAAATGACATATTTGCAAAAATAGGAAATTTTAGTTTTTCTTCTCTAAATTGCATTGACTCCTAAAAAAAAACTGTGGGGTTAAAATACTCATGACACCCCTCAGTGAATACGTTAAGGGGTGCAGTTTTTAAAATGGGGTCACTTGTGGGGGTATCTATCATTTTGACTCCTATGAGCCTTTCCAAGCTTGGCTTGATGTAGGAAAACAAAGTGTTCCTCAAAATGCTGAAAAGGAATGTTAAATTTGTATATCTCCTAAATGGTTAAAAAAACGAAAGTTTTTCCAATGTGCGCCCAAAATAAAGTAAACGGATAGAAATATATATCTTAGCAAAAATTTCTATATTATGTTTGCACCTATTTGAGATATTGCAATTGGAAATGTGAAAAAATGACGATTTTTTCAAAACTTTCTCAATTTTGGCGCTTTTAATAAATAAATACAAATCCTATCGGTCTTTTTTTTCCGCCTAAATAAAGTTCAACATGTGGCGAAAAAAAAAATGGCAGAATCGCTTGAATATGCAAAACCTTTCTGGTGTTTTTCCATGTTAAAGTGACACGTGTCAGATTTGCAAAATTTGGCCTGGTCATTAAGGCGCAAACAGGCTTGGTCACTAAGGGGTTAAGGACGCAACGATTTTTGGTGGATTTTCTTCTCCATTTTTCAAAAGTCATAACTTTTTTATTTTTCCGTTGATGCGGTTGTATAAGGGCTTGTTTGTTGCGTGACGAACTGTAGTTTTTATCGGTGCCACTTTTGGTTACATTGACTACATTGTAAAACTTTTATTATTTTTTTTATGATAACAGGGAGAGAAAACGCATCAATTCTGCCATAGATTATTATGTTTTTTTTACAGCGTTAATCATGCAGCATAAATGACACAATCCATTTTTTCTGCGGGTTGGTACGATTACAATGATACCAAAATTCTTACTTTTTTAGGTTTTTCCACTTTTCGGCAATAAAAATCCTTTTTTTGGAAATATTTTTTTTTTCTAAATCGTTGCATTCAAAGTTCTGTAACTTTTTAATTTTTTTATGTACGGAGCTCTATGAGGGCTTATTTTTTGCGAGATGAGCTGTAGTTTTTATTTGTACCATTTTAGGGTACATATGGCTTTTTTGATCACTTTTATTGCATTTTTAGGATGCATTCAGACGACCGTTTATCGGCTGGGTTTTCATGCTAAAAATTAGCATTTTGCCTCAGTTTCTTAGCGTTTTTTTTTTTTACACGTTTTACCGTGCACAGCCAAAAGCATGTGCAACTTATTGTACGCGTCGTTACAGATGCGACAATAGCAAATATGTGGGGTTCTAAATTTTTTTTTTTACTTTTTTTATGCTAATATGAGAAAAAGCATAAAAAAGGTTTTTTTAAACTTTTTTTTACATTTTTATTTATTCATTTTTTAAAATTTTTTATTTTTACACAATTTGAGTCCCTCCGACGGACTTGCAGCACAGCACTGATGATCACTGTGATAAGGCATGGCAGGGCAGTAGCCCTGACATGCCTTATTGCTTATACAGCGATCCCAGGCACTGGCAACATAGGACGCCAGTGTCTGGCATCCTGTTGCCATGGCAACCAGCCAGGCTCTCTGCGATTATATCGCGAGAGCCCGGTGACGTCACATTGGGAGCGATCTCCCTCTGTGAACCCCTCCCATGCCGCGATCTATGTAGATCGCGGCAGGGAAGGGGTTAATAGCGGGAGGGGGGGGCGCATCTCTGATGCACCCCCGCTGTTGCAGCGGGAGGCCAGCTATGACTGACAGCCGGCACCCGCTGCGGGATAGCGCGAGATCATAAGTGATCTTGGCTATCCCCAGGACGTAAGTTTACGCCCTGTTGCAGGAAGTACCCCGCTGCCAGGACGTAAACTTACGCCCTGGAGTGGGAAGGGGTTAAAGAGCAACTAAACATTTAAAAAACTTTTGAGATATCATGGTGACATGTTAGAAGTTTTGACCGGTAGGTGTTCAGGTGCTGAGACCTCTACTGATCAGTAAAACAGATGGGCAGAAGTGCTCATTTGAGTGCTGTTGCCATTCAGCTATTTCTGTGACAGCTGGTAGAGGTGCATGGCCTCCATAGGATGTCTATAGAGTCCGTACATGGCTTTCAATGACAGCTGAATGGGCAAAGTGCTCAACTGAGTGCCTCTGCCTGTTCATTTTAGCAATTGGGGCAAATCTCAGCACTTCTATCTTCACCAACCAAACCTTCTGCCATGTCACTATGACATGTCAAAAGTTTTTAAAAAGTTTAGTTATACTTTAACCTCCTACCTGCCCCAGGGCGCAAATATGCGCTCTGGGTGGAAAGCAGTTCCTTGCGTGGGTGTATATTTACATCCTATGGATGGTGCGGGCACAGAAGCTGAGCCAGCTCCAACTACAGCCGGAGTTGGCTGTGACTGACAGCTGGCTTCTTGGTGCAACTGCGGGAATCGGTAAGAACATGATCCCCACTGATAACCCCTTACATACCGGGATCAATGTCGATCGCAGCATGTAAAGGGTTCACAAAGGGAAGGCATTCCCTTTGTGATCTCATCGGCCGTCCACCATGTAATCAGGTCGATGAGTTCCCATTGCAACCGGACAACAGACAATGGCGTCCAGGTCTGCCATGACTTGCGATCACTATGATTAGGGATTATGCTTTCTTTTGTTTTGTTTTTTTGCTCCTAAAAAAGTGATCAAAAAAATTAAATGTACCCCCTAATAGTATCAATAAAAACTACAGCTTCTTATGCAAAAAAACAGCTCTATTGATGGAAAAATAAAAATGTTATGGGACTCTGAATCCAGTGGTGAGAAGAAAAAAAATTTTCAAAGAAAAGGGGATTTTTATTGTGCAGAAGTAGAAAAACCTAAAAAAAAGATATAATTTTGGTATTGTTATAATCTTACCAAACCGTAGTAAACATTTAGCATGTAACATGGCAGAATTGATCTCCAAAAAAATAATAAATAGTTATGCAATACATTACATGTACCCACAAATAGTGCCAATGAAAACTACAGCTTGCCAAGTAAAAAATAAGCCCTTGCATGGTCATGTTGACAGAAGTATAAAAAAAAGTCATCATGGCATTTGGAAAGTGGAAATGAAAATTTTTAGGTCCAAAATAGGCTGCATCACTAAGGGGTTAAGAACGTCGCTAACATCCCAGCGCTTGCATGTTTTATGTTTACTTTAAAACATAGATGCAGATCAGATCTTCTGTGAACTGTGCAACATCCTTTTTTAATTATGCAAGTAAAATTCTATTTTCTGGAACAACATCAACCACAAGGTTTCTTTATAAAAGAGAGAACAAAATTGTACAATTATTAGAAGGAACGTGACAGCTTTGCTCTGGGTAAGTAAGACAATTCTTCATCTATCCCTATAGGTATAGAACACCAGCATACTCCACAGCACTGCACTGTCATCTCTTGCACCAGTCAGCGCTCAGTCACATGGGTGCACCCAGGCGCCGATGCGCCCGTGCTACTGCACGATTAGACGGCCGCACTGCAGGTGCGGACGACTCTCCGCACCCCCGGAAGAAAGAACACATGACCGTCTCCATTGCCGGTCATGGATTCTTTCTTCCGGCGGTGCGGAGAGTCGTCCGCACCCGCAGTGCGGCTGTCTTCTTCGTGCAGTAACACGGGCGCATCGGCACTCAGATGCACCCATGTGACTGAGCCCTCGGGGAGAAGTTTCATATTAATACATATATACACGATAACCTACTCAGCACATTGTACCTTGATACCAATTTCTTAGGATTTGATCTTTTGTATCAGTTCTGTATTCTATTAATATACATAGAGCATACATCAGGGGAAACCCCCACTGATCACTGCAATGAAGGGGCTGCAGCACTCGCCCCGCGCGCTGTGCCCCTTCGGCTGTCACTGTTTCTGGTCAGCTCCTCTCGACAGCTGGCGACAGATGTGTAGACTTCTACATACATCTATGCATCCACCTTCAGCTGCTGAGAAGAGCGGACAAGGAACGGTGACAGCCGAAAAGGCATAGCGCTCGGGTGAGCCTTGCAGCCCCTTCAATACAGTGGTCAGGGAGGGGGGGGGGGGGGGGGTTAGCAACTAGACCCTCACTAATCAAAACTTTTGACATCTCTCTCACATGTCAAAAAGTTATTAAAAGTGCAGTTACTCTTTAAAGGGGTTGTCTGGTTTAGAAAACTCATTACCATATACCTTAGGGTAAGGTAACATGTGGCATTCGCATGTGAAAAATATGAGAAGTTCATGGTTATCTGCAATCCTTATTCAGATGTATGAGAACTTTACAGAACTTTCTGCAACTAATCAGCCTTCATTGAATATAGTCTTATTCGGGTTCAGGCCCCTTACCTATAAACTAGCAGAAAGCAGCTACAAACAGCGCCTCCGGAGGACCCAGCATGTCTGTGCGTTACAAATATAGACAACTGGTTTTAATAAAAAACTGAGGAATGCTACATTTTTCTTGTTGTGGCGCTGCAGGGCAATTAAACACTTGCTAGAAAATGCCTACACAGCATACATCAATCGCTGCGGGTTATAGCGTCAGGAAACCCACTACCTGATTAGGAGGCCCTTTTAAAGTGGTCCAAATTGGACAACCACTTTAAGTCCATAGCAAAAACCTTCTCCAGCTCAGAGGTGGCGCACAGAGGTATCGCCACATGAGACAAATGTATTAGGAGACTTGTACCTCTGAACACACTTGCCACTCGTAGCTGGGCACAGGTTTTTTTTGCAGGCTTAACTTATGAAACGCTAGTCTAACTAAATAAGCCCCAATGTCTGTTAGACTGTACAAATTTAGTCAGACAGTTTAACCCTTCAGTGATCAAGTCTGTTTGCACCTTTATGACCAACTAATTTTTCCATTTTTTTCATTGTCGCATTCCAGGAGCCATAGCTTTGTAATTTTTCAGTGTGCAAAATAAATAATTGTGATAACAATATCCTCTGGGTCAGCATGATTCCAGCAATACCAAGTTTATACATTTTTTTTCAAGTTGTGCTATTTTTGTACACAAACAATTTTTTTTTTCTTTTAAAGTTTTGCTTTTATGTCGCTGCATTCCAAGAGCCATAGCATTTTTATTTTTACATCACTGGAGCTCTATAGGGTCTTGGTTTTTGTCGGATGAACTCGAGTCTTCATTTATCCAATTTTTGGGAACATATAACATTTTGACTGCTTTTTATTCCATTTTTTCTAGAATCAAGATTAACAAATTCTGCAATTCTGGCATGGTTTTATTTTCATTTTTAATGCGGTTCACAGTGAAGTATAAATAATATGTTAAATAGAGATGAGCGAACGTACTCGGTAAGGCCGATTTCACAATCGAGCACCGCGATTTTCGAGTACTTCACTACTCGGGTGAAAAGATTCGGGGGGCGCCGTGGGTGAGTGGGGGGTTGCAGAGGGGAGTGGGGGGGAGAGGGAGAGAGCTCCCCCCTGTTCCGCGCTGCTACCCCCGCTGCGCCACGCCCCGCCCCCCGGCGACCCCCGAATCTTTTCACCCGAGTAGTGAAGTACTCGAAAATCGCGGTGCTCGATTGCGAAATCGGCCTTACTGAGTACGTTCGCTCATCTCTAAAATTAATTCTGCAGGTCAGTATGAGTATATCAATACGAAATGTATATAGGTTTTGTTCTTTTTTACAACTTTTCCCAAAAAATGTATTTTTTTTTTAATCCCTGAAAGAGTGAATTTCGCAGAAAGGGCAGGAGAGGTAAATGTGGGGAGATCAGGCCACCTGAGTATTTAATGGAATCCCAAATTCATGAGAATGTCTCATGATAGGGTTAGTAATAGGGGATCTGTATATTGGTGGGGTGCACAGGATTGAGTCAGTAGTGAGAGGATAGATTTCGGGGACCTTTAGAGTAAGCTAAAGAGGGGAATTCGTTTTTAAGTGGCGGAGAGCCAGTTGAGCTATTTGGGCTTTTCGTTAATATTTTAGTGGAAATGAAAGTGGTAAAAAAAAGAAAAGGAGGTGGAGCTACTCCAGTGAGGATCTGGTAAAGGAAAAAATCAACAGGGTATTTTTGCTTTTCCTTCTCGGTTCTTTCAAGGGGTGGTTCTATCTGGTATGATAGAAGGAGGTGATGTGAAACTTGGACTGGAAGCACTCAAAAGAGGTATAGGAGCTTGGAAAGGAATGTAATATTTAGTGAGTTCACTCTTCCTATTCTAAAAATGTGATAGTGACTCCAATTCTCTAGGATAAGTCTAAATTTACAGAAAAGAGGAGGGTAGTTCTGAGCATATAGTGATGTATAAGAATTAGTTTGAGATACACCTAAGTAATCAAATGATCTAGATAACCATTGTAAAGGGAAATTCAATTGAATTTGGGATTCCAGGTGTGGGAGTAGCATAAGATGAAAGGCTCTTGATTTAGCATTGTTAGTGCTAAATGTTAGTGATTCAAACCTGGACAGTTCTACCAGTAGGTTGGGAATAGAAGTGTGGGGACAGGACACCAACAGTAGAATATTCTCTACTAACATACAAATTTTATGGTGGACCAATGTAATCTCAACCCCCTTGATGTTTGGATTATTACAAATTTTAACGCTAGGGATTCCATGACTAAAATAAAAAGAAGAGGGGATAAAGGGCATCCCTGCCATGTGACTCAGAGAAGGGAAATGCAACCATGTGAGAAATTCAGTGAGGAATTTTCAGTGTTCAAGTACCGAGAACAGGTATGGACACTTCAAGGTATTGAAAACTTTATCTACGTCTAGGGAAAGCAACGTGGCAGGAATGCCCCTTAAGTGAAAGATATGTGAGATAGGTGATTTGCTGAATATTGTCTGGGGCCTGATGATCTGGAACCTGACGACCTCGAACAAACCTGACCTGATCCCTTCCAATCATGATGCTAAGATCTTAGTGAGAAATTTCATATCCACATTTATGAGAGGAATAGGGTGGTAGGTTTTTTTTTGTTTAATAGATCTTTCTCCGATTTAGGAATCATAGAGATAGCTGTGAGTAGGGAGGTTTGTCCTACTGAGTGTACATGATAATAAAATAGCAGGATGAACACTCAGGATGGAGAACATTTTTTGTAATATGATACTGTAAAGCTGTCAAGGCCTGAGCATTCATTAGTTCTAAATTTTAATGGCACTAGCTGCCTCATCTGGGGTGATTTTCGAGGATAATTGTTCTAGAAAAGTTTTGCTTAATGTAGAAAATGTTATTTTTTGAAAATATTAAGTTAATTATTCAGAAGAGGGAGGGATTGAGAGTAAAGTTTGACTAGAAGGTGTTTAAGTTCCAAGACTATAGTAAATGGGTTTGCAGTGATTGTGCTATGTTTAGCTTATATACGGGGTTTACAGGGGAATTTGAACAAAGTTACGAGCCTAAGGTCACCTGCAGATGGGCGGGTCGCATCCGGCGACGAGGATTCTCGCTGCGGGACCCGACCCGAGCTCCTGCAGGGACCAGCGTGTACTCACCCGCGCCCGCTGGCCCCGGCTGTTTGATGTGCTGGCTTGCCGGGCAGCCGGCACATGCGCAGACCGGAGCCAGCGGTGAGTGAGTGACATTTCTGTGCGGGGCTCGCAGAGCCCCGCACAGAAATAGAGCATGCCGCGATTTGTTTGCCGCGCGATATTTCGCGCGGCCAAATCGCAGCCGTCTGCATAGGATTGGGAAATAAGGAGTGGGGAAATAAGGAGAAAGATAGCGTGGGGAGGATTCATTGGAAAAGGGAGTCTACCATAGGCAAAGAATATCAGCATGTATGCTTTTGTAATACCAAAAGGCTTTTGAGCATTGTGAGATACTATTTCCAACACTATGGAGGATTGTGATGGGAATTATATTCCATAGTTATTGTAGGATTGTAACCCAGCGAGCAAAGAGGGAAGGAAATAGTGGTGGTGGTGGGGGTAAGAAATTGGCCAATAAATGAACCAAACTATGAGAGCAATTTTTAGTGTAGTAGTGGTGACAACAGCTGTGGTATTCTCCATCACAGCCATAAGAGTATCCGAAAGGGAGAAGTGAAAGGGGCAAAAATAAAGGCGGGAGGGTGGGGGGAATTTGAGATGGGGAGAGGGCTGACAGGAGAGGACATGTAAATAAGGAGTATATTATAAGTCATAACTGAAGTAAGAGGATACAAAACAGTGATAACTGAAACATTTGTAAGCGCTCACAACAAATTGTCTCTGTATTTGACAATTGAAGGCTTACAGTTTTGCTTAAGATGGTGAGAGCTGGATTATCTAACAGACAAATGAATGTTCATAAAAGATAGGAAATTGTTTTCCCTTTTTATCTGCTATTTTTTTCTTCTTATCATGTAGTGGCGCACAGTTAACGGGGCCCTTCCATAATGTATGAATGTATTTCTCTCGTCCCTATGTGTTGTCAGTGTCTTTTATGTTGTATGAACATGATGTGCATTGCATAGCTGCAGCCCTGAATGGGTTAACTGTCTGGTATGTGATTTATCTGGAAAATTTATCTTGTTGATTGTCATGTGATCGTGCTATATATATGTTTTTGCAAGGAGTTCTGTTCTGGCCTAGCAAGAGAGAGGAGCATTTGGAGTTCTGCAAGTGAGCCACACAGACACTATCAGTTCTGCGTGGGCCGAAATGGAAGAGGCTGAGAGGTATCCACTAGCCTTCCCTGGGTCTGCTTTACCCAGGAGATGTTAGTGTTGTCCCTGGACACTGAGAGAGTGGAGCCGCCAAGCAGCGTGGAGTGCCTGCCTGCCAAATGTGAGTGCTGACTGGTAGAGAGCTGACGAGAGTGAAGGAGTTTGTACCGGCAACAAAACCCTGCAGACGACTTGGACTGTGGATTCTTCTGATATTCTGTGATTTCCTCCCTGTCGCACCACTTTGTGATTTTGCACCATTTTTCCTGCTGGAGTGAGTTTGCACTACTGTTGGATTGTACAGTTGTGTTTTTCAAGTTAACAAGCACTGCCGACCATTCCTGCCTTTGCTCCTTAAACTTTTCCCTCTGTGTTTCAGAAACACTTATTTCATTATCTGGATTCACAGCAGAGGAAGGAACAGTGACGTCACCTGTGACAGGACTTTAAGGTAAACCGCCACTATTTCCCCAAGTGAAAGTTCCCCTAGCGGTAACATGGAAGAGTACCGTGCTACCCTCAGGAGAGGAGATGGTAGAGCCCTGTGACAAGGCCCAACTCTACCCCGCTGTCTCCTCAGCTGTGGGCCCGCTTCTCGGATGCTGCAATCCCTTCTCCCTCCACCAAACTTGAAAGGGGCTCATGGTTGTAATATTGCTTGTCATAAGCCAAAAGGGTAGCAAGAGATGGGATAAAAGATAGGGTCTCTTATGCCGGCTGTCCATGGGTGCAGCGCTTTCCCACAGTGGATTGGAGCACAATTTGGCTCTGGAAGGACAGGGGTCTTAACCCCTTAACACTACAAAACATACAGTTACATCCTGCAAGTTCAGGGTATGTTCGGGGCCCCGCATTGATGCTCCCAACGATAAGATCCTGAATGGCCCCAGAGCTGCCATTGCAGATTGCCTATCAAGCAATGCCTGTGGGTTTTTTTTCCACTTTACTCCACTTAGAATTTTTTAAAGGTTTTTCAGTACATTATATGGTACATTAAATACGACAATTGAAAAAAACAACTTGTCCCGCAAACAACAAGGGGAGGGGGTGAAAGGTGGGGGTGAGGGGGAATCCAAAAGTGAGGATAAAAAAAAGGTCTGTGTCCTGAAGAGGTAATGGTGGTTTCCTCTTGTTTCCTTCTTTCTTTCCTGTCTTGCCTCCCCTCTCTCCTCCTGTATTATTTCACTCTCTCCTTCTTCTCTCCATCCCCCCCCTTATTCCTTATTTATTTGGGGTTCTGCCTTGCTGTCACAGAGTGGGGGTGGTCTTCAGGGCCTTGTGGTGTAATTTGTTGGTGTACAATCTGCACCAGTTTCTAGCATAGATTATAGCAAATATTATTGTCTAAACACGGTCACACCCCGAAAGCTGGGTCCTTACCACTTTTTGAAAAAATGGCAGAGCATGACATGTATGGCTAAAAAGTCGCAATTTGGGCATGTGCAAATTTTGGACGTCAGAAAACTGGCGTCCTGACTATGATAAGTAAGCCCCATTTATATGGAAGATTTCCCAGTGCATATAGAGTCTTAAGTGAGCAATATTCTAGGTGGAGAAATAGCTTCACAATTGCGGATAATTTCCATTAAGTTTTACCAGAAATGCAGAAGCAGGTGAGCTCCACCAGTCAGATGTTCATTGCATGTCCAATATATGTGGTACAAGTGAATTTGGCACAAAGTTGACTTCTCATATGCGATTGCCTCTCTATAAAAGTCAATGGAAATCGGGAACCCACAAATGCTCTCTTATTTTTTAGGCACTAGTCTCAAAAACTTACAAGTGAATGCCAAGTTGCAATCTTCCCAGCACATTGATGTTTCTTATAGTGGGCTGGACAGCTATTTGCAGTCACCGAGCTACTTAGAATATTCTAACTATAATTTGCATTTGCCCACATTGCACTTCACGATCAGTCCACACATATAATGTTTGATAGTAAGATGACAACTTTTTGTTATATTTTACAGGTTCTTGCAGAGAACAGAAGTTCCCTGATCGGTCGTGGAGATCATGATTAATTTTTCTAATAATAGCTATTCTGATGATTATGAAGAATATGATATCGATAGCTTTACAATACCCCCTAGAACATGTCCAACAAAGCTTGGCCAAGTTTCAATCACTGATTGGGTTGCCATATTCCAGTGCAGCTTTACATTCGTGTTTGGTGTTCCTGGCAACGGTTTGGTGTTGTGGATAACAGCCTTTGAAATGAAACGCTCGGTGAACACAATATGGTTCCAAAATCTGGCAGTGGCCGATCTCCTGTGTTGTCTCTCTGCGCCATTTAGCATCATGACTATATTCCTGGGATACTGGCCCCTGGGCCTTTTCGCCTGCAAGTTTTTGCCTTTCATTCTTTTATTGAACATGTATGCCAGCGTTCTCCTCCTGACTATGATCAGCATTGATCGCTGTGCTCTGGTGATGAAACCTGTATGGTGCCAAAACAACAGAAGTTTGCGAAGGGCATATGCAGCTTGTGTGCTTATGTGGATCCTGGCCACCATCTTGAGTAGTCCGGTCTTAATCTTTCGGAACATCAGGGAATGCAATGGAATAGAAACGTGCTCATATGATTATAGGATTCTTAGACATCACAGACAGATGGTGGAAGACTTAATTGCTCTTTGTCGTGTACAACTTGGGTTTGTCATCCCATTTTTGGTCATCGTTGTTTGCTACACTATGTTGACACATAGGGTGAAGTCACGATTTACACATAACACCAAGACAATGAAAGTAACTATCGTCGTGATCATTGGCTTCTTTGTGTGTTGGCTTCCTTACCATGTGTCAGGAACCATCTTAGCCATGAATGTAGTTAGTTCACCATTATTTAAGTCTACGTTTGGGCTTCATAACATTTTCATGGCCCTGGCGTTCATGAATAGTTGTATCAATCCCATCATATATGTGCTCATGGGTAAAGACTTCAAAAGTAAACTGAAAAGGTCATTGAAGGTCATTCTAAAGAACGTCTTAGAAGAACAGATCATGCGCTCTGACTCCACTAAAACACATCTATCATCTGAAACAAAAAGCACAGAGACCCCTATATAGTTCAATAAGATAAAATAGCTTCAGCAGTGCATAATCATCATTCGCTACATAAAGTAGATAGGTCTTGGTTGACATAGATTCAGTATATAGAAATGGTGATTGCTATGGGCTCATATACAGATTGAACAACCCGAAGACTAACTTGAAGCTCTTTGGCCCCAATGCAACATATGGATCCCCCAGGTATCACATATCATTCATAGCATTGGTCTCAGGCTATAGCGAAGCGGGTCCTTTTAAGGTTCCCTAGTTTCAAGGGTGAAACCTTTGCACCTCCTTTATTTACACCTCTGTGTACAATGGTGTGGAATCAGATCTGTTTCAGCTCTGATGTAAACAATACTGTATGGGTGGTGTTCTCCGACCTGTGTCTTAAATAGCTGTTGTGAAAAACAGCTGTCTGTGTATAGATTCTGGCTTGGTTTTCAATTCCCAATTATGCTTTGTAGACCTGTAAAAATGGTTAGGCATTGATTTGAAGGAATGCTGCCATCCAATAGGTGGCCCTGCAGATGTATTGTTCCATCCCCTGTATTTGCATATTACCCAGAGGAGCATGGATGGCCTTATAAGTCTCCCCACTCACCTTCTTGGTGCTCTCGTTAAGGAGTGATGTCACCCCTCCCCACCCACTAAAACTCTCGGCATGCTGGCGGTTGTAGTTTAACAATATTTAGACAGCCACAAGTTAGAGACCACTGATTTAAGCATTGCTTTTTTTCCCATATGTGGATTTAAAGTCCGCAAGTAAACTGTGCGCCCATAATACCAATGTATTAAGAGGCGCAAGCCTCTTAAAGGGGTATTCCTATCTTAGAGTTTCATGGCTGAGCTGAGAAACTCAGGTATTATGGAAAGAGTTGAGGTGGCAGCCATACGCGGTTTCTGTAACTGCCATTAAAGTGAATGAAAGTTATGTACACAGCGTAGCAGAGCACGTTACACTGTTTCCATGGGAGTTACAGGAAGCAGCCATGGGTGTCTCATCTCAGCCATGAAACACTGAGATGGGAATACGTCTTAAACCTGAAGAAGCTTTTTGGTATAATCTACACCATTTTCTGGCATAGACTATGGTAAAAGTGACAGGCTGTGTGTAGTCACACCCCTTAAAGTACAGCCCCACCCACATTTTTAAAAAGTGGCGGGCGAAATTTTCAAAAAGTCAGATTTTTGGCATTTCTGGTGCAAATTAAATGTTAAATATACCCACTGTTTCCCCTCTGTGCCATCCACTGTATTTGCATGCACCCCTAAAACATTCTAACTCCAAATCCTATCCTACCATATCGTGCAAAATAGCTTCTCCATTGCTCCATATATAACTATACAACTATAGTAAGTATAGAATTAGAACTGTAGCTGCTGCTCTCTTAGTAAATATATTTTACTATCTATCATATACAGTATCATTATATCATAGTGCTATGCATGCTATAGCGCACCAGGGACTATTTACTACTTTTGTATGCAATGTGCATTGTGTTCATCACTCGACACGTACCATGGTAATAAATGTGATGCAACTACTGAGCCCATGGTTGTCTCTAGTTTGCCTAGTTATGTTTAAAGGCTCTTTAAAGGGTTGACCTTCAGGGTAACCATCTATAGGGGGTACTAGAATGACAGTTTTCTTCCTTATGGAAGAGGGATAACTTGCATGCTGTTTCCCAGGGTGCATTGCTCTAAAGTCATCCTACCAACTGGCTCTCCACAAGGAGATACAGTATCTTCTCAAAGGATTTAGGCTATGTTCACACAGAGTTTTCTAATGCGGATCCGACTCATAAAACATGGCTAAGCCACTGATTTCTGATGTGGATTTGTGTATGAAGCTTCCATGGATCCACATGCAGATTTAGTCCAGTTCCATGGGGAAAATCTACATATATTTCCCAACACAGAATCTGCATGAAGAAGTGATGTTACTTCTTTTTTTCAGTACACGAATTTCAAATCGGCGAGTGGAAAGTATCCATCCATCTTCCCATTCAAATGAGTTAGACACTTTTGGATGTGGATTTCACTACATCGACTCTTTGGTGAAATCCGCTGTGTGAACATGGCCTTACAGTGTCCGGTATGCAGCTAAAAGATGTAAAGATGCTTATGTGCCGACCGTACACATTAGACCACTTGTACGCATGAGACCACTGTTGGGTGCTTGATATGCTGGATTGACTATGGCCTATATCTTAGTCATTACCATTATACAATATATAGTACTATGTGACTGCCATATGCACAGGACAACGCCATGTTTATGTCTTCTGTATGTGATTATTGATGTATATGTATACTATACGCTTTTGCATTTATTTGTGCCATGTAACAAAGTAAAGTTGAATCAATCAAATGCAACAGGTTGTAATTACTAACGTACTTTTGTCTCTGTATGCTTTGATTTCCTTAATTACAGAGTGTATATTTTTTCTGATTGGGGGGCTACTTAGAGGGTCCAGATACACTTCGGAGCATCATAAGTAACCATGAGGTCTTATAGGAAAAATTTGAATGTATATCTCACTTTGCAGTGTTTAGGGGGCCTGAATGATTAGTTCAATGAATGGCTGTGATTGGTACATCAGGTGCTGGCTCTGATTGGCTGAGCATCGGCGCTCGAGAACCAATCAGAGGCTGGGCTTCCTGGAGGCGGGGTATTTCAAACTCCTGACCAGGAGGCTATGCCAGAGAACTTCCAACAAGCGCCTCTTAGGTGATGTATTTCTTTTTTTTTCTTCTTTTTTTTAATGCAGTTAGGGCTTATTTTTGGGGTAGGGCTTATATTTCAAGCCCCCCCCCTTCTCCTCGTGAACATCCTGGCAAGAGAGCGCTACAAAGTTGCGTGACTTTGTAGTGACCCAAAATTGCCGATTCCAGCCTCCTGATTGGCTGGAATCGGCTCATGTGACGGGGCGGAGCTATGCGATTACGCGTACAAGGGGCGGAGCCAAAACGCCACTGCTGCCGAGCCGAGCCGAAGGGAGAAGACCCATCTGCGCAAGTGCGTCTAAAAAAGCAAGAAGACACCGAAATTAGATGGAGCCATGGATACGGGGACGCCAGCAACGGAGCAGGTAAGTGAATAACTTCTGTATGGCTCATATTTAATGCACGATGTATATTACAAAGTGCATTAATATGGCCATACAGAAGTACTTAACCCCACTTGCTTTCGCGAGACAGCCCCTTTAAGGCCCAGACACTTTTTAGGGATATTACCCATGGGGTGGTTTTACTGCCCTATTTTTTTTCCTTAAGCTTCCATAATCATTTTTGCTGCGTTTTTTTTCTCCATTTTTTAGTTTTACTGGGGGTAACAACCTAAAAAAAGATTTGTAGTTGTTTTTTTCTTAAATTAGAATATTTAGGGTAAAATAACGTATGGGAGGTTTTGATATACAGTATAATATGTATGGTTTTGGTTGGCGTCATTTTCTTTTTTATGTATATATTTTAATTTTATTCTGCTATTTTTTTATCCCTATTTTCACCATCTCTGACCCGCATGACGTTATTAAAGACCTCTGGAGGTCAGTCACATGGTCTTTTTTCTTTTATTAAACACTTTTCCACTTTAGCTGGGGCATCACAATAGTCACTGGCAGAGCTGGTCAGGGTCTGCAAGGACCCTGCAGCTCTGCTCTAACAGGGGACTCCCAGCGGTCATGTGATCGCCGACTCGCGTAGTGAAAGGAAAACTTTCACTTTTTAGTACATGGCACTCATGGCTTGGTCCCTAAGGGGTTAAACACTGTCAAATTTTTTCACCAATTACAGGAACTACAGGAATTTGTCAGTTACTTCCTTTACCATACTTATTCCAAAATGCCCATTTAAAATCCTTAGGGCTTATTCCGACGTGTGTATATCAGCCGGGTTTTCACACCTGGCCGATATACACTGTCTCTCTCTGCAGGAGGAGGAGGCGAGCCGGGAGCAGTGCACTGACCTCCCACCCCCTCTCCGCCCCTCGCCACAATCTGCAATGGTAGGGGGCGGGATAGGGTGGAACTTAGCTTCGCCCCGTCCCACCCCTCCCATTGCAAACAGTGGCGACAGGCATAGAGGGGGTGGGAGGTCAGTGCACTGCTCCCGGCCTGCCTCCTTCCCCTGCAGAAAGGGACAGCGTATGTCGGCCAGGCGTGAAAATCCGGCTGATATACGCACGTCGGAATAAGCCCTTAAAGGAAACTGTTCGCCAGTATTCCCGAACAGTAAACATGCTCTTCCATTGAGTACCTTTGTGGCCCATGCCTGTTCATCGTGTTTGAACATAACGCGTACAGTCCACCTCGCGGAGAGGCGTGATGGTTCTGTAGAAAAAATGTGAGATTTATGGAAACTGTCTAAAAGAAAAACTGTTTGTTGCCCATAGCACCCAATCACAGGGCAGCTTTCATTCCTTACAGTACTGTGGTAAAATGAAAGCTGCCCTGTGATAGGCTGGTATGGGCAACAAAGACAGGTTGTCTTTGGACAGTGTTCATAAATCTGCTCCATAATCTTCGTGCATCTGTTTTCATAGGGAACTAGTTAAATAAATCAGAGCCAGCGCTTCCTGGAGGTGGGATTTTTGAACCCCCTGACCAGCTAGCGCTGGCCGAAGTCTACGGACAAGTGTGCTGCAGCTGCGGAGGAGAAGTGCGGCGGAGCGGGCAGTGCCTGTAAGGTAGTGTATTGTTTTTTTTAAAAATGCAGCTAGGGGTTATTATAGGGGAAACAGTAGGATTTCCTACTGTATAAGTTGCACCGCTCCGCACAAAAAACGCGTTTTCGTGTGATGGAATACAAGGGAAGGCTCCATAGGGAAACATGGGCTATAAAATATCGCAAATCGCGGCTATACCAAACATGCTACGATTTTTCCCCCCGCAATGTAGCAGCCTACAAAACATCGCTAGTGTGAAGAAACCCGCTGGAATGTATGGGCTTCACATACATGCGATTTGTAGCGCTGTCACATCACGAGAAGATTGCATGATTGTCACCAGTGTGAAAGCGGCCTACAGAAAACTTCATGTTGTTAAGTGTGTTAACTTCTCCGAGCTTGTACTAACCTCACCTAATATGGCTCCCAGAGTATCTCTAATAGCGTAATTGTGGTAACACACAAAACGCAGTGAATAGAACCCATTGATTTCAATGGGTTCATTCACCTCGGTATTTTGTGCACGCATTTCGCTCGCACTAAAAAAAAAAAAGAAAGGCCATAATTAATTTTATGTGCATTTGCACACAAATTAAAATAAATGGGCTTGCGCAAATGTACCACTTATGCGCAGCAAACTTGTGTATTTGCAACATCTATAGGCACAAAATCATTTAGATTTTGTGCCTATATATTTATGTGCAAACGAGCCGCTAACTTGCACACACAAACCCCTCAGCGTCCGAAACACGCAAGCGGAATTGCGCCTTGCAAAATATTCCGCAGGTCTGCAAGGTTGCTTAGTAAGAGAATGACACTGTGTAATAATATGCAGTGCCTCCATAAACTGCAGTCATCTGAAACGACACACAAGCAGCCCACTGCTTCCTGCTGGGCAATGATTATACCGCTGCATGTTGACAGGCTTTCTCTGCTAGCCCAGACCACTGCTCAAACAACAAAAGAACGGAACTAGTTTTCACTATATTTGTTTCTGGTGGGACTGTAATTACCGAACGCAAATGCAGCTGAATGAGTGTGTGACGTCATTATCCAAGCCTCGCTTTGGAAGAATGCTGCATATATTTATATTCCACAACACTTCTGCTCGATTCAACCCAAACAACCAATCATTGTGAATCAACCAACCCAAACAACCAATCATTGTGAAGCAGCCAACCCAAACAACCAATTAGGGTGTGAATCGAGCAGAAGTGCTGGGGAATATAGATATATGCGCACTGGAACGCAAACCCGGAAGTAGGTGAGTTCGTGCAGGATTGTATGTGCACAGGTAAGTAATGTGCTGCTGACAGATCGGGTTAGTGTGTTTACGCCCCTGTGGTGAGGATATTCTGGGGTACAGTAATATAGTGGAGGCATGTTATGTGATTAGCCCAGAAGCTCCCTTCAGATGTCCTTTGCATGAGAGTTGTATGTTAGTATCACAGTAGTTATCACAGTTAGTAGCACAGATAAGACCCCCATCAACAGTAATTCAGGGACCATAAACTTTCACTCCCTTATCAGTATTTAGCCAAAAATGTTTGTGTATCTCTTATAACAATTCAAGCCTGTTGACCTTCCCCCCCCCCCCTCCAACAGTAATTTAGGGACCATAAAACTTTCACTCCGCTATCAGTGCCTAGACAAAAAAAGTTTGTTTTCTGGTTTGCAGAATTCCTTTTAAAGGGGTTGTCCCACGGCAGCAAGTGGGTCTATACACTTCTGTATGGCCATATTAATGCACTTTGTAATATACATTGTGCATTAATTATGAGCCATACAGAAGTTATAAAAAGTTTTATACTTACCTGCTCCGTTGCTGGCGTCCTCGTCTCCATGGTGCCGACTAATTTTCGGCCTCTGATGGCCAAATTAGCCACGCTTGCGCAGTCCGGGTCTTCTGCTTTCTTCTATGGAGCCTCTCGTGCAGGATGCCGGCTCCGTGTAGCTCCGCCCCGTCACGTGCCGATTCCAGCCAATCAGGAGGCTGGAATCGGCAATGGACCGCACAGAAGAGCTGCGGTCCACGGAGGAAGAGGATCCCGGCGGCCATCTTCACCGGTAAGTATAGAAGTCACCGGAGCGCGGGGATTAACCCTTTCCAATCCACTGTCTGACCTCTGAAGACATTATGATTCAAGGCTGTACAGCTCCAATGTTGGAAGACATCCGTTGGGGTTCTCTTACTGTATATTGCCAGCCTCTCTGCTGTTGGTGCCTATCTAATGTCTCACCTCATGCAGTACTGGCTGTAACCAGCATATAGCGCCGTTGTATAACGGTAGAAAAAGAGTAAGCCCCCTAGGAAAACCAGGATACAAATTGGATTGGGAAGGGTTAAGGTAAGCGCTCCGGTAAGCTTTCTTTAGGTCCCTGCATCGGGGTTGTCTCGTGCCGAACGGGGGGGGGTTGAAAAAAAAAAACCAGTTTCGGCGCGGGACAACCCCTTTAAGTGCGAACCAATCACATCCATATCTGTGCCTTGCCATAAGTATGTTATAAGTGTGTATAAATATCCATGCCTCTTCAGATCCAATCCATAAGCCTGAAGAAGTACCCTGCGTTGGTACGAAAGCTCGCTATTATTACATCATGTATTTTTGTTAGCCATTAAAAGGTATCATATCTACAAGATTACGTTGTTTCTCTTGCTGAGAACAATCACATTTTTAGTATCACATATAACATGCAGTTAATTAACCCATTAGCAACCAACTATTGCTATGTACTTAATGCAACATGTTTGTCCACTTGCAGTTATTGCACTTTATTTCTCATATACTGCAGTACTTTTCTTTGTGTTGTGCTGCACCCACTAGAAGCGATGCCTCCAGAGGGATTATATGGATTTATAACATCCGATAGAGCATGCTGGAATTTTTTTTTTACATTCGGACTCAACCGTGTACCTCCATATTGTATATATTGAAACGCACATCGTCTGTGTTCACGAGGCCTAAGTGTGCGGTGGGTTCGGCTCGGACCTCTGATTATCAGGAAGCTCGCTCATACACTTGCCTTTGGCTGAGTGGTCTTTGTATTGAGATTTATGTATTGGGAGAGGAAAAGTGATTTTGCGTGTCTGACCTTTAAAGGAAGTCCACCGCCTCATTATGGCAGTGTAAACTAATTCTACTGTAAAGGCCCCTTTACACTGGACGACTGCCGGGCGCATAAGTGCCCGATAGCCGATCCAGCGACCATCGCTCCTCTATGTCACGCAGTCATGACTATAGTCATTCAAGTGAATGGAGGCAGAGCGGGCCGGGGATTGTTCCAGTCCAATTAGCGCCCTGTCGGGTGCCATGTGTACACAGGCCAACAGTTGCCCAAAATCCCTCATTTTATCGGCCTGTGGAAAGGTCTTATTATCTTAAACAGAAACATGAATGTTGAGGTCGTTCATGCAAATGACCGGTGAACCATCCGATGGGCAGTTCACTTCTAGCTTTGGTCTAGGATCTCTCCGACGTCCTGCCTCAAAATACGCCACCTGGAGTGTTGAATGATATCAGCAGCTCTGGCTGGAGGAGAAGTCTTGCGTTTCAAGTATTCTGCTTCTGAGGGATGTAGCATATGTAGTGACGTCATTCGTGATGTGACCGGCCCAGAGGAAGTCCCTTATTGTGCCGGATCCTTTATTGCGGCGTAGATGCAGAGTACTTGACATGCAAGATGTCACCAGCATGACGTCATGCGTTTGAAGTATTCTGCGCTTGCACAGTATTGAGGTCTGTGCATGCTCGTGACGCCATTCATGATGTGACTACCCGAGAATGTTATTGTGCATGTAAAAGATCTCCGACCCGGACCAGAGCTGGAGGTGAACCATCCATCGGACAGTCCACCAGTTATTCACATACTGTGCGGGAAGGGCGTCAACATTTGTATTTCTGGATTGGAGCTTCTGTTCAAGATAATAAAGGTACCCTTACCATCACCAAGTCCCACATCTAATAATACAATTAGTTGACACTCCCAAAATGAGGTGATGAACTTTCTTTAGGGTTCGTTCACACATCACTGATTTACTGTAAATTTGTTACAGATTCTAGTACAGATCTGCAGCCGATTTCACCTTTTCAATTGAAGTGGTACATTCTGCTGCAGATTTGCACCAAAATCTGCAGGAAATCGGTGACATGTGAACGCAGCCTAAAAGACGCTTTCGCACACTTAACATTTATAACCCCTAGACACAGGGGACCCCCACAAATCACTAGACCGGAAGTACCAAGTCCCCCATTCTTCCTCAATATATAAATGGAGTGAGGAGGAGTTTGAATAGAACGGGGGTCACTCATTCGCCCACTGCCATTCCTTTCATTCCAGTGGGACTGCTGTTAATAGCCAAGTTCAATGCCATCTCTAGCAGTTCCATTGAAATGAGTGGAGCAGTGATGTGCATGTATATACACTGCTCTATTTTTTTGGGAACCTTCGACACCCCCAGTCTCGTGATTAGTGAGGATCCTAGCAGGCGTACCACCTCCGATCAGAGATGGCCCTTATCCTGTCGATAATGGATAACTTCATTTTCTGCGACAATCCCTTTAACCCTCTCTACACAGTTTAAATATATATATTTTTTTTAATAAATCAATATTTATTTGAGTTTTTTGACAAAATCTACTCCTAATACAATACAATACAATGGAGTTCTAGACTCTGAAGACAACGTGCATGACAGCCTTACAAAATATGCCCTGATAACTAAAAGAAACTTTTCAGGCCGACTCTGAACCGTCCAAACAAAATGAACCGGAGCGGTGCTTTCCTACTATAATGCAGGAAGCTACGTATGTTGGTCTCCACTACCTTTTAACAAAATGCAGAACTAACTAACACGGAACGAACAGGGGGGGGGGGTGGAGGGCACGGAAAGGTTGGAAGAAAAAAAGGGGGGGGGGGGGGGGAAGGGGATAAAGGCCCACTCCACCTAGTCACCAGGTTTCCACACCACTGCCCTCCAGGGGGACCATGTCTCGATAAACTAATCGTGTGTGCCCTTGGTCCAGCTCGATAACTCCTCTAAATTGGCAAAGAGGTTCACTCTGTCTCTCCAAAGCTCAATTGAAGGGGGATTTTTCTGTTTCCACAACGTGGGGATAAGAGCCTTAGCTGTATCAATGAGTAAAGCAACCAATTTGTGCTTAAGGGGATGAAAGGCCGGGGACGGCCTCCACAGGAGAACCGCCTCAGGGGAGAGCGTCAGACTCGGCAACATCTGCTTTAGGATCCCCTCTAGTTCCCTCCAAAAGGAAGTAATGAGGGGGCACTCCCACCATATATGTAGGTATGAACCAGTATCCAACTCGCATCTCCAACAACAATCCTGGGCCAGTAGTTTATGGTCAGCCAGCCATTGGGGGGTTCTATACCATCTTGCCAGAAGTTTATAATGCGCTTCCTGGGAGGTGACGCATGGGGAGAGTCCAAAAGCAGTCTTCAATATGAGTTTACTCTCGCTAGGAGTTAGGCATATCCCGAGCTCCCTTTCCCATGAGACAAGGAAGGCAGGTTTCGTCTCCCTCGGGGGGGGGGGGGGGGGGCAATAAAATGTTTGCGTATGTAGGAGACTTTTCTGGTAGCCAGATTAGATCCTTTCAGCGCCGTCTCGAAAGGGGTAGGGGCCTGACATCCCTATGTCTTCTTAAGAATCCGTTTATGATTTTTAACAGGTGTGTGGATAATAGGAGCGGGGTTGAGCGATTAGGGAGGATATCCTCCAGGGAGGATAAGGGAGCCTGATGTGCTATAGAGATCACATCCTGAAAGTTTTTGTTTTCTAGGAGCTTCCATACTCTCACTGAACAGGGATCTAACGTAATAGCCATATATCTGTATAGTGCAGATAGCGGTGTGTATGGTGAGGGGCTAGGAGCCAGAGTGTTCCCCAAAGTAGACCAGGTCTCAAGAGTCCCCCTTAGGAGCGGGTTCCTCCTCCTCTGCCCCCCCCCCGGGAACCAAAGGTCCGCGTCAAGGGTCGGGCCGTAGGCCCCTCCTGGCAAGAAGCTGAATCATGGGGTCCCTGCAGGGGCATGCTAGTTCCATCCAGTGGTCTAGATGGGCAGCCAAGTAGAACTCTCTTGGGCATGGTCGGTCCACTCCCCCCCCTCTGAGCGCCTCCTGATCAACATGCTATGGGCCAGCCTAGGCCTCTTTCCCCTCCAGATGTACCTGGAGAAGATTGAACGGAGAGTTTTGAAAAAACTGGAGGGGATAAAAATTGGTAGAAGCCTGATTTTATAGAGGATGATGGGAATAACATGATTTTAATATATTTTTTCTTCCCAACCAGGATATGAAGGGCTTATCGTAGGCTCTCAACAATTTTTTGATTTTGGGCAGAAGCGGGAGGAAGTTAGTAGAGTATAGGTCCTCGGATTTTTTGGTGAGCTTTATGCCCAAGAAGTCGATTGTTGAATCCGTCCAAATGAAGGGGGAATTATTTTTAATGTCCCTAAAACGGTTAGGGGGGATGGATATGTTTAAGGCAATTGATTTGGCTAGGTTGATTTTAAAATTGGAGAGTGCACCGAAGTCCTCCAGCAGCGAGACTAGGCGGGGGAGGCCCGTCTCCGGGTTAGTAATAAGAAAGATGATGTCGTCAGCGTAGGCAGTAGAAGAGAGCTTCTCCCTACCGACATTCAGGCCTTGTATCAAAGGGTCTACCCTTACTTTCTGTAAGAAAGGTTCAAGTGCCAAGATGAATAAAGTAGGGGAAAGGGGGCAGCCCTGCCTTGTACCGTTATTTATATTGAACGGAGGGGAAAGAGAGTCATTAACTTTGAGTCGAGCGTAGGGCGTCGCATATAAGGAGAAAATTGCTGCTATAAATTTGGGAGGGATGTTGTAGTACTTTAGGACCTGCTCCATGTAGGTCCAGTCGACCCGGTCGAATGCCTTTTCGGCATCTGTGCCGATAAAAGCGAGCGGGATGTTGTAAGTTTGGGAATAACTGGCCGCATGGAGCAGTCTAAGGCAGTTATCTCTACCTTCTCTGCCCTTAACAAATCCGGCTTGTTCGGGATTTATCAGATTCGTGATGTACTTTTCAAGTCGCTTGGTAAGTATTTTGGCCCAAAGTTTTATATGAAAATTGATGAGGGAGATAGGGCGGTAGCTCCCGCAAGATTCAAGATCTTTGTTCTCCTTATATACTAAGGCCTCCTTCCCACGAACGGATTTACGCCGCGTAAATCCGCGGCAAAAATCCGCTGCGTTGCACCATGCTATTAGGTTCTATTGAAGCGTCTTCACGCGATCTTCCGCTGGTAAGTATGGGGTCTCTGGGGGGGCGCCGTGACGGGCTTCACTGCGGAATATTACGCGGCGGAGCCCGTCACGCTCGTGGGAAGGAGGCCTTAGGTGATATGCGCCTCTTGCGCTTGCTTAGGTAGAGGAGTACCGTTCAACAAGGAGTTAAATAGTTTGGTTAGTTTAGGTATAAGTGTGGATTTGAAGGCCTTGTAGTAACTAAGAGGCAGGCCGTCAGGGCCAGGGCTTTTACCCGGTGGGGAGGAGTTTATCAGTTCTTCGACTTCTTGGGCAGTGATAGGGGTTAGCAGGTCAATCGAGTCCTCCTCTTTTATTTTGGGTAGGCTGAGTTCTTCAAGAAAAGAGTCTATCCTTGACTTAAAATCTAGGGTGGACTCTGGAGAGAGAGGGTCTCTTAGGTTATAAAGATTGGAGTAAAAACTTTGAAATTCCCTAGCGATTTTGGGAGTAGCGGAGACCGTCTGACCCGTTGTCGTTTTGATGGACTTTATAAGGTTTCTCGTACGTGCTTTCTTTAGGAGCGCGGAGGTATATTTGCTTCCCCTGTTCCCCTGAGCATAATTGACATGTCTAAGGTACAGATGCTTCTTATTGTATTTCGCCTCAAGGATGAGTTTAAGTTCTCTTCTGCGGGAAGCTAGTTCCTCAGAGGAGGACTTACTAAGAGTTTGTTTCGTCGCGCGTTCGAGTTTAGAGATTTGGGCCAGTTTATTGTCAATTTCTATTTGCTGTTTTCTCTTTGCTCTTGTCCCTGCTGCGATCAAGAGCCCCCTCATAAAGGCCTTGTGGGTCTCCCATATAAGTGGGACAGACAGGTCGTCCGACTTGTTTAACTGGAATAATTCTTCCATCATAATTTTTAGTCGCGTTCTTTCCTCCTCTTGATCGAGAAGGGAGGGGTTGAGTCTCCACCTCCACTCCCTGGGGGAGGCAGTTGGCAGGCGAAGGTCTAGGTGTATCGGGGCATGGTCAGTGACTAATATTGAGTCAATCAGGGCTCTCTCTACCTGCTGGAGGAGGGAGGATGATACGAAGACATATCAAGGCGCTGGAAGGAGGAGTGGACCTGCGAGAGGAAGGTGTAGTCCCTTTTAGTCGGGTTCCAGTATCTCCAGCTATCTATCAAATTCATCTCCGCTAGGGTACGAATCAGTGTTGCTAATTTCTTTTGGGGTATACGTGACTTTCCTGTTGAGGAGTCCACTATAGGGGAGAGAGTGAGATTAAAATCTCCCCCTAGGATGATCTGGCCATCCGCAAAGAGTTTGAGGACCTCTAACTGTTTGACAAGCCAGGTCACCTGATCAGTATTCGGAGTGTATAAATTCGCGAGGGTTACCTTGGTATTATTTAAAAGACCTCTCAAGAGGAGAACCCTGCCCTCCTCGTCTGAGTGGCGTGCCTCACCAGTTTAAATATTTTTAATGCTATTTAATATAAGAAGAACCCAAAGCTTCCCTGACGTATTCGTTTTAGGAAATACTCTGCATTGTTTAATTCCTTTGCTATTCCTCTTGGAAATGTAGGAATAAATTGACAATTGGCTGTAACCATTCGCTTTCTCAAAGCCCTGTGTCCCTCTATTCTGACATTGTATAATTAGTGTTCACAGTATGCAGGGACGCACTCTTTTGACAAGGATGGTAACGCCCAGTTGTCAGTTTAATCATACATTTCCAGGAGCAAGAAGAGAGGAATTCTTCAATACAGAATTTATGAAAGGATGCTCCAGAATTGTTATTTCATGAGGAATGCAAATATTTACTACAACAGAAAAATCAGGGAATATGGTGGGTCCTATTAAAGAAAAGCTGAGTATTGTGTATTAGTAAGGCAATAGAGCTGTATTCCAATGTCTGTGTATAAGAACACTGGATACCTCCTTTGTATGCCATTAAAAAATGACAATTAAGTTTCATTTATTTTTCAGGTTCGGCCTAGTGTTTGGTTTCATATCCTGGAAGAGATGAGTTGGTAACATGGAGAGTGACCATTGGGACTGGAATAACCTCCATACTCGCGCACGCCTTGAAGAGCTATTCTTTGATTCTCATGGCTACATCAAAGCTAATTCAGAAGAAAGTAAAGAGTTTTGGACATTTTTTGAACGTTTCCAAAGATTTCAAAATCTTCAAAAACATAACCGTAAAACAAATGAGGAAGGCCATCAGGAAAGACAAAAACATGAGCTCATGGACCTTCCCAAGGAGTATGATGCAAGATATCGGATCAACCAGACCATTGTTCTTAGCAGAGACGTTGAAAAACTTCTGCATGGACATCAAAGCAAGGGAGGTAAATCCAGAGATGTCCTTGGTGTACCTAAGGAGAAGCTGAATGAATTTAAGAAAGCTGTTCTTCATTATTTAGACTTCAGCCAGAGGCAGAGTTTTGGTAAATTGGCCAAGTTGCGTAAGGAGAGGTCAAGCTTGCCCATCTTTCAGTACAGAGAGAAAATTGTCCGTATGGTTAGAGATCATCAGGTCGTGGTGGTCGCAGGAGACACTGGATGTGGAAAGTCTACGCAGGTTCCTCAGTACCTGTTGGCAGCAGGTTTTGGGCATATAGCTTGCACACAGCCCCGTCGAATTGCTTGTATTTCATTAGCAAAGCGAGTTGGGTTTGAGAGCCTCAACCAGTACGGATCAAAGGTAGGTGGTTGTTTTTAGATGACAAAGCCAAGAGTAAAGCAATTGTATAACACAATTCTGACATGTACTTTTTTATCGTCTATTAGGTTGGCTTCCAGATCCGCTTTGAGAGCAGCCGTTCACCAGCTACAAAAATTGTGTTTCTGACAGAAGGCCTGTTACTGCGTCAGATCCAGAGAGACCTTGAGGTTCCTCAGTACCAGGTTCTTATAGTAGATGAAGTTCATGAAAGACATCTACACAGTGACTTTCTGCTCGGAGTGTTACGTCAACTGCTCGCTTTGCGGAAAGATCTGAAGGTCATTCTCATGTCGGCCACCATAAACATCAAGCTCTTCTCTGGATACTTTGACCAAGCTCCAGTCCTCCAAGTTCCAGGGAGACTTTTTCCTATACAGGTAGGAGAGTTTAACAAAATGTTTGTTCCGCTAAACTCTGCAATTGCAGCGATTTCACTGATTTTCATATCTTAGGTGATCTACCAACCGATCCCCCAGGAGGAAACCACAGCAAAATCAGAGAAGCTGGACCCCAGACCTTACCTCCGTGTACTACAAGCCATCGATCACAAGTATCCAGTAGATGAGCGGGGAGATTTGCTTATTTTTCTCAGTGGAATGACTGAAATCGGGACTGTTCAGGAAGCTGTACAAGTATATGCCACTCATACTCAGCGCTGGATTGTCCTCCCATTACACAGTACCCTGTCCATTGCAGAACAGGATAAGGTATGTTTGGAAAGGATCTCTTGTAGTATTCCTCTGCTACCTATGTGGAAAGAATGGGGGTTATTTACTTGGATAGGAATGATCCCCCAACTGCTTTGCCTCTATTCACTTGAACGACTATCGCTCTTGTGTAGGAGTGATAGGCAGGCAGTAGTCTATGGGATGGCTGACAGGCGCTTATGCACCTGACAGTCATCCCATGTAAAGGTACCTTAAGTAAAAGCAGTACCCGGCTAGAAGCGACAAATGTATTAAGAGGCGGAAGTCTCTTAAATGGCCGGATCAGGATTGAAATATCCCAATGAGATCGTGGGTGCCATGCGGTTGTCATGGTAGTCTGTAGCCATCTAAAGGCCCCCAGAGCCACCATACATGTTTAGTTATTAATACATGCTTGTGTCTTAATAGAATGCCTGTCAAAATAAGGCATAATGCAGTACTATAGCATTACAATATGCTATAGACATCAATAGTAGTTCGGTGAGGGTCCGCCACTTTTGTACTCCCACTGATCAGCTGGTGCATCCATTCACTGAGCGGATTTCTGCAGAAAGTTGGCAGCTCCATTTCCACCACAGTGGGCAGGCTTGATGTTTCATGTAAAGTTACCATTCTCTTCAAGGGAAACTTTGCCTGTAATACCAAGCCTGGCAATTGCAGTGGGAATGGAGCTGTCTGCTGCCTGCAGAAATCTGCTCAGTAAATTTTGGTTCCCTGCCATTCCTTTTTTGCCCACTTTCAAACCCGCCACAATGCTTTCTGTGGACTATATGGTGCATGATCTGTAGTCTCCTTGTTCTATGTGCACGCCATATAGTCCAGCGTTTAGCAGGTTTGACACCAGGGAAACGGGAAGGTAAGTATAAAACTTACATCCTCAGACTCGGCGTGTCAGCTACTTTGAGCTCATAAGCTTAGCTTATAGAGCTCAAAGCGTCTGACAGATTCCCTCTAAAGGGGTTGTCCGAGTATTACCTTTTTTTTTAAATGTAAGAAATGTGATAACATAAAAAATACTCTATACTTACCAGTTCAATTCCCGATTGCTGCAGCGCCGGCAATTTGGTCTGGTCCTTACATGGCTACCGAAGTGACGTGCCCATGTACCCATATGTGACCACTGTAGCCAAGCACTGGCCTCACGAGCCTCATGCCGTACACAACTAAGGCTGGTGATTGGTTGCAGCGACCATGTCGGTATAAGGGCAGATCACTCCTACAGCCATGTAAGCAAAGTCCGGCAGAGAGGACCAGAGCTGTGGTGAATCAAACTGTTGACTGTAGCATCTCACTTGATCACATTTCCTACATTTAGAAAAAAAATTTCGTCTTCAGTCCTAATGATTGTGAGGGTCATGTCTCCAGTCATATTGTACCAGATGCATTGGTCGTGCACCAAGCAACACAACTAGATCTATTCTGGACTTCTTTGCTTGGCATCTCACTGCAGTCCAGTAATTTTGCCCATTTCTGACATAACCAGGGTTGATTGCTTCCTTTTTCTATCCACAATACAGGTGTTTGACTTGGCTCCTCCTGGTGTCCGAAAATGTATAATCTCCACCAACATTGCTGAGACCTCTGTGACTATTGATGGAGTGCGATTTGTACTCGACTCTGGTAAGGACTTCGCCTGCCAAGTATCTACAAGTTTTCCTATGAAGGAAACACTTACTGTAAAGTACAGATGCTTCCATTGTGCTTGTCTTCAGCTGTTTACACCATCACCGCCAATGTTGTCCATGATCAATATTCTGCCTTCCACTTTAGGGAAAGTCAAGGAGATGAGTTTCGACCCCAAAGCAAAGATGCAGCGACTGCAGGAGTTCTGGATCAGCCGTGCAAGTGCTGAGCAGCGGAAAGGGCGAGCTGGCAGGACTGGACCAGGTGTGTGCTATCGCCTCTACGCAGAGTCCGACTATGATGCTTTTGCACCATATCCTGTGCCGGAAATTCAGCGTGTCGCCCTGGATGCATTAGTCTTGCAAGTAAGTTACGGCAGATCTTAATTGCATCTGTAATTACAAGATGATACGGGACTAACCTGTATATTTGTCTTACTGTCAGATGAAGAGTATGGGGCTGGGAGATCCGCGCACCTTTCCGTTCATTGAACAGCCTCCCATGTCGAGCATTGAGACGGCCATTTTCTACTTGCGTGACCAAGGGGCATTAGATGCCGCTGAAGAGCTCACCCCCATTGGGATTCTGCTGGCTCAGCTACCAGTGGACGTTGTTATTGGTAAGTCCTAAAGTTAACCCCTTTGTGGGAGGGTAAGGCAAAATGCTGTATATTCACGACATGTAGATGGCACCGGCTCATGTCATCCTCTGCAGGAGCCAGGTGTAACTGACAGCTGGGATCCTGCAGCAACGGCAGGGATCGTTGAGAACACTGACCCCCTATGTTACTCCTTATATGCTACGATCAATGTTGACTGTAGCATGTAGGAGGTTAACAGAGAGAGGGTTAAATCACAGTTGCTGATGCATAGGAGTCCAAACCTTTTTGGGGTATTAGTTTCTAATGTATTCCAAACACAGAAAAAAACAAAACACAAATACACTAACGATCAACCAAAAGCTTTCGGTGGGGCAGGTGCAACGCATTTTGGGGTACTGGCACCCCTTTTTCAAGCTTGCTCTTGTTGTAGATTCACTCATTTGTTTCAATTTTGCAAAATTACCTTGTTCTATAAATTTCCAGGGGTGTAATCCTTAATCCTGTCACTTGGTGCCCGGTGGATTACGCCCTTGGAAATTATAGAACAAGGTGATTTTGCAAAATTAAAACAAAAGGTACTGTGCTGGATTTATAGGATGAGTAGTTTGGTGCCAGGTGGATTAAATGAGGTTTTACAAAAAAATTTATTTTTCAGTGTTTGGAATAAATGAGTGCATACTGCAGCTCACCATTGTTCCTCTGGTTAAAGGGAGAGAGTTGGAGGGACGTTTCTCGAGGTGCAGCAGTCTGTTCCCAAATGGGGGGCTAGACCGCAGACACCAGGTGAGTCCCCTCCTCTTGAATGAATATATATATATAGATAGATAGATAGATAGAAATACCTTGAGCGCTGTTCCTGATTGATAGCTTTCTGAACTGCAACTGTCTTGATGTATTCTTTACACAAACCTTCAGTTACTTACTCAGTTACTTGTGTCCCCCTGTAGGAAAGATGCTCATATTAGGGTCATTATACAGCCTGGTGGAGCCCATCTTGACCATTGCTGCAGCCCTCAGTGTACAATCTCCCTTTGTCCGAAGTGCTACTAGCAATCCAGAATGTTCGACGGCGAGGAAACCTTTAGAGAGCGACCATGGAGACCCCTTCACTTTGCTCAATGTCTTCAATGAGTGGATACAGGTGAGTGGGCGGTTAATAAACTGCTGATGGTCCTTTTAAGTGGTTTAGAGAATGGGAGCTTTTATTATAGACTACATTTACATGTGACTTTATGTTGTTTTTTTAGTTTGCTCTCTCAAATGATTCAGAATAATTAAAGTTATCAGAACTTTTCATTTGGTCCAATAAGTTATGTTAAAAATTGTGCTTGGATAACCCACCGGCCTTATGGCACATAATGGGGTGGTCCTGCTAAAGGAAGGTATCCCCTATTCATAGGATAGATGATAATAAAATGATTAGTGGGGTCTCATTGCTAGAACCCACACCAATCAAGAGAACAGGGGTCCCTAGAGTTTTCCGTATGAATGAAGTAGCTGTTACATATGCATACTATTGCACTTGGCTATCCCCAGCAGTTTCGTAGAGCAGCGTGTTTGTTTGACATCTGCTCCATTTATATAGAGGGACATGGGACACCTTTTCTCATGATTGGTGGGATCTCAGTGGTTAAACCCCTCCCCCAAATAAGACATATAAACTATGCTGTGGGTAGGGAATAAGTTATTTTCTAGTCTGTTGTACAGCTGAAGACCGTGGGTATAACTGCTGCCACTAGGAGGTGGGCACTAAGCAAAAAAAGTGTTAGCTCTTCCTGCCAGTTATATTCCTCCTGCAGGCACCAAGCTAACCAGTTTTAGCTTAGTGTCTGTAGCAGGCAGACCTCTTCCTTTAACCGGTCTTCAGTTGTTTTCCTTCTGGATTCTTGAGAAACAGGGCAGGCATTAGACTCACCCCGTTTACCCCAAAGAAGAGGGCGAACAGACTGGAATTAACCAGTCTGTTGTGGTCTGACTCTCAGAAGAAAAGAAGGCAGAGTCAAGATTACTTTGACTTGATTAGCGGGGTTCCCAGCGGTTGGACCTCCAATGATCACGTAGGGGATAACTTCTTTTGATGGGACAACTTCTTTAAGGGGGCGTTATAGCTAAAAACTTGAATTGTTGTGGATTTGACTGTTGGGAAACCCATGGATCGGTAAAAGGTAAGGCACTCTTATCAACCACAGAATTAAGGAGCCTGAGTGGAGCAGCACTCAGGCATTCTGGTAATTCTGCAATCCATTTCCAGTTACAGCGGTACCACCCTGACTTGTCTATTCTGATAAGCATGTACGCAGGAAACTGGAAATGATAGTAATTAATATAATGAGATAGTGGTATTCTCGCACTGGAAACACACCAGCAGATTGCATATGATATGCTTATTTTTACTATTGTATATCAAGACTGTAACCTGTGCAGGACACCGATCGGCCAGATATACTGCCCCGTAGTAAGAATGCCACACCATGAAGAAATGCTCGAAATGAAATAAAAATGAGCACAAAGATAAAGGGTTATGAAATTAAAGGGGTTTTTCAATGATGGTGCATTTATTTCCAGTTTTTACCCATCCACTGGGTCCCGCTATTTCCCAAATCACCATTTATTCTCCCATTTCTGTAGTGTAGTTGGGAATGGGCCGCTAGTCGAACACGCACGGCAGGGGCTTTATTCCTCTCAATGGCACAGTCAGATAGCCAAGCGCTGCCCTCGGTTATTTTTCGTCAGCCCCATTGAAATGAATGAAGTGGTGTCACTCCATTACAATGAGACAAATGGAAATGACCAAGGCTTGGCTTTGTCTGTTTGCCCCACTGAAATAAATGGAGAGGTCAGGACACAAGTGCTGCCACGACTCTCTTCATTTCGTTGGGGCAGTTCATCTCCATTATGAGGCAGTAGGACAGCGTCCACTCCACGTCCAATCATGTCCTACAGATGCTAGATTGGAATGAGATCTGGGAACTGTGCTGGCCAAGGAATTACCTGGACATCTTGTAAAGCATGTCTGCTATGTTGGGGGCAGGTTATCCGGCTGGAAAGTGGTGGTGGGTATGTCCTGAAGATATGGTAGTGTCAGCGCCTCATCAATATAACCACTTTCCCTCAATGTGCCCCTAATGAGTACTAGAGGTGATCAGCTGCGGATGCTGACGGTACCCCAAGCCATGACTCCATGTTGATGAGCAGCTGCATGGCATTCCAGAATTGCGTAAGGATCAGTGCGATTGCCTTGCCGCTTCTAGACTCTCGCTCTGCGATCATCATTGCTGCCACAGAATCTCCATTGATTGCTGGACATGACACTGTACTATTCATCATGCAGATAGCTCTGGAGCGGCACTACTGCAAGTGTCAGGGGAAGTCTTCACAATGGCCAGCTTAATTGCAAAATTGCCTCAGCTAATCAATGACAAACTGTCATCGCCGATATTGGAGCATCCAACTCTGTCCGTACGCTCCGCAGAACGTCGCCAGCTGTAGATTGTGCAGCCGCTACTGTATGATGCTGGGTGCATCCATCTGTGCTTTGTGGCATTCAGCTCTGGCTCCAGTCCCACTCCGACAATGCGCATTTTGTTCTGCTGACCACCATCTCCAAATTTGTCCCGCTGTTGTGGCATCGCTTTGAGTTTCTGCTGCGATATGACGAACAACTGGCTATACATAACCCTATGATGGAACCTTTAGGAAACTTGTCCGTTTGCTGAAATGGTTCTAAATGGCGTCTTGGAGACATCTTCTCATCTTAACCCTTAAGGCCCCAGGTGTTTCGGTCCTAGAGGACCGGATACTTTTTTGGGGATTTTACCCGTGTGGTGGTTTTACTGCCCTTATTTTCTTCAGCTATCAAAATGATTTTTGCTGCATTTTTTTCTGTGACATATAGAGCTGTGTTTTTTTTGTATCATTTTTCACTGACTTTTTTTTTTTTCCTTTTTTTAGTTATATTGCAGGAAACCCAGGGTCTATATGTTGATGAGCCATGGCACTATTCACTGCTCATGTGTGTATTATACAGATATGCTAACATTATAGTAACATGCTTCCATTGCCGCTGTGCTGCATGTACTATCTCTCTCTGTAGTTTGTTACGCTTCCATCCTTTTGACTTAACAGTTTTATGTCTTTCCTTCCACATTGTGCATCAGATTAAATCCAGTCGCTCCAGTAACTCCAGGAAGTGGTGTCGCCGGCGAGGACTGGAAGAGCAAAGATTGTACGAGATGACAAATCTCCGGCGGCAGTTCAAAGTGAGTTCTAAGAAGATCTGATTACATGTCCTCACAACATCTTGTTCTGCAGATCTTGTTAAATGGGGGAGGGTGGTTTGGATAGTACAGTGTTTCCCTGAAAATAAGATCCATAAGAGGTAAAACAGGTCTTATTTTCAGGGGACGTCCTATTATACTTACCTAGCAGGCTCAGTCCAGGTCCCTCCCGCCGTTCTCCGGAGCTCCAACGCTTTTCTTGCAGTCCTTGGTCGCCAGCACAAGATCACTTCCTGGTTACTTGAATCAGGAAGCGATGGCTGTGATTGGTTCATTGAATGCTGCATTTATTGGCTCAGCAGTGGTCAAAGAACCAATCATAGCCATCGTGTTGTAGAGGCGGGATGTATATATTTGCTGAGCCGCAGCATTTGCCCATTCATAAATCCCGCCTCCACAACGTGATGGCTGTGATTAGTTCTTCGACCGCTACTCAGCCAATCAATGCAGCTCTCAATGAACGAACCGCAGCCATCGCTTCCTGGAGGCGGGATTTATGAATTCCGTAACTAGTAAGTGATATACTGTGGGCGACAGAGGCCTGCAAGAAGCATGTGGGAGGGACCTGGACCGAGCCTGCTAGGCAATATATTCCTTTTTTTTAATGTAATGCAGCTAGGGCTTATTTTCCAGAGTAGGAATTATTTCCAGCCTCCCTGAAAATTTTGTAAAATCAGGGTAGGGCTTATTTTCAGGGAAACCGGGTATGTATCTGGATCTCCTATGCATTTACCATTTTGAGGAGGTCTTCAGCAGTGGTGTACATAGAAAAGAGGGAGCACAATGGCAAAGATCTAAATGGGTCTCCTGGTATGGTACCTGTCTTGCCAGACAGGAGAGAAGGGCCGTTTGCTAACAATACAGTTCCCATTCCCCTGGAGGGAGTTATGGAAGGATTCATGCAAGCTAGTATTAAGATGATGGGACCAACCAGGACTGGGCCTCCTCTTTCCAAGGGCCCCATAGTAGTCATAGAATCAACCTTTATGATACACTGAATGGCCACTTTATTAGAGCTACCCTCTAATTACCCCTATCTACTAGTGCGTTGGATCTCCTTGGATCTCCTTTGTCCTCAAAACCATAGCAATTCATTATGGCATCCATCCGTAGGTATCGGAGCACTAGGATGTGCCAAAAAAAAAGCTTCCCCACACCGTTATTCCACCTCCACCCTCCTGACAGGAAGGGGTCATCGATTCATGCTGCTTGCACTAAATTCTGATCTCCCATCAGCATTGTGCAATAAAAATCTGGATTCATCTGACCAGGTGATGATTTTCCATTGCTCACTGATCTACTTTTCTGTGCTCTGTTGCCCGCTGGAGTCTCGTCTTTGTGATTCTCTCAGTCCAGGCCTGCACAACCTGGCAGTAGATGGGGGCCAAAATTATCATCAGCAAACCTCTTGGGCCCACATATAGGCTTTTAGCAGCTTACCTACAAAGTGAGCCACTAAAAACCTATCTATTCTATGGTTTACTGAATAAACTAAACATTTGAAATACTAACAATTTATATTTATAATAGACTAGCTTACCCATCGCGTGTTGCTGCGAAGACAGACAGACATACATTCATTCGTTTTTATATATCTAGATAACAACCAATCACAGCGCAGCTTTCATGTTACCTTAGCAGTAAGAGAAATAACAACCAATCACAGCGCAACTTTTATTCTGCCTCAGCAATATAAAAAATAGCAACCAATCACAGCGCAGCTTTCATGTTACCTCTGCGGAATTTATATATAGCAACCAATCACAGCGCAGCTTTCATGTTACCTCAGTGGTATAATATATAACAACGAATCGCAGCGCAGCTTTCATGCAACCTCAGTAGTACAAGAAGTAGCCACCAATCACAGCACAGCTTTCATGTTACCTCAGCAGTATAAGAAATAGCAACCAATTACAGCACAGCTTTCATTTTACCTCAGCATTCTCAATATCCAGCAATTGTCTTGCGAAAGGTTCGGCGGATGCATCATTTTCTGGTTGAACACTCATCCCGTTGCTCGTAAGGCCTTTTGCTTTCGTGCTTGACATGGAAATCAAACGATCTTTGTCTGGGGGGCATAACTGTCGACGATGCTCGCATGCGCGGCACCTATCGTAGGATAGTTGTGCTATGCCAGTAATCTTGCCAGGAGTGTACTCAGCAACTTCCCAAAGTCTCATGGCAATTGGATGAATGGTGTAGTAATGCATAAAGGACAGACAGACAGACAGACATTCATTTATATATATCAGGAAGTGAGAAAATTACATTCCATACGTAAAATTTGGACGCTAATTCTTTTGCGCTAGAATTGAATAATCGAGTTGGGACCCATTAGCTTTTCCTATTTATGACATATTCAATGCCCGTGTCAAATTTCAAGTTTCTATATGAGAAAATTACATTCCGTACGTAAAATTTGGACGCTAATTCTTTGGCGCATAGAATTGAATAATCGAGTTGGGACCCATTAGCTTTTCCTATTTATGACATAATCAATGCTCGTGCAAAATTTCAAGTTTCTATGACATTGGGAAGTGAGAGAATTAGATTCCGTATGTAAAATTTGGACGCTAATTCTTTGGCGCTTAGAATTGAATAATCGAGTTGGGACCCATTAATTTTTCCTATTTATGACATAATCAGTGCTCATGCCAAATTTCAAGTTTCTATGACATCGCGAAGTGAGAGAATTAGTGGCAGTGATGGAAATCAAACGATCTACGTGGGGGGGCGTAACTGTCGACGACGCTCGCACGCGCGCCATTTATCGTAGGATAGTTGTACTATGCCTATAATCTTCCCAGGAGTGTACTCAACAACTTCCCAAAGTTTCATGGCGATCGGATGAATGGTGTAGTGGCGCATAAAGGACAAACAAACAGACAGACAGACACGCATACATTCAATTTTATATATATAGATTTGGGAAACTAAGAAAAAGCCCGAGCAGAATCACTTATAAGTTTTAACCCTGCAATGCACTTACGGCAGCATATACACATGGCTCCAAATACTGTTGGTTGAAAGACTCTGCCGCGCCGCCACTTCTATAGGACCTTCCCTGAGTTGAATCACAGTCATGTGAACGGCCGCACTTCGCTGCGTGTGGCTGGTCATAGAGTCATAGAATGTTAGAGATGGAAGGGACCTCCAGGGTCATCGGATCCAACCCCCTGCTCAGTGCAGGAGTCACATGACTGTCACTCACTGAAGGTCCTTTATCTTGCACAGTCATGTCATGCTAGCTGCTAGTGATAAAGTTTAGGCTTTACTACAAGCGACTAGCGTGAAATGACTGTGCCACGAACTATAACCTAACTATGACGTCAAGAGGCTAGTGACTAGTCTCAAGACATCATAGTCATGTCACAGGCCATAGGCCACTAGAAATCCCCTGGTGGGCAACATGTGGCCCACGTGCCATGTGTTGTGCAGGCCTGTCTTACACAGTAAGGTTGCCACAGTTGGTCATCTGCTATTATATACCATCCGTGGTAAGGAACAATGAGTTGTGCTTTCAGATACATTAATTAGAGCTGCAGATTTCTTGACTGTGCATCGCCTGTTCATCAGAATGACTCTTGACATCCTCCTTTGATCCCTTTTGGTGATGAGTTTTTTCCGTCCACAGGATCCCCTTTCATTGGATGTTTTTCCTTGATCCGTTCTCTATATATTGAGGGCTGGGGTCTCTAATAATGTGGCTGCCCAGTGTGTGTAAGTTCTTGTCTCCAGTCTTATTGTATAATCAGAGTGATAGGTTCATGGTTTCCCATTGCTTTGAAAAGGGTACAAATGCACCATAAATTACCTGCTGCCTGCATTCCCTTGTTCTTCATTTTTCCAGGCCCAGGTTTTTTTTCGGCAAGTCTTGGCAGTTTCTGACTTTTCACCTGATCACTATTGTGTCCCTTTAGATGAGTGAGCGGTCTCTATCCATGCTCTCCCTCTGACTAACTGTCTGTATTTTTTGCTTTGCCGGTCTTCTCAGGGTCTATTGAAGGACCATGGTATGCTGAGTGAGACACAGACCCGAGTAGAGGACAGGTACAGCCGCCAGCAGCAGCACAAGGAGCGCAAAGAGCTTCACCAGCTGAAGAGGGAACATGAACGATCCGAAAAGCGCAAACGAAAAGTGCTCAAGCTCCACGACCAAGATGCAGGGTCTTCCAGCAATGAAGATGAAAGAGCTAATAAAGACAAGAGGGACAATGTAGACATCCAGGTGTGTCAGTCTCATCTCCGCACTTAGGTTCTCAACCTTGACTGCAGTCAAAGTTGACCACAAAATCCTGACCTAGTGGTCCTGAGACCATACCGACTCATTCAGCCCTCCATCCGTGTCAGATTTAAATCGCATTTGCACCGATCAGCTATTTAAAGGGGCCACAATGCTCAGGTGAATGCTGCGGCCCCTTCATTGTATACAGGGACAGTGCTGTGCATTGCGAAGCAGCTCTGTTAGGTATTGTACCTAATTTCCATTCACTTGAATTCGTCTGAGCTGCAGAAATGTCATGTGACTGATGAACATGATATCATAGGTCGAAGAAGAGTCCGCAGCTGTCACCCTAGTGCCGTGGCACAGTCAAACAGCTAATCCTGGGAGTATTGGGAGTCGAATCCCCATCGTTCTGATATTTATGACCTATTGTAAGGATAGATCATCCGTATTTCTCGCTCGTGTCATTGGGGTACACAGCAAAGACCGTGGGATATAGCTTCTGCCACTAGGAGGCGACACTAAGCACAAAAAGTTAGCTCCGCCCTCTGGCTATATCCCTCCTGCCGACACCCGGCTAATCCGTTTCTAGCTTAGTGTCTCGTAGGTGGGCGGTCATGCCCGTTAGGGCTAGTTTTAAGGGCCAGGGTTAGATGGAGAGGCAGGACGCTCCCCATCAAACCCAAACGGAGAGGAGGGCGGACAACCTCGGGTTTGTCCAGGTTGCTTCTTGCCCGGCCCGCCTCAGAAGAAAAGCTGGCACATCTGGATCATATACATCTGCATGTGGCCCGCCAGCGAGAGCCCCCCGTTTGGTGCAAAGGTCCACATCCCTTACCCGTTGGGCAGGCGATGTTACAGGGGTAGGCTGCTGGAACTGGGGAGCCGCTATTTCCACCAGCAAGGACGCAAGAGGTGAGTATGCTCTGGCGACCTTCCCTTCCCCCCTCCCTTGGCTCTCCCCGTATGTTGCGCTGTGTGTGTATTTGTTGTTTCGGGCAGCATGGCGTAGGGTAAGCGCTAGCGTGCCCATATTATAGTGCAGCGGCTGGCAGGTTAATCTCCTCCTCTGCTCCCTTTGAGCTCGCGGGCAGCGCGTGGGGGGGTGGGCTGTTTCTGGTTGATGACTTACCTAGTGGTGTTCTGGTGCCGGTATCAGGGCACGAGCACGTTGAGTGGGCATGGCTACACGCAGTAGTGTCCCGGCGTGGCACCTTAGTAGCACAGCGCGTTGACATGGTGCCGCTCGGGTCTTGGGCTCCTGGCAGGGGGCACTCTTGCAGCATATGGGGCACAATAGGGAACCTCTGTGCAGCCCTGGGCGCGGCAGCAACACTCTGGGCCTGAAGGGGGCGTGGCTCCGGCTTGGCCACGCCCTAGTGATGCATGGGACGTGGCTTCGTGGGGGTGTGGCCTCGCTGCTGGGGGCGTGGCCTCATTGTGATGCACGCCGCCCCTCTCTGTCCCCTCCCTTCCTCCCTCCTTCCCTTCCTCCCTTCCTCTCTTAGGATTGTGAGGAGGGATGATATAGTGAAGCAGCATATCGGGAGACAGTGCGCCAAAGATTGAGACCGCCCTGCGCCTCCACTCCTTGCTGCTGTGCTTGCTCAGGCTGGAAGCTCCAGGAGGCCTCTTCAGCATCTGCAGGCTCTCGATCCAGCGGCTCCCCGGACCTCTTCGGACCTCGACAAGGACCCAGGGTAAGCTGCCTGGCGGCTATCTCTCCCCTCTTGCTGCTCATCCCTCCTGCCGGCGGTTGGCTTAGTGGAGGATAGTTGGCAGCTTTTTGCCAGGTCGAAATCCCAGCACCATGCCGATCCCAGAGTTCTGGAGGCTGGACCAGGGACAGCAAGAGTAACGCACTTTGCTTGCTCACGCTGTACCCTAGAGTTCGCATGCGGACAGGCTGAGACGTTTCGTAGAGACTGTTCCCCAGCGAAACAAGTAACAGTGCAAAGCACCCCTTCCCCGTTCAGCCCCCATTTATGGCTGAGCCGGAGTGGGCCCGCTCCTTGTCCCTTGCGGTGTCGATCCTCACTCGGGCGTCTGGTGCGATTTTGGAGAAGTTGGAACAGGATGCTTCCGGTTCACGTGAGAGAAATAGAGATGGATCGCAGCGCGGCCGTCGGCGAAGACGGGACAGGCCCCCGGACTCACGGCGGTCCTCCCGATCTCCATCCTCCTCGTCGTTTTTGCGCTCCTCAGGTACCAGTTCGCATCGATTGTCGGCAGAGAAGGTCTGTTCGGACGAGGATTGGTCTGAATCCTCCTCAGACTTTGTCATGGAGGAGGATCAGGTCCTTAGATTTTCGGCGATGATGGAGAGCTTAGGGGATACGTTTCAGCTCACCGAGCAAGAGCCACAGGCATCTGGGATATTGTTTTCTTTTAGGCAGCCCAGACGCTTCCCGAAGACCTTTCCTGCCCATGACGCCTTTGACTAGGTCCTATCTAAGGAGTGGAAGGCACCGGGATAAGCGTCTTTTTCCAAGTTTGGTTACTTGGACGGGAAATACCTCTTCTCACAAGAGTTAGGAGAGGTGGTCGATCCCACCGCTAGTTGATCCGCCTATCTCTCGCCTGGCTAAGCCTATTATGCTGCCTACGGCGGAGTCCTCCGATCTCAGGGATTCCAAGGATCGAAAGGTCAAGGCGTTGGCGAAGACCGTTTTTGAGGCGGCTAGGTCGGCTCTTAAGTCTGTGTTTGCCTCTACCCGGGTCAGTAAGGCTATTACTGACTGGGCAAAACGGTTACGAGGGGGAGTCCTTGAAGGGGCTTTTCCTGGGAATTTGCCCAGCACAGCAGATGCAGCCAAACGGGTGGCTCGGGCCTCTGCAGCATCAATGGCAACTCGCCGGAGCCTATGGTTAAATTCATGGTATGCAGATGCTTCTTCAAAAGGGTCGTTAAGCAATATGCCCTTTGGAGGATCTCGCCTTTTTGGCGCCGAGCTAGTCGGGCTCATCTCGGAGGGTCAACGGGCATTCTAAGCTGAATGTTCCTGCTCTCATCAGATGGCGGACCCCAGCCAGCATGTCCGCCTGGGAAGCCCAGGTCCCGTTGACTTCTACGGGTGAAAAGAGCTTGCTTTTGCTGCAGAATCGTCCAAAGCGGTCATCCCCGCAGCAGAGACGTTCGCTCCTGTCGCCGGACGAGTCCTCGCAGGATGGAGAGGAAAGGTCCGCAGGAGCGGGAATAAAGGAAGAGGCCTCCCTTTAAACCAAGGTCTCTTGGCGTGGGCCTCAGCCTACGAACAGATCCAAAAGCCCTCTGCATGAGAGACTGCCCCCACCTGTTTCGGATAGGGTGGGGGGGGTCGGCTTCTCCAGTTCAGCCAGGTCTGGTTGACTCATGTCTCAGATACCTGGGTGCAGGAGGTCGTGGCCAGGGGCTATGCGATAGAGTTCCTGACGCAACCACGCGTCCACCCCTTTTTTCGGTCCAGAACCCCGGGGTACCCAGGGAAAGTGGCAGCTTTCCTCAAGGCGGTCCACACTCTCTATTTTGCAGGGGGTGGTGGTGCAATCTCTCCCCGAGCATCACTTTGCGGGGTTCTACACTAATCCTTTCGCGGTCCCCGAAAAGGATGGCTGTCTGTCCGATTGTGGATCTAAAGAAGTTGAACAAGTTGGTGGCGGTTCGTCATTTCCGCATGGAATCTGTACGACCGGTCATCGCATCCTTGGAGGCAGGGGAGTTCCTTTCCTTGATAGATATCCAGGATGCATATTTACAAATCCCCATTCGTCAGCATAGGGAACCTGGTGCAGGCAGGAATCCGGTCTCCATATAAATGTATTGGAGCTGCAAGCAGTATTCCGGACCTTGCAGTTCTTTGCACATCGGCTGGAGGGAATGCCAGTGCGACCGCGGTGGCTTACATAAGCCATCAGGGCTGGACCTGCAGCAGAGGAGTCACTTGATCGGATGGCATCCCGCTTCAAACAGAAGCTTCCAGCCTAGTTGGCCAGGTCAAGGGACCCCAGAGCACTTGCAGCGGATGCGCTAATGGCTCCCCGGACGGGTTGTCATTACCCCTAGGTCTTCCCACAAACTCCTCTCATTTCCCGGCTGCTCAGGAGAATCAGGAAGGAGGGCTACCTGTGATTCTCTTAGTCCCAGATTGACCATGAAGAACATGGTATGCTGAACTCATGGACCTGGTAGCAGTCGCGCCCTGGTGCTTACCCCTGCAAAAAGATCTTCTCTCTCAGGGTCCCCTTTACCACCAGAATGTGGCTACGCTGCGTTGGACGGCGTGGCGGTTGAGGCCACGGTACTGAGGGCACGGGTTTCTCAGACCCAGTTATTCAAACAATGATTAGGGCTAGAAAGCCGTCGTCATTGAGAGTATATCACCGGGTAATTCCAAAGAACAAACACGAGAATATGGTATGCTGCGCTGTCAGCTTGCTTCACTACTACTTCACTACCACTGACAAGGGCTCTGTGCAGCCAATACGTGTCTGGTTAGAGATGGGTACACCTGACAATTTTAAATATGACTAAATAGAGAGGATTACAAATTTTGCTCTGCAGGCAAGCGTGGATTACACTTTTTCCTGCATGGAATTTTTTGCTATATCACCGGGTGTGGAAAACATTCCTTCGCTGGTGCGAGCAGAGGGGGGCACACCCGAGGCATTTCTCGTTGGCCCGTCTTTTCTCCAGGACGGGTTGGACTTGGGCCTGAGCCTCAGCTCCCTTAAGGGATAGGTTCCGGCCTTTTCGGTCTCCGCTGCCACCCTGGGACCTAAAATTGGTTCTGGATGCCATACAGGCCCATCCGTTTGAACCATTAGCGGAGATACTGCGGCGGCTGATGTCCTGGGAGGTCGCCTTCCTGGTGGCGGTTACCTCCTTTCGCAGGGTGTCGGAGATTGCGGCGCTGTCGGCAAAGCCACCCTTTATGTTTTTTCACCAGGATAGGGTGGTGCTGCGACCGGTGCGGTCGTTTCTCCCAAAGGTGGTGTCAACCTTCCACATTAATGAAGACATTGTACTACCATCGTGTCCAGAGGCTGTCCCCCCCCCCCCCCCCCAGGGGACGGGCTCTACATACCTTAGACCTAGTCCGCGCCTGAGGACGTATTTGGACCAGATCGCATCCTCCCGGCGCTCGGGTTCCCTGTTTGTGATACCGGATGGTCCAAGACGTGGTCTTGCAGCATCAAGGGTGACAATTGCTTGCTGGTTTCGTTCGGCAGTGGTGAAGACCTACCCGGTTAGAGGTAAGACACTGCCATTCCAGGTGACGGCACACTCCGCCAGAGCAGTGGGGGCTTCGTGGGCGGTAAATCACAGGGCCTCAGTGTCACAAGTGTAAACAAATTGTAAGGAGGCGCCTTGATGATATAAAAATTGTTATATACTTATAACAATAATAGAAAAAATGAGAGTTAACTCACCTGGTGTCAAACGAGGATACCTTTCCCAAGGCACCTCGCTGACACCGTAATCCAAGTTCACTTATAGTAAAGCCTTTAGTTCCATCCGACCTCATTCGGAGAGCTGCAGGACCGTTTTAGTTTAAGCTCCACCGGATGACCGGGGCTTAGGTAGAGTATGCAGAGTAGATAAAATAAACTATCCGCGCTCCAAGGGAATAAAACAGCTTCAAAGTAGGGAACCAATGTCCTTCTTTATTAATATTCTTTGAGCAACGCGTTGCTCAAAGAATATTAATAAAGAAGGACATTGGTTCCCTACTTTGAAGCCGTTTTATTCCCTTGGAGCGCGGATAGTTTATTTTATCTACTCTGCAGTGTCACAAGTGTGTAGGGCGGCTTCCTGGGTATCCCTGCACGCCTTTTTCTAAGTTTATCAGATGCATACGTTTGCATCAGCCGACGCTTCGCTGGGTCAAAAGGTTTTACAGACGACTGTAAACTGACCGCATGCGTTTATGATTTATTTGTACCCACCCTTGGGGACGGCTGTGGGACGTCCCACGGTCTTTGCTGTGTACCCCAATGACACGAGCGAGAAAAGAGGATTTTTTACTCACCATAAAATCTCTTTCTCGTCTCGTCATTGGGGGACACAGCACCCACCCCTCTTTCATTTTATATGACACAGTTGGTGGTCCTGATCGGGCTCCGGATTCTGTAAGTTGCACAGGGTGCTGCGTGTTTCATTACAGTTATGATTTGTTGGTGTGTCATAATACTAACTATTGTTGTCTCTCTGTTCCTGCATGGCTACTCCAACTGCTGGCATGACAAACTGATTAGCCGGGTGTCGGCAGGAGGGATATAGCCAGAGGGCAGAGCTAACTTTTTGTGCGTAGTGTCGCCTCCTAGTGGCAGAAGCTATATCCCACGGTCTTTGCTGTGTCCCCCAATGACGAGACGAGAAAGAGATTTTACGGTGAGTAAAAAATCCTCTTTTAAGTCCCGGTTATCAATATTATTTTTGCAGGATGTGAAGTTCAAACTCCGTCACAATGTCAATGAGTTGCGAGAAGTATCTGGTGCAGGGGAGACGTTGTCAAGTAAACAGTTGAACTTGCTAAAACTTATTGTGTGCCATGGCCTGTACCCGCAGCTGGCACTGCCAGACAACTTCAACAGCTGCCGCAAAGATTCTGATCAGGTAGGTTCTTGTACTTCAGAAGTGATGAGAGCCACAAAATACATTTCTACAGATTCCTACTCAAGCCGCGTTCAGACAGCTGGGTGCGAGTTGCACCCGATATTCTTGGGTGTAAGTTGCATCGGACAGCACATAGACACCCTGTCTGTGTGCGGGAGAGCGGACATTGCATGTCCTACTCTCGTCTGTGGATCGGACCAGAATAGGACATGCTGTGATTTTATTTTTAACATGATCATTGCGCCATGAAAAAAATAATTTTAATGGGTCTGAGTTCTGTCCAAGTTTGCTCACTTACAGACTCTAATGTAAAACTTGCCTGTATGAATAGGGCCTTACGCTTCCTGTCTGCTAGTAGACTTCTATACAGTGATACACAAATTCTCCCATCTCAGGTGTAATTTGCAAGCAGCTAATCCTTACTTACACCTATTAATCAATAATATAGGCATATATCAAATTAAAGTGGCTTTCAGTGTATAGCCATAGTGGCCTATACTTAGGGTAGCCCGTCAGTTTGTGATTGGTGGGTGTCTGATCCCTGTTACGTCCACTGATCAATAGAAATTGACTGACACTGTGACATCTCCTCCGTGTAACTGTCTGGTAACTGCAGCTTAGCCCCAGGCTTGCTCTTTTCTAGTTAAAGAGCTATAGTAATAGACTCATAGGCACATAGTTGGTACTGTTTCATTTAATGCAACTATAACTGGGTTTTGAACGCAGGCAGAATTGAGCTCAATGCAAATTAATGGGACTGAATTGCAATACTATACATAACCACATGGGCGTAAACGGCACTGTGTTGGGTAATGCATGAAGGAGCTTTGTCTTCTTTGTTCTGTTGGTCATTGGGAGTATCAGGAGGTATAGTCAGTCATTAAAAAAGGCTATTGATGCACTAAATGCAGTTTTTAAAGGGACTCAGGGCAACATGAATCTAGTGACAATCTGAGGGCAGCATAGTGCCTGAATGCAGTTGGGTGGGGGTCACTTCCTTTTTATAGTTGCCACATTTTTTTATGCATTCAACCTTTATCTCCTATAGTAAACATTCTGGGATTTGCATGAGCTCTAGCTGCCCCCTTCATGGATAATTGACGACTTTCTTGCGTTTTGTTTTACCGTGTACAGGAAGAAAGCTGTCAATCAGTGGGGCTGGAGGTGGGGGCAGTGGAAGCCCATGAAAATTCTGTACTGCATAGTGCAAGCACAGTATTTTACACAGGATGATAATCTTTCAGAATTGTCGTTTCCTCGGGAATCTGAGCGGTGGTAGTTCGGTGTAAATGCATGCAGAGACTGAACAACTGAGTGAGAGTTGTTCAGTCATTCAGTTTCTGCATGCATAATACTGAATGATGCGCCGTTCAGTGTGAACTGCAGTCAGTCACTTCTGAACGGCTGTCTGCTTACTGTGAATGGAGGCAGGTGGGGGAGGACGCTCCCCAGCCGCTATGACTCCATTCTGGCACCGCTGTGAGCCATACCAAAGATACTCGCTCCTGTGTAACAGCACAACATCACTGGGACGAGTGTCTGGCATCGCTTGCCGACAGCTTGTCCTGTGTAAAAGGACCATAACTGCTCATGCTGCAGGAGATACAAGCTGATTGTGTGAACAGTGCTCCAGCTAACAAAGTAAGTGAACCCCTGCTACCCTAAAGGCTTATGTCACTACCTTTTGCTGCCCTCAGATAGGTTAGCCTAAATATGGCCATAGATGCACTTTCAAATTCAAAATTTAGTCATAATGCCTTTACATGTGTGCATTCGGCTTCTGTTTCCCCTGGTAGGTTTTCCACACCAGGACTAAGCAGGGTATTGTCCTCCACCCAACCTCTGTCTTCGCCAGTAATCCGGAGCTGCTGCAAGTAGAGGACGACAGAGAAGAGGCTGCGCCAGCAGGTGACTTATTTTGGTTCCTATACATTGTGCCTAAAATGTGACCGAGAGCAAAAGAATTCTGTAGGTGACCGAGACAGAACAAACACGATGTTAGTGAAAGGAGGATGATGATGAAATGTCGGCTCGACGTTTGGTCCCTCAAACTCAATATTTCTCCATGATTGAAAAGTTGTACAATAATCTTACGACTCCTTTATAGAGACACATTGAAATTAGTCAGTAAAACCATCCTCAATAATGAAAATTGTACGCATTTTGGATGCGTCCTTACTCATAGCATGAAAAGGTAAGAAGTGTGCCTCGTATATTCTATCAATAAGTAAATGGAAGGTGAATGTTAACTCACCTGGTGTATGGTGGGTTAACCCTGTCCTAGGTAATCCTACCTGCAGCTCACGTCCAAGTCAGCGTTGAATCAGATAACCTTTGTCCACAATCCGGTATTAGCTGGAGAGACGTCTGGAGATGGGGATAAACCAGGGATAATGGAAAAATCCACTCCGCGTTCCTTAGGACTCCGGTGCACTTAAAACAGGGATTGTGTTGACTGTGGTGATGATGACCGTCACTGTTGCACCTGATGGTAGGCCAGACAATTGGCTGATCTCTGGTGATCCTGAGCGGCAGATCCCTGGCGATCAACTATTTAAGGATAGGTCATCAATAGAATTTGCTCAGAAAAACCCTTTTAATAGTAAGGATGTAAAAGTGAGGACATAAAGAACTTTGACAGTCTAAAGGCACATTTACACGCAACAGTTATCGCTCAAAAGCCATCGTTTAATCGATAATCATTGTGTGTAAATTCTCCCATCTTTCACTCTTTGGCTGAACGATGATTTTTAGGTGAGCAAAAACAAACAAACCTTCAGACGGAGAGAAGATAACACAGACGCATGCTGTGTTTGCTGTCCATGGTGCTGTATTCTCCACATGAGTGCTGATTACATTGTAAGAACAAAGGAGCTGAATGAAGAGAACAGACAACCTGCTGTTCTCTGCAAACAGCTTCCGGAGGCTCATTTAGTGTCCATTTTTTTGCAAAACAATTGCTCAAAACCTATCTTTTGAATTATTATTTTAGCTTGTAAATGGGCCTTAAGGATTGTTGAAGTTTCCTAAGGACTGCTCCAGACATTGTGTGGACATACGAGTAGATGTATGGGATGCAGGCAGACGGTAGACAGATGATAAGTAGATGAATAGAAGAGTTAAAGGAATTGATTGGTTTATATCCTTTATGAGGACTGGGAGAGATCAGCCATGTTTCTTGTGTTCCAAGAAAGATTCATCCTCCATCTGGAATGTTATAATGTGTGAGTTATTAACGCTTATTTGTCTTCTTCCCATAGATGCAAAGAACAAGGGGCGCAGCAGCAAGCATCAAATTGTGGGTTTTGTCTCCCTTCTGGAGACAAACAAACCATATTTGGTGAACTGTGTGAGACTGTCAGCTCTGCAGGTGAGCTCCTGCTGGTCATGGAAGCTCTTACTATGTGATCACCTATGGTAGCAGACTGTGTAGTGTGGTCCTGTGGTCATACTCTATTTGTACTTTTATTTCTTGCTAACCCCTATTAGGACCTATGGACATCATACAGGAAGGCACCTGACATGGGATCCTCTATAAACCTTCTAAAATGTGGCATCTCTCGTAAACTTGGGCTGTTCATGTATTACGTGACAGCAGTTTATCTAAATGGCCACCATGGCATAGTATGTTTACGCTGCAGAAACCATCATGGCGATCAGTTGATTGCTGCAGTAGATCTCATAATAAAGGCGTTGTCTGTATTGAAGTCATTTTATGGTTGGTTGTCTAATTTGCATTCGACAATTGGAAACAATGTAGCAAGTGAGCAGATGAGTGGAGCGGAGGGACTACATCTGTGCTTATGGCTCTAAAGGTGACCATGCACATTTTGGCCAACTCTCTTTTGTTTATGGGGATGCGCACACCCCAATGTCAAAGAGGAACGAGTATGTTTGGTTTCAGCACACTTACACTTTGTTCTCACAGGAGATAAGCTCCTACCAGAGGTGTCTGACAGTGGCTTATTCCCTCGCACCATTGACACATGTACACTCGGTCAAACTGAGTGTGTATGTATGAATATGGAGGGAAGGGGAGTTTGACCGAAACCTGTTGAAACCGTGTGAGCTGTTATAATTGTTATAGCTGTTTACATAGAAATCAATGCAAGTGGCTGCATCCTTCAAGGTGCAAGCATGGATAGATACAGTAGGACTGATGACTCAAATGTCACATCAGAGAAGACCACCCTGAGAGGGGTTTAGCATACAATCATAGTTTTCAATTTTCTTCTATTTGAGAGAGAAGTATTAAAATACATCTGAACATTTTCATGGCCTTCTCCTATTGGCCTGCAGGGTCTCCTCCTATTGGCCCGCTCCTTGGACACAAACGCCGACTGTTGCCGCATCGTGTGTGACGGATGGATAGAGGTGAATGTGGAAGACCCTGAAGTAGCCCTTCGTCTCATCTCTGAAGCTGTACGTGTGCGACTGACCTGGGAGAAAGTACTGCGCTCACAGCTGGAGAACAAATCTAGTAGGCGAGACCCCGGTGAGGTGGACAGTCGGAGGAGGAGACGGGAGATTGATGAATTAGGCCGAAAGCTTGTGGATTTTGTGTGCACACAGGTGAGGTCTGATCTGATGACTTCCTCTTACTATGTCAGTAGATTTCTTGTCTTTGAGTCATCTAAAGACTGTTAAAAGGGTTGTATCAAAATTGACTTCTATCACCTCCTGTCTGTAGCATAGATATTAAAAGTCTGATCGGTGGGGGTCTCACACCGATTCTGAGAACAAGAGTCTCATGTCTCCCCTCCTCCCCACTGCTGGCTCATTGCGACCCCCACAGTGAGGAGGAGATTGAATGGAGCAGCGGTTGCACATTCGTGGTGCCGCTCCAGTTTCAGTTGGGCTGATGGAGGTAGTTGAGTATCTTGGCTATCTACGGAAGTGCCATTGAAGATGAATGGAGCAGCACTGCACATGCCTAACTGCCACTCCAGTCACTCTCCTCCATATGGAGCCCCCGTTCTTGGGATCGTGGTGGTTTCAGCAGTGAGACCCCCACTGATCAGACTTTTATCCTATGGATAGGTCACCTTTGGAAATAACCCTCTGAGGTTCAAGTCTTGGTGCAGACTAGTTAAAGTAGTTGTCCGCTCACAGGAAAAATAATTGTCTACAGGTTGGATTTCAACCCTTCACCCATAGGAGTCAGTTTTTAATTTGGGTAGAAACACTGCTCTGTCCCCCGGTCACATGAGAAATGCTATCGGGTGCTGTTTGTAATGGCATAACATTCCATTGCAGAACACATGGACTAATCTGCAGGTACCCCCACCCCATATGATAGGAGTGCACATTATGGGTAAGAGACACAATGGGCCTGTGGTTGTAGAAATTGCTGTCTAGCTTGTTCTATCTAAAGGGCCGGGCTACCTGCAGAGCAGCTTATGTTATCAGTAAATGGAACGTTATGCCATTGCAAAGGGCGCTGAATAGTATTTCTCACATGTCCGACGGAGAGAGCAGTGTTTCTATCCAAATTGAAAACTGAGTCCTACGGGTTCAACCCAGCCAAACACATTTAGACTTCTTTATCTATAAGTGAACAATCCCTTTAAGTCCTTGCAAACAAAATGTGTCCATCAGACTGTTGGATACTTCAGTAGGATTATGATGAGGCAAAACCCCAAAACGTGCATTATCTGATTCCAGAGCTGTATTTTCTCATTAAAGGCAAAGACTTAAAACAACCCTCCGGTTCGCGACAAAACTGTGTTCTGGGACCAGAGGGGACGGGGGGTAACATTATCTGCACTTGTTATTCTATGCTGTCCGTCCAGTATGCTCGTTTCAAGTCCCATTTTCAGTCCTCTAAGATGGCTAATGTTTTCTTCTGACTACCTAATCCCCATAGTGCAGTGGTAGTGTTAGACTACCAATGCACTCGACCTGCTCTCTGATTGGCCAGAGCTGCTCATGTGATCAACACTGGCCATCCAGAGAGCAGTGTATGTGCCTTATCTGGATAGAAAATTGCAATCTTGTGTGGTGGAAAACTGAGGCCAGAACCAGAGGATTGGACGGCAGAGAAAAACAAGTACGGGTAATAAACCCCCAACGCCCTCTATTCGCAGGGCAGAATTTTATGCTGAAACTGGAGGATTGCTTCAAAGGGAACCCATCACATCGCCACAGCACTGTAAACTATCTCAAGTGCTTTCTATACTCACCTGCTCCTGGGATCCAGCTATGTCCTTCCCTGACATTTTGGTGGCATACAAAAATCTGATTCCCATTTCTGCGCTCCCAATAGACCTGTATTGGGAGAACCACGTACGAGACTCGGAAAAGTCAGATTTTTGTGCACCGCCGGGACTACAGAGGAGAACAGCGCTGGATCGGAGGAGCTGGTGAGTATAAAAAATACATGACCCAGCTCCCTGTCACGTCCGCTATAGTTTATGGTGCTGTGGGGATGTGACCGGTTCCCTTTAAAGGGTAGCTAAACGTTTTTCAAAACTTCTGAGATACCATAGTGGTGTGTCAGAAGTTTTGATCGTTGGGGGGGGGGGGGGGGGGGGGGGGGGGGGACGGGACGACTGTGTGCTGAGAACCCTGCCGATCATTAAAATGAACTGCCAGAAGCTTTCAGCTGGGCGGTATGCCCATTCAACTCTTTCCACCACTGCTCAGAGCAGTGTATGTCTTCCACAGAAAGCCTGTGGAGTCCTTACGCCACTTACAACGACTGCCAAATGGGCAAAGCACTCAACTGAGCTTCTGCCAGTTCATTTTAAGAATTGGTGAGGGTCTCAGCACCCGAACCCTCACAAATCAAAACTTCTGATGTGTTCAGTTTTTAAAAAGTTTAGTTACCCTTTAAAGTAAAATTCCAGTTCAAGACATTTATGGCATAATTGTCTGATTGCTGGGAGTCCGACAGCTGCTGCCCCTCTGATCAGGGGAATGGTGGTCCGGTGTCCTCCATTGCTACTTGAAGCGAGAGCAAGAGAGATTTGTGTATGGGGGATGCAGAAATATCCGCTATAGACTCTGCTAATCTCCTCCCACTTTTATCCAGGAGAGAGAGAATGAAAGGCATGGGACCCTCATTCTCTCAATCAGCGGAAGTACCAGAAGTCAGACTCCTATTTAGCAAACCCCTATGGCATCAGTTTCTTTAGTTGGACTGCCCCTTTTGAAGAAAAGTTCCTTTCTTAGCTTACATTATACTTATAAGACACCAAATAGGAATGGGATATCATAGGAGGCGAAATTGCTGGTAGGTGACCCCACAAAAAGCAGGATACATCACGGCAGAGATGCAGTTCCACTGCATGCTCACACCACTCCACTACTAATGGGACAGGGCTATATTTCATTAAATGTCCTTTTACTAAAGGAGGAAGGCTGAATTCAGCTCTGCTGCATTGTGTAGAAGGATTGCTGAGTGGAATTCTATTACTGTAGTTCTTGCATTATACTTCCGCTTGTGGGTTGAACCCTGTACTTTACGGTGACCCTTTGTGATTGTTCGGCAGGTAATGTACAGTATGAGGAGACTTGCAGTTTTGGAAGCCCAGAACCTTTATGTCGGGCCTCAGATGGTTACTGACAGCCACTGCGTAAAGGGCTTATTCAGCACGGAGGATATGAAGCCGGATCCTGTAAAAGGAGGATACAGCATAACGAGCTTCCTGACATATAATTGTTTGCGGGTAAGTGGGAAAACGTTTCCAGCTGCAGTCATAGCCTGCAACAAAATTTGTAGAATTCAAAGAGCCTATAATGCTGCTGGTGCAAAAGAACAATGGTGTTATACCTAATGTGGGGCGTAGGGGGCGGTGCAGGACATAGAGATCCTCACTTCTTCACAGTACAGGTTACAAGATGAGAAAAATGCTTACTGGACTGCAGGCCGTACAGAGGTGCCGTTATGCACAGGTTCCCAGTAACGTATGAGACTGACTTGCTATAAGTGGCTGGAGGAGATACAGTATATACCTACATGCAGGGATGTCATTACTCTAGAAGGATCTAGCTCATATACACTGACCTGCCAAAAGTCATGGGATAGCAGTATGTAAATTGATAATGAAGTGATGTTACTTCAGGTGACGGCTTTGGAACTCCGACACCTGTATAAGTTATGGGATGGTATATTGTGAGTGAGAATGAACACTGGTTAGAGTGCTCATGGCAAGGCAACATGAAATATCAGAGTTTAAACAAGGCATGATAGTGGGTGCCTGATGGATGCGACACTCCACTTCTGAAGTTGTACAGGCATTTAACATTCCCCGAACCGCAGTGTCACATGTGTACCAGGAATATATTGTGCAAGGCATTACCACCCACAGTGGGGAGTACAGTGGCTGCCCATGGGTGGTTAATGATTGCAGCCAGCAGCATCTGATAGAGCTGACCATACAAATTGACAAGCGACTGCGACAGAAATCACATCCACGTCCAATGCAGAAGGCCCCAAATACACATCCCATCAGTGGAGCGCTCTGCAGCTTGCATGGTATACGGAAGAAAAAATCCACTTGAGTGCCTCTGTTAACATCACAACACTAGACGCAGCACCTCACCTTGGCTCGTGTGGTTGCTAACTGGATGCCAACATATGGCATGGTCTGATGAGTCACAGTACCAATTGTTTCGGGTTGATGGTACAATTTGTGTGTGATGCAGACCCCATGAAGCCATGGACCCCAGTTGTCAACAATGCACTGTGCAGGCGGTCATGATTCCATACTGGTGTGAGGTGTCTTCATTGCATGGGTTGAGTCCACTGGTCTGCCTAAACCCATTATTCACCTGACATGAGCCCAATCGAGCATTTATGAGATGTGGTGGAGAGGTCCATTTGCACCGAGATCGTGTACCTACAAATACCACAGAGCTGTGGGTAGGTATCCAGACAACATGGCTGAACATCCCTCCAGATGTCTCCTGTCCACTTGTAGAATCAATGTCACGCCGAGTTGCTGCACTTCTGCAGGCTACACAATATTATTTCCCGTCCCATGACATATGATACCTACAAAAATATACATATGCTGTTGTGCTAAAAGTAGTGAGTGTAACTGTTACGATATATCTTAGCATGTTTTTTGTCATCAGAGCGACACGGATTTCTACAGCGACTGTTTGCGCACGTTTTGGACCTGTCCTCACTGCGGTCTGTACATGCCGTTCACCCCACTGGAACGTATGGCTCATGAGAACAGCTGCACAGAGGAGGGGACTTCTCAGGGTATGTTTATAGGCTGCAGCCAGCAGTATATAGGAATATACATGACACAATGACACATCATTTCTTCTTGAAGGGGATTTCTGGGACATATTTTTTGAGTAGGCCATCCATATCAGATACATGGGGGTTCACCGCTGAGCAGCTCTTGGAAGGGGCAGTGGCGTTCAGGTGAGAGCTGCAGCTTCTTCACAATGCCCAGCGTTGTGTCATGGTCGTACCTGATATTCTAGCTCGGTCTCATTGACTTGAATGGTATTGAGTGTCAGGAAAGCGCTGTGATGGATGGATGGATGTGATGTCACAGGATGAAGAATAGACTGCAGCGCTCACCCGAGGCTCCTTCAAGCAGCTCATCGGCGGGTATGCAAGGAATCTGTCCTCACTGATCTGATATTGGTATTCTATCCTAATGTTAGATCATCAGTATTTAAGTCATGGAAAACACCTTTAGCCCCTATAAAGTCATCAAGTTAAAGGTGTTTTCTGCAACTGAAGTATTGATGACCTGTACTCCGGATTGGTCATGACGATCAGATGAGTAGGGTTTTGCCTTTTATCACACCCGCTGATCAGCTGATTAAAGTGGCTGTGGTGCTCGGTGTCTCCGTGGCTTTTTCCCAGGCCTGTGATGTCACATTCATCTGTCACATGACCTGAGAGCAGCTCATTCAAGTGATTGGGACTGAGCTGTTATACCAGGCACTGCTGCTATGAAATGTATGGCGCTGTGCCTGCTATGCAGCTAAGTGGTAGTGGAGATCAGCTGAGCGCCACAGCCACTTTAGACAGCTGAACACACGGCAGACCCCACAGGTCTGATATTGCTAGCCTATCCTGAGGATAAATTATCAATACTAAAATCCTGAAAAATCCCATAAAATGATAAAATTCCAGCATTGACCAATAGGAAGAATTTAAGTGCCTGGTATATACTAGGAGGATATATACTACCAACTGAGGATCTTACACCAGTCCTTAGCCACAGAGATGCATCAAAGTTATTAAGAGCCGGTTTGTGGCATAAATTATAGCAAATATTTTTGGCTGCTGGAGGCCACAAGCTTCACCCACTTTTTTTTGGTGTGCGCCATGGTTTACAACATTTGTATGCCACGGTTATGGCATACCCGTAACAGCCTGTAATAAATTACCCCATGCTTGGGGGGGTTTCTGGGAATCTACTATTGATTAGTGAGGGTCCACTACTTGGGATCCCTGATAATCAGCTGATTTCGGGCCAGTTGTCATTAAGAACAGAGTCAGAAGCAGGCAGCTCTGGCCGTAGTGCAGCCACCCGGGTTGGTAATGCATTGAAGTCAATGGGAGCTACACCTGCAATACCAACCTTTACACTATGGACAGAGCTTTCTGCTTTTGGCTCCGTCCACAATGACAGCTGACTCGATATCAGTTCATTGTCGGGAACCTTGAGCAGCAAACCTCTGCAATCAATTATTGATGACCTATCCTAAAGATAAGTTGTTAATAGGAAATGCCTGGACAATCCCTTTAGGTGCAATGTATAAACAGTATGAGCTCCCTCTAGTGGTGGCAGCTGGCAACCCGAATTTTATCATTTTAGATTTTTTTTTTGGCACTGATATTTTAAGAAATTAACTTGCACAAAATATTTAATATACTTAGATTATTCTAATGAAACATGTATTGTTTTTTCTTGTCTAACAGAAGCTGAAGACCCAGAAACTAAGGTGTCGTCAGTGACCTCTCTACATAGGACCTATCGCTGTGATGTATGTGACAAGGACTTGGTACTGACGCCCACCGAGATCCTCAAGCACAAGAGACAGCACATGGTGAATTCGTAGGTTAAGCACAATGTGGGAATGAACACATGTGAACCCCTCTCAGCTGCATATGTACTCTTTCCCAGCCTTATCACGTAATGTGAGCACATCATCCATATCACCCGCAGCCTTCACCAGCTGCACAAACACATGGGAAGTATATAAAAGCCATAGACATTGCATGGGCTGTCGTATTCATCTGCCACAACCATGAAGCTGCTCTGCTCGGTGCTCCTGCTGCCTTTCTGCTTTGGAAGGCTTCTGGCTCAGTGCCCCTTACCATCCAACCTCATGAATGAAGCAGGGGAGAAGCTCTGTGCCCGTATGTTTGAACACAGCAATATGTACTTTGACCAGTCTTGTAGTGGTGACCACCTGGATTCCAAGAATGGCGATGATTTCCCTTACATGCCTCTTGGATGGGGAAAGAAGATTTCATCCTTGGTAGTTGCAAATCGTTGCAGCTTGAAAGTGTGGAGTAAATCTGGCAAGTTGGGCAACAACCGCACCTTTAATGCTGGAGTCTTCTACCAGTTAAAGGACTACGCCAATGGACTTTTCGGAAACTGGAATGATGCCATCCAGTCTTATTTCTGTACATGCACATAACAAGATGCCATTGACTGCCGGGCAGGGCCAAACTGATGGTGGTGACTCAATAAAGGTCCCTTTACTATTTCTTGTAGTTGTATTTTTGATTCGCCACCATGGGGGCCTGGAAGGGGGTGGATAGTCAGCTCTTATTTGGTATCACAGAAGAGGAGTCAGGTCGGAAATATCAAACATTGATCCAGGGATTATTCTGACTGCCATTATGGAGTCGGGAAGGAATTTTTTTTACCCCAAATGGGCTAAATTGGCTTCTGGTTATTGTTTTTTGCCCTCCTTTGGATCAACAAGTTGGGTTGGAAACAGGCGTAACTTAATGGACGTTGTCTCCTAACCTACTATGTTACTATGTTTATATAACAAGGAAAGATTAGCTTAACCCCTTCAAGACTAGAGATTTTTTTTGCTTTTCATTTTTTCATCCCTGCTTTCTAAGATCCATAACTTTATTTTTCCATCGACATGGCTGTCTGGGGGCTTTTTGTAGCAGGACAAGTTATCTATTTTCAGTTGTACTATTTAATGTACCATGTAATGTACTGAAAACCGTAAACATTTTAAATGGGGTGGAATGAAAAAAAAAATACAACTGCACCAGTTTTTAGGCGGTTTAGTTTTTTAGGGCATTCATAGTACAATAAAAATGACAAACTTTATTCTGTGGATCAGGACAATTACAGTGATAGCAAATCTATATACATTTATGTTTCACTACATACAAAAAATTAAAGAAAACTTTTTTAAAAATAGAAATTGCTTTCCGTTTTGATATTCTGAGGCTTTTTTTTTCATTGATTGGGCTGTTTGAGCTCATTTTTTTGCGAGGTGAACTGTAGTTTTCCTTGGTACTATTTTGATGTACATAGATCTTTTTGATCTCTTTTTATTCCCTTTTTGGGGGGAGCCAGGATAACAAATAATACTCTGTCATTTCTTTGCATTTTGTTCAATTTTTTTTTTCACCGCGCGGGTTAAGTACTGTTATTATCATCGTGCAGACTTTTATGAACGCGGCAATGTCAAATATGTGTTGTGTTTTTTTAACTGTTTAGATTTTTATGGGCAAAGATTTTATTTTTTTAACTTTTTTAATCATTTTTTACAGGCTATAAAATAAGACAACATGAACTCGCCTCTTCGTTTGCAGCAAAACTCCTTTCTCGGATGCTCAATAAAGATAATAGCCTTACAATGACTGGAGTGTTAGTCCACTGACTTCACTGATTATTATAACCCACTATATCCGTTTAATGGTGGGACCCACCAGAATTCACATAAGAGATCCCTACCTTCCAAGTATATGTCAAATAAGAGGTGTTTGACCTATACTTGGAAGGTCGGGATCTCTTATGTGAATTCTGGTGGGTCCCACCAATAAACGGATATAGTGGGTTATAATAGTGATTTTGTCACCTACTTTATGTTGTTAGTCTTGAAGCCTTCTGATTTTAAGTATTATAATTAATAAAAGGTATATTTTAAGGGATCGATTCAGTGAAGGCATGTTTCACTCTCCTCTGATTCCTCTGCCGCGGTGACATGAGTATTAGTCCAAGAACTCCTTTCAGCACCATTTATAGTTTATATGTACATATTGATGCATGTTTATAGTGATGAGAGAACTTTTGAAAAGTTTGGTTTGGCCGGTTCGCTGAGCTTTTGCAAAAAGTTTGGTCCAAATTAATTTAAACCGAAGTGGAAATTCACCAAACCCCCTAAAACTGGTGTTTTATACGGACTAAGAGCCATATTAGTCCTGTATGAAGAGGGCTCTTTCACACAAGCGTATATCGGCCGCTTTTTCACTATCTTCTGGCTGGAATGCGGTGGCGGCTCCCATAAATTCCTATTAGCAGTGTGTCTGCTAAACTCCCACCCCCTTCCTTCCTTCTCTCCACTCCTTTCTGGCTGTCTGCAATGGGAGCTGGTGGGACAAGGCCGGAGCTAGTTGCTGAGCTCCTGCCTCCTCCCATTGCTGGCAGCCGACAAGGGGCGGAGAGGGGAGTTTAGCACACTAGTAGAGATGAGCGAACGTACTCGGTAAAGCCGATTTCGCAATCGAGTACCGCGATTTTCGAGTACTTCACTACTCAGGTGAAAAGTACTCGGTGCTGTGGGTGAGCGGGGGGTTGCAGAGGGGAGTGGGGGGGAGAGGGAGAGAGAGAGAGCTCCCACCTGTTCTGTGCTGCTACCTCCCTCCCCACAGCGCCCCCGAGTACTTTTCACCCGAGTAGTGAAGTACTCGAAAATCGAGGTGCTTGATTGCGAAATCGGCCTTACCGAGTACGTTCGCTCATCTCTACACACTAGCTCTCGCCCCATCCCCTTGCCGACATCCAGGTAGAACTTTGCTAAAAGCTCGGTTTGAGTTTATGCAAGTTCGACCCAAAATAGGGTTCAACTCGTTCAGTCAAAACTACATATTTACTTAGACCATATGCTAGTCCAAGTAAAGCCTGCGTATTTCACTTGCAAATATGTCTGTGTTAAGTTGGCCTAAGGCCTCATTCATCCAGACATAGCTATGCAGACATTTTCGGTCGCCGATTTTTCATGCTGCGTCAGAAGATAAATCTTTACCTATCTTTTGACATAAAATGCTGGAGGCTCCCTTTGACTCCTAGCGGAGCTAAAAAAAAGGGAGATGGAGAGCGTCCGGCGCTTGGCAACTAAAACAGCTAGCTGTATTTAAGCATTAGACGTCATTCTGAGGATTTCTGCCGATCACGGGGATTCCACACTGCAGTGTACTTTTTTGTTGATACGCAGCAGTCGCCTGCGTAAATGTCCCAGAATACGTTAATTAAGATCGGGCCTTGATTGCGGCTATTCCTCATTTATGAGATTTAATGACGTGTACGTGCGACTGCACAAACGCATACAGTCGTGTAAAAGACCCCTAATGCTGTATTCACAATTTTCGGCGTGAAATAATTGGACGAAAATTGTACAAAAATAGAAAACGTTGATTTTAATGGGGATATTTACATGGATGGACTTTTTATTTAGCCGGACAGTCCTTATAGAAAAAAAAGCAATCTGTTGCATGGGAAAATCGCATGAAAATTGAAGAAAATCACACACAAATCTCAGATCGTTTTTACGGATCACAATTTCCTGTGTGACTTTAGCCTTTTTCAGGCAGTCTCACATAAGTGTATTTGTAAAGGTCTGTAATATGGATCCACAATACGGACGTTGTACAGATGAAACTGCATCAATATTTGCATCCGTATTCGCATTCATTGGTAGATTTTCTACAGATCTGATTTTTACCCAACAGAAAATAATAGCAATAAATGCAAATACAGCTGCAGTACTGATACATCCCCATTGTAATCACTCTCCATAGGTTTCCGCGCACAGATTACATTTGTTAGCAGATGAAAATATGCGCATATGTGCATATTTTATACACGCATGTAAGTATTCATAAAGTAACATTAGCTCCGGATTATGAACAGAAAGTACGGTTTCACATCTGCACTGGGAATTCCGTTTTTCGGCCCCATTTAGGGAGCAGGAAGGGGGAATCCCTGGGGCCGACCGTCTGTCTTTGGATGGAACTGAACGGTGCGGGATGCACCTCATTGACTAATATGGGGTCACCTGCTTTCCGCCCAGCGCACCAGCTTCTGGTATTTTCAGCCGCATCTGTGAAGGAACCTCCGGCCGGAGGTCCTGAAACAGATATGAAACCGGCCTAAAGGTATGGCTGGAACTTACACGGTGTATTAACAAGCTAAGCTATGACCATCCGATAATCCAGCACGATCAGGTGCATAATGTTACTAATCATACATCTGTACCTCACGTTACCGCTAGGTGGCGGTATTACACCAACTACAGTACTCGTTTATTATACGGCTCAGTATAAAAAGAGCCATAATTGTAAGTAAACTGTAAAATGCTAAGTGTGTTTTCACAAGCGCTCATATTACAAATGCCGTGGTTTTATTACTTTCCACTTGCCTTATTCTCCTGGTGCTTTTAAATCCGCATCATCTTTGTGCCAGAAGCTTCTTTTTCCCCCCTCTTTTTAGTTAATTTTATTGTCCATTATTTTCATCATATATATGGCCTGGACGGAAGAAGCTGCTTCGTGCTGCAAAAAGCAAATTAAATAGATTTTAGTAATGTGAATTAACGATGGGTCTGGTTTTATGGCATGGAAAATGTGATAATCGGACACCGGCCGTAATGAAAACTTCCAGTAGGAAGACAGCGGCTACTGCTGCCCCCCTAAGGACTGAACAGCCAATGTTAGCTATCAGCTCCTGTGTAGTCCTGAAGCTGACAAGACATCATCAAGTCCCATCACCAACGCTTCTGTAGGGACGGTGCTGGTCACTGGGGAATAAATAGAACCGGCGCTGTCATCTGATTGGCAAGGAGCCTTGTTATTCAACAGTGCTGCCTGTCAAATAATGCATAGTAATTTATTGCTGCTCTATATGGAAGTATGGCACTGCTACATGCATAGAACTCTCAGGCCGGTCGCTTAAGAAAGGGAATGCACCTTGCGGTAAAAATGGTAACTGTACTTGGGTGTCAAAGTGGTAACATAGTCACAGTCTTGTTGGATCAAGTTACAGTCTCTTTAAACACACTCAGCAGGCCTGGCAAGACTTCGGGTTAACAATTGGAAATATGCACTCACAGTCTTGTAGTGGCCCGAATCATGTATGTCTGGCCCCTCCATAATGTCATACATATCATGTCTTCAATGTGAAGGCACTGTGCAAAGTGTCTGGTCTGCTGTTATGTGTATTGCACAGCTGCAGCATGTAAGAGGTTAATGTCTGCGAATGGCTGGCATATGTTTGGAAATGTAACAAGTTTGTCTAGTCATGTGGTATTGAATGATATAAATATGAGTGATTGAGAGTTAGGTGTGGCCTTCTATCTTTTTCAATGGTTGAGAGTGGAGTGAGAGCGCCAGCCACATGGAGGTACCTTTAACCTTCATGTAATGAAGGGATGTAAGCGAAAGAGAGGTATCTTGAGGTCCCCAATTCCAGAAACTACCTGTGAGGAGTGGAAGAGAGAGAGAGAGAAAAAAAGGAGTCTGCCGTGCAGTGTTCATGTTACAGCATAGAAGTGAGTGTCAGTGGAGTTTTCCCTTCCCTCATCCTCCTCCAGAATGTTCCTTTTTCAGGAGCGGAACCTTACAGATAACTTGGCCTGTAGGTTTTGTGTCATCCTGTGTTCTCCTCCCTGACCTTGCCTAACTGTCATTCCTGCACTGGCGTGTGAAGTTTGGTATTACAAGAAGTAAAGTTCCAGTCACTGCCCGTTCCCAGTGATTGAGGTATTAAAGCATAACCGTGTGTGGACTCTATTATTTTCTACTGCCGGAGAATCAACGGTGTGAGGGAATGGTGGCGTCACGAGTGACAACTTCTATGGTCCACCACACATCCCTATACACGTAACTGCTGTCCCATGGTTGCCTGGAAGAGGCCTAGCGGTGTCTTGGCTGAGGTTCCATGCGTCCCTCTGGGAAGGAGTGTGGTAGAGCCACCATGACAAGTGCCATCTGTACCCCTGCCAGCTCCTCAGTGTGGGCCTTGTGGCTCGGTTGCTGCGGGACACCATAGTCTGTATGGTCACAATGTTTCCAGCCTCTCAACAGTACAGCAGGTAACTGGAGCGTCATGAACTTTACAGACAGGAGATAGCATAAATTTCCACAGCTCAGAGTCATCTGCTGCACCCAACCTCTTTCACAGACCGCTGTAGTTCACTTGATAACAGCAGCTCACTTGAACAAGCCAGCATGCTACATCCTGCCATTTGTACCAACAACAGGCACCTCCTAGTGGGTCAGCGGTGCCCTGCCATTCATTCGCTAGTCTCACATGCCCCACCTAGTACAGTCTATGGTTATACAAACCATAGAAGTAGTCATTAAACTGAGACCAAACACAGTCTCCCCAAAGCACAACAGGGTCGATAACATAAACTGGATGACAACCGTTGCACAAAAACACTGGTGACTATTTAATTTCCCCTATCTAAATTATTATTTGTACCCCTATAGCCAGATCTTGTCCCCACAGCTTCGTACAATGTTTGCCATCATATGCTGCATTCAGGGTCGTTCTTCATTGGTGTATGTCCTACTTCTGTAAGATTCTGATAGATGAAACCTCTATATGAAACTTGAGGCTATAGGGCACTACTGTAGGGCCCCATAATAGTCTATGAGAGCCCTCTTAGGGTTTCATCATAGGGTTCTATATTCTGCCTTTTTGTGCATTCAAATACAGTCATGGGAATCTTAGAAAGCCGTTGCAATTGCAAATCTATTTCACCTGTTTTAGTGCAAATGAAAGTGTAGTCACCCAGTATATCCATTTCTGGCCCCCTCCATAATGTCATAAATGTCATGTCTTTTGTAAATGCGCTGTGCAAATTGTCTACTCATTCTGTTATGTATATTGCACAGCTGCAGCAAGTGAGTTAAAGGAGATGTCTCGAGGAAGCAGTGAATTTTTTTTTTTGCCCAGTCCCCCCCATTAAGCATACATTACTAAGCCCCCCTGTAAATGACTTTTCTAGCTGGTTTGTACTTACCGTTCCAGCGTTTCAGCAACTTATAAAAGTTTCCCCAAGATGGCCGCCGGCTCTTTTCCCGTCGCTTGCTGCAGCCCGACGTGCGCGCTCCCGAGACGCTACCAGCTGTGTCTCCATGGCAACCAGACGCCCCGCAGCCGCCGACCGGACCCACCGCAGCCGCCGACCAGTCACCCACCGCCAGGCAGCAGGTAACCGGCGCTAGCTCCCGGCTCCCCAGCGCTACGCTCCCGGCTCCCCAGCGCTAGACCCTCAGCCCAGGTGAAGGCCCCGGAGCCCAGCGCTAGGTTCCGGAGCCCAGGTGAAGGCCCCGGAGCCCAGCGCTAGGTTCCGGAGCCCAGGTGAAGGCCCCGGAGCCCAGCGCTAGGTTCCGGAGCCCAGGTGAAGGCCCCGGAGCCCAGCGCTAGGTTCCGGAGCCCAGGTGAAGGCCCCGGAGCCCAGCGCTAGGTTCCGGAGCCCAGGTGAAGGCCCCGGAGCCCAGCGCTAGGTTCCGGAGCCCAGCGCTGGGCTCCGGGGCCTTCACCTGTCAGTGAACATCACCCCCGACCCATCACTTACCTGGGCGGCTTCTCGGGACAGCTGGACACCTGGGCGGCTTCTCGGGACGGCAGCTCCAGTTTCTGCACCTTCCTCTAACAGAGGATGGTACAGAATGGCCGCTCCAGCGCGCTCCCGAGCAGTGACAGCTCGTCTGCGCATGCGCAGAAGAGCTGTAGCGGGGAGCACACTGAAGCGGCTCGTGCTGAAAGGAGAAGACCGGACTGCGCAAGCGCGTCTAAAAAAGCAAGCTGCCAGCGAATTTAGACGGAACCATGGAGACGGGGACGCTAGCAACGGAGCAGGTAAGTGGAATAACTTCTGTATGGCTCATATTTAATGCACGATGTACATTACAAAGTGCATTAATATGGCCATACGGAAGTGTATACCCCCACTTGGTTTCGCGAGACAACCCCTTTAAGTGTTTTAAAAGCTTGGGAGATTGCAAAATATCTGTTTATGTCCTGCCATGTGGTAGGAGTGAGAGACTATAAGTATGAGTATTTTAGATGTGTCTGAGAGACTTCATTGCTTCTGGGTTCTTGAGAGCACCAGCCACATAGGGGTACCTTCAATTCCCATGTGGTGAAGAATGGAGAAGAAATAGCGGTTCCTGATGATCTGTGTAATTGAGAGTCCCAAAAGAGAGAGAGTGTGAGCGTGTTGGAGGTGAATCAAAGCCAATTCCGTATGCAGAGGTACTTCCCTACTGCTTTTCCTACGCGGCCGTCCTGTGCCTTGGGATCACCGCGTAGAGGTACTATCCTATTGTTGTCTGCATGTACATTAATTTTGTGTAAATTGTACCTTCCACCCAGTGTTTATCGCAAATAAAGTTTTGCCAGGCCCTGACCGTTCCCAGGGACCTGAGGTACGTTATACAATTCTGCAGCTCATTTATTTACCACCGAGGGTTTTTCCGGTGGGTAACGGAACGGTGGCGTCACCCGTGACAACCCCTACACCTGTTTGCAAGGTTATTGGGCATCCCTCTCCGAGGAGTATCCGGAAGAGGCCTAGTGCTGCCCTGGTCGAGGCCACGTGTATCCCTCCGGGAGGGAGTGTGGTAAGTGCTGCCATGACAAGCCGCCATCTTGCCCTCCCAGGTCCTCAATGTATGTCCTGTGTCCGGGGTCACTCTATGGGACACTGCAAAAGTGACAACAGGAACACCAGTGAGGCGACAGCAAGAAACCCCTAAGAAGAGAATGGAGACAATTCCCCTATATTTCATGCAGCTGCATACATACATTATTGCATTATTTATTACTTAAGGGCATTATGGGCATTACTACTATATGCACCAAGAAGGGGTATTATTTATTACTTAAAGGGACAATAAGGGGCTTTATTTACTACTTAAGGGGACAATGAAGGGCATTATTATTTAATGGAGGCTATGAGTGGTATTATTACTTAAAGTAGGCCATGAGGTGCATTATTAATTAATGGAGGCCATGAGAGGCATTATTACTGTGGCTAGGAAATTGAGGAGTTAAATATGTCTGTGTGTCAAATTCTGCGCAGACAAGTATTGACTAAGAGAAATCATCAAGATGGTCTGGGCCAGGAGGAGAAGAAAAGAGAACGTGAATAATCCAGTCAGAGGGGACGTCACCTGTGATCACTGGATATAAGGGTACTGTAATTAGTTATACGGTCTGCAGGGCATCTGTATAGAACTGGTATCTACTGCTATAAGGTCACTATATGGGGGCTAATATTGTTTTTTGTATAGTTTAATTTTTTTTAGTAACAGTATAGTGGTATTTTATGAAATGTAAACTCAACTTCCTTATGCCCCCCAATGTCTGTGTCTTACCACCAGGATGTTCTATAAATCCTCTTCCAGCTCCTGCTGCTGTCCCCAGTGATGCACTATGTCAGGAGAAGCCATTTTATTCTCCACATGGCTTCTTCTCATGGCGCGCCCACTCACCTCTGGACCCAATGCACTGTCAGGGGCTTGGTGCATTGGGTTGTGACATGCACTACTGCACACCCGATGCACTGACATCGTGACAGTGCATTGGATCTGGCAGTAAGCAGGTGCGCTGTGAGGAGGAGAAGCTGTTTGCAGCATGTAATGGCTTCTCCTGACACAATGTGCCTCCACAGACAGCGACAGAAACAAGGGGGCTTATGGAACACCGGGTTGTGGAACACTTTGAAGTGCACAGGAGAGTTGGGATTACATTACATAAAACACAGTTAGTAATAAAATGAAACTGTACATTGGCAACAGTGTGTCTACAACCATTCTAGAGAGAACAGCAGCAGATACAGCTAGATGGAGTGACCTCTACTGTTATGCAGTGAGGTGAAGACTGATTTCTCAACCCCTTCTTCACCTAGCTGTACAGCTGAAGAGGGGTTTTGTAAGTAAAATGTACTGATATAATCTACTTATTCTATACATTTAAAAGGGAAAAAAATTGCAACTACTCTTTAATCTAAAGACTTCCTTACATCCTCCAACTCTCACTTCCCCCAAAAGGGGAAAAAATATTAAAAAAAACATCTTTTCTGTTTGCTGGTGCCGCCCCCTGGCAAGGAGTCACCCTAGGCACTGGACCTCCATTGCAGTGGAAAATATGGCCCTGTTCCTCTCTCCTTCCTAATTCTTCTCTAGTTCTGCATTTTGCTGCTGTTTTTGTTACTACTGGTATACTAGGCGCTACCTGCACCCCAATCATGTTGCACAGACAATCCTGCTCCTCCAGGATGGCCCATACATACGTGCAGGAGCAAGAAGGTTTTACTATGTCTCCAGCTCAGTCTATGGAGCATAGCGCAGATCCCAGGACATGGACCATTACAGGGGGAGAACTGGTTCGGGAGGAGTATCATCTCTCCTTAAGGAGAGCACCTAGAAGGTGTGTGGAGACTCCTAGGAGGTGATTGATGAGGCTTATAAGGCCATGCATGCTGCTCTGGGAAATATATGCAAATAAGGAAGATGGAACAATACTTGTGCAGCACCACCTATTGAATGGCAGCATTCCTTCAAATCAATGTCAGACAGTTAAAAAAAAGTCTTTAAAACAATGATTGGGAATTAAAAACCAGGAGGATAGCTGGATATGACTGTAGAAGGTCATCAACCAGCATCAGGACTGGAGGAGCGCTGCTAGAGCCCTACAAAATGACCTCCAGCAGCGTACTAGTCTGCATGTTCTTGACACTGTCAGGCACAGACTTCATGAGGGTGGAATTAGGGCCTGACGTCCTGTAGTCTTGCAGCCCAGCACCGTGCAGCTCAATTGGCATGTGCAGAGAACACCAGAATTGACAGGTCTACCATTAGTGCCCCATTCTCTTCACAGAGGAGAGCAGATTCACACTGAGCACGTCTTTCATTCATCGAGACCCATTGTGTGATTTGAGCATTCCCTTAATTTTTTTGAGCAGTGTATGTCATAAGCATTATGTCTGTGTCAGTATAACACTTTGGCACCCTAATATATACAGCCTGACATAAGGGGGCGATAGAATGACACAAAAAAAGATGTATACACAGGATCTGGAAGGCGGGACAAGAATGTAAGATATTGGCAGAAAATCCCTGCTGGAGTCCATGTGGGTCAATACATGACTCAGTCATACTGATTGCAACAATCCGGATAATACACAACGCTGAGGGGTCTCTGATTGATCTAGGGGGACGGAAGATTTCTGCTGTTTGTTTGTCTCGTAACTGCTGCTGTCATTAACCCTGTAATATTACACTGCTGGGTATTCTAACTGTTTTCTCATACTATAAAGATGCTAATAATAGGAGTAATATAATAATATTCCGGATTGGGTCTTATTCACTTCGCCTCGGCGCACATAAATCACCAGGGTGAATCTGTGTCATTTTCAGAGGTAATTTCTTCCAAGAAGAATGATTTGTGCTATGATCTGCAAAATGCTGATGCGAGCTGTTGATGCATCAATGGAGATGAGCATGTCTGCATATCATACCGTATCCCTGAGGACTCGCCTTTTTATTTCCAGCATATTAATTAATGATTCGTTATATTGCTACCTACTCGATGTGGAAGTAAGGGACGGCCTTTGGCACACTACTGTATTTTGCATCCTAGCAATTGATGTTTTTGTAGTAAAATAACTTATCCATAATGGAAGTCATAAAATACCGTAGTAGAAAACAGTGACTGTCAGCCAAATATGAAAGGGGTCGTACAGGGTTACAGAAACATGGCTGCTCTCTTCCAGAAACAGCGCCACATCATTCCTGGGATTGTGTCTGGTATTATAGTTTAGCTCCATTGAGGTGAATAGGGCTGAGCTCCAATACCTAATATCAGAGGCATAACCTGAAGCTTCTGGGTCCCAATGAAAAACCTGTAACAAGGCCCCCCACTATAATGCTTTAGTCATAGTACTGGGCTCCCTATATAGAGAAGAAATTCCCCTTAAGTCTCCTGGGCCCGGGTGCAACCGCATCCCCTATAGTTACGCCAGTGCCTAATATAACCCATGGACAGGTGTAGCACCATGATTAAAGCAGCCATGTTTTTCTAATCCTGGACAATGTGTTATGTCTGCCTATTAAAAATACTGGAAGTTGGATGAATGGCTGAATATAATTCAGTTACTAATTGATTGAGATCATGCTGGGATTTCCTGCTGGGATAGAGGAAGAAAGAGTTGCATGTCTTACAGTCAGGACTTACATGATTGCAGAGTCCATTCACATTGAAATACTGGTGAATAAACAAGACAAAACTGATGATTTCACAGGTCGCTGAGAGTTGTTCTCGGGTATATTACACTCATGAGTATCTTACTTTTCTCTGAAGGGACTGTGTTTGTTACAACTCCTTTAACATTTGGGTATATTTCCAGGTTTTGTGTTTGTTTTTAAGCTTGTCATTGCTGTCTGTGGTAGTGAAGCATTCACTTTTTAGGCTTCATATCAGTGTTTCACTTTCTGTTATTGAATTCCATCATAGTAATAGAAGAACAAAAAGCTGGATCTGTCTTATTGGTGGACTCCATAGACTTAAATCTGGTTCCTGTTACCTCCGGCATTGTCCCAGAGAAAATAGTCTCTGACACAGGTGTGAACCTAGTCTTACCTTTTGGCTGAAAGCTAACAAGCCGGTGGTAAATGAGCTTTCTTGAGGTGATAGCGCTGCTGTATTGCAGCAGCCTGGTTTAGTACTGCAGGCATAGCTCCCAATGAATTGAATGCACCAGCCCCTATCCTGTTGCCGTGTAGCCCTAGCCTTCCTCCTTATTACCCTAGAGTCTAGTTTAATAAGAAGTTAATGTCAGTTTACAGGGTAGTCTAGGACAGTAAGGAGTTAATATCAGCATGCCTGTTGGTTTAGACATTAGACCACCAGTGGTGTTGACATTAACCCCTTACGACCCTAGACCATCAGGGATGCTAGTATTAATCCAGTGATTGCAATAGAACACTGTGGATGTTGCTGTGAACCCTTTCCATATCCTTGACAAGATCACACCTCTTTATATATGACTGGTATTTTTGATGAAAAAGGTTGCAATCCTATCTGCTTTATAAAAAGTGACTTCGATAGCGTGCTCTCCTGCCAACTGGATGATTCGAGGGGCTTTGCTTTGACTTTGGTGATTATGAACATGATTGATAGCCATAAGAAACCATTTAAAGCACTGGATAAATAGCTGAATAAATACAAAATCCAATCCTAGCTCCATTAACAGATTAATTTGCTTTCTGATAATTAGACCCCATATTGTGTCAACAATTTGTTCCAGCAGGTAAATATGTGCACAGGAGGTGTTCGCTTCCATGAAAAAGACAAATATCGCTACCTTTTGCTTATTTCAACATTTCTTCATTTGGAAGTTGTACACTTGTCTTCTTTTAGGCTGTTAATACTTGCAGAACATGTAATGTGCACCTAGAGACCCCCATACAAGTTAGAGTTTAGCCAAAAACCACTGGTTTGGACAACTCTTTAATGTGCATGGAGGTGACTCAACATTTCCCCGACAGATGATGTCAGGAGAAAGAAGATGTTGAATTTCTATGCCCAATCCTTTTGTTTCTAGAGAGATAAGCACAAGGGCTGTCTGGTTGTGGCTTAACTCCCTAAACACATAAATGTTTGCCCCAACCGAATGTTCATGTGTATGGGGGAGCCGGTGGAAGAAGGCTTTTGACCGAACAGTCATGTGTATGAGAAAGCCAGTAGACACTGCCGTTGGATGAATGACAATTGTTGAAGATATATAAGGGCCTTAAAGGGGTGTTCTGGGCCTTTTACTATTAATGACTTATCCTCAGGATAGGTCATCAATAGAGATGAGGGAGCATACTCGCTAAGGGCAATTACTCGATCAAGCATTGCCCTTAGCGAGTACCTGCCCGCTCGGAAGACAAGGTTCAGCTGCCCGGCGGTGGGCGGGGAGCGGCGGGGGAGAGCGGGGAGGAACGGAGGGGAGATCTCTCTCGCCCTCTCTCCCCCCCGCTCCCTCCTGCTCACTGCCGCAACTCACCTCTCACCCGCGCCGGCAGCCGAACCTTTTCTTCTGAACGGGCAGGTACTCGCTAAGGGCAATGCTCGATTGAGCAATTGTCCTTAGCGAGTATGCTCGCTCATCTCTAGTCATCAATAGTTGTTCAGTGGCGTCTACTGCTCAGGATTCCCACTGATTCTTCAGCTTGCTGTCATTGCAGTTGGCTAGATGTCGTCATCAGTGGTCAGGGCCAAAACTGTCATAGATGTCTATATTCCCATTGAAATCAATATGAGAAATGCCTTCTATTACTCTTCCAACTCCTCATAACGGTCAGAGACGGAAGTGTAATAAAATTGATTTCAATGCGAGTGAAGCCTTTCTATTACACTTCTGGCCCTGTCCACCAATGACAACGTCTAGATCACTGTACTGACAGTGGGTCAAACAATCAACTGATTGGCAGGAATCCTGATTGGCGGACCCCAGTCAATCAACTATTAATGTTCTATCCTGAGGATAAATAAATAGTAAAAGTCCTGAAATACACCTTTCGTGCTACTTTAACATGACGTTTTCTGCTCCAATGTGGGTTGCATCTCAAGTTTCCATTCTCTTTACAGAAAACTGGATGGAGACCTAGACGGACATAGGATGAAACCATGGGTTTTAATATGTAAGATGGAGAACTGTTTGGGCTCTGTGACATGGTTTCTTTCCCTGTCAGTCTTTTTAAATGGATAGAAAATCACCAAGGACCGATGAAACCCATCAGTTGTAAGATTGTGCAAAAATTGTTTTTTATGTAGCATTACCCAAATAATTTTGCAGACTCCATTGTTAAAAGGTTGCAAAATTTCTATGGTATTTGTAAAAAGTGCATAGTTTGGTTGACAACTTTCTAAATTTCCTGAAACTTTCCAAAGTCCGTAAGTCTTAAGATGGCTTTACAAGGGTCAACTGTTATCTAAATAGTTGCTTAAAATATCCACTAATGTGTACGAATGACTGTTATTTGTGTGCTTTTACATAGAACCATTGTTGTTCAGTTTTGTGGTAGCTAAAAGAATTATTGGGAGCATTTACATGGGCTGAAATATTGCTCATCAGCTAGTTAGGGGGTGTGAGGTTCTTTGGCAGGCATGTATATGGAATTTCAACCCTTCCCCCACACACTAATTGGTTGTCGAGTCCACTGAACGCACATAAATAACGTTCTAGTGGTCTTCAAATGACAGCAGTCTTCAAGGATGCTGCATCGATTGTTTTATCAAAGGCCAAACCAGTCAGAGACCACGGAAGTGAGTGGTTTTCGAAGACCAGCAGGGACTGTTCAGTTGAGGATCACTTGTATTTATGTGTTTTGGGGAACCAACGAGTATTAAGTGGGAAGGCAAAATGTTCATAAAAAGTCAAGAGACAATCAGCATTTTGTGGTAGAAGCACGCCGAACAAGTGCACACCTCCCTGCAAAGTTGTCAGCTAGTTGTTGAAGGACAACAATTACCTATTTATACCAGAGAATACATAAGCAACCAGTGACTACTTTTAGGTAAGCTGAAATAAAGTGCCTAGTGAACAAAGTCTCACTCATCACCTGGTTGGTGGTTGTGTTTACACAAAACAACTATTGCTTACATCGACCCTATCGAGCGAATATTCGAACAATGCTTATCCCATGTTAAGCCACCCTTAATTCATGAACAAGCCAGCTTGCCATCCTAGTCTTTGGTTGACTCAATTCCTGGCATGCAGCAGAGAATGCAGATATAGCATTTATCATATAGGCACAAGCTCTGTATCCAGTCAGTGGAGGGGCATTTCTTAAATAGATGTACAGGATAAGGGCATTAAACCTTCCAACAATTAATATCTTCCCCATGGTGTTCCTCTTTACACTCAATGTGGACTATGGTGCTTTGAAAAGGAATGATGTATTTTCTTCTTTGGTATGACTGCTCTGCACTGAATATGGACAATGAGAGTTATCTACAGTAGTGTTCAAAAAATAGCAATATCATTCGTAGAAATATCTCTACATAGCAAATAATCTACTTGTAAGCGTAGTAGAGTAACAAAAAACCCCCCAACAATTAGGACGTGCTGCTTATTCTGAGTAATTGAATCATTAATTGAAAGGGGTGTTTTCAAAATAATAGCAGTGAAGAGTTAAATTGGTGAAGTCATTCATTCTGTGGAATAACAGGTGTTAACATGTTGGATATAGAGCATTTTCTCTAAAATACTGGGTCGTTCCAGACATTTTTCTGATGAAAGGCGTGCTTAAAAAGTTGATTGGAGAGGGAAAAACCTATAGAGAAGTGCAGCAAATTATAGGCTGCTCAGCTAAAATGATCTCAATGCCTTGAAGTGCCAACCCAAATCTGAAAGATGCGGAAGGCTGCAGGTAACTACTGTTTAAATGTATTGAAGAATAGCCAAAATGGCAAAGACTCAGCCAATAGTCACCTCCAGAAAGATCAAAGCAGATCTGAGCTTACTGGTGAGTATTGCTACAATCAGGAGATGATTACAGGAAGCCAAGTTACCAGCAAGAGCTCTCCGCAAAGTCCCTTTGTTGAAAAAAAGACGTGTCCTGAATAGGTTAACATTTGCTAAGGTACACGTTGACTGGCCCAAATAGAAAGGGCTCAACATTTTGTGGACTGGTGAAAGCAAAATTGTTCTTTTTGTTTCTCTTGGCTGCAGACAGTATGTCAGATGATCCCCAAGCACTGAACTGGAGCCACAGTACACTGTGAAGGGAGTGAAGCACGGTGGTGCAAAAATCATGATATGGGGATGTTTCTCCTACCATTGGGGTGGGGCCTATTTATCGCATACGAAGGATCATGGATCAGTTTGAATGTATCAAAATACTTCAGGAAATCATGATGCCCTATGCCGAAGATGAAATGCCCTTGAAATGGGTGTTTCAACACAACAGCGACCCAAAGCACACCAGCAAGCAAGCAACATCTTGTTTACAAACTGGATTGAGGTGATGGAGTGGCCAGCCCAATCTCCTCACCTCAATCCCATAGAGAACTTGTGGGGTGACATAAAAGTGTGGTTAATGAGGCAAAACCAAAAAATGCTGAAGAACTGTGGAATATAGCCCAATCTTCCTGAACTGTTTAGAGGTGCCAGAAGCTGGTAGGCTCCATGCAACACAGATGTCAAGCCGTTCTCAAACAATGGTCATGTCACTAAATATTAGCTCAGTAATTCAAAGTAAAGTGAAATCTTAGATATTTTTCAGTTTATTACATTTTTGAGTTTCATAGACGAATGCTCCAGAGCTATTTTTTGGGAGCAGCCAAAAATTCCTTTTTCATTACTTTCTGTAAAGGATTAACATAAACTGGATACATTTTGTTGTTGTTTTCATTCGGAATGGAGTGTGCAGTATTTCCAGCACATTTGCATTCATGAAAATAAACATTATTAGAATGTTTTTGGGCTTTATTTGCTTTTTGAAACTTAGTACTATTTTTGTACACTACTGTATATGCTAGTTATTACATTTTGGTAGTGAGGACTGTACAAAATCACTCAGCGTCCCTTTTATAGTTATGATAGGACAATTCTGAGTGGAATTAGAACTGATCATGGATGTAAAGCTATGTTCACATCTGCATCACAGGCTCTATTTGGAGCCTCCAGCTGAGATTCGGCATGAAATCACTGACAAAATAGCATAGTATATCACACTATTTCCAGGCGAAATGTTGTAAGCCAGATGGACCCCAATATAGTGAATGCGGTCCGCGCCAGGACCAAGGGCGGTGAAGGCAGCGTAGAGCTAAGTACATTTTTTGGTCTGGTCTGAATTCAGGGGTCTGTATAAACTATGGGGCCTGAGCTGGAGTCTGTATAACTTATGGGGATGATCTGGAGTCCATAGAGGGTGGGTGATGGGCTGCAGAAGCAATGAGACAAGTCAGTATGTAACCTGAATGTCCTGGCGCTCAATTCAAAATCTGTAACAGAGCCCTCTGCTAACATATGCAAGGGCCAGGGTGCAATGGCTACTTTTGCACTTCCCATAGCTTTGACCCCGGCTAGAGATGTCTCAGTAGCAAACTCTGCAGTCCCTGGGAGAAGTTGTCATGGCTGTCTAGGCTGAATGGAGAAGAAAAGGAAAGTGAACAACTCCAGAAACTTCATCAGAGATTCTGTCACCTGTGAATTACTGCATTAAATATTTATCTATTCTGCTGCATTTGCATCTTTTAAAATGTGTCTGAATCTTTTTTGACACATCACAAATTGAATTGACTCACAGGTTATGTGAAAGGGGAGGGGGACACAATTTAGCTGACCGGCTTAGAGCACCAAATTACCTTGTTCAGCTCCTGCCCTAGTGTCCTCCTCCCTCTCACTGTAAGTACCTAATTGGCATATAAATACATGCAATTTCCATATTAATACATATTACTTTGTGTATTTATATGTAATTGTCCCCTTGAGCGTTTCCCCAGGGCCTCCTATAGGCACAGGTCTACTGTGCCTATATGTAAATACAGCCCTAGTTATGGGCATAAGAAATCTTTAAAAAGCAACAGCTAGAGACATTTTTAGCAAGGAGACACATGTTTATGTTGCTTTGATCTGGGAAGATTTTCAAGAACATAAGATATTTGCATCTAGGGGAAGCGGAGAAGCGTCCCTGCACATGTCCCTGGAGAATGGAAGATGAGAGGCTGCATCTTGTAAATAATATAGAGATTCATTGCTCTGTTTATGCTGGGCCAGAGAGCAAAAATTTAATTTACTAGTGTGACAACGTAAACCGTGGGAGCCGAGAATGACTTATGTCTTGTGTGGAGCTGATCTCTATAATAATGATGCTTTAGGAGAGAGGGAACGTGAGATGGAGAGAGTAAGAGAGGGAGATTGATAGAGGAATGGAGGGAAATCCAGGGGGAAGAGCACAGTGCTGAGGGTGTGATGGAAGACTGAGGGTACAACGCTCATGCCAAGCTCCGTGGAGCCTATCAATATCCACGTGTCATGGGTTACTTAGATGCAGCAAATTTGTGCAGATGTTTGCCGAGTTGCATAAATATGAGCCTTATGTTGTCAGCATGCAGAGAAATTATAACTGATGTATTCTACAATCATAATGGGCTTTAAAGAAACAGGAAAACCTATTCAAGAAACATAAAAGTAACCAGAAGACGAGAAAAACTTGCCAGAGGGTTCGACATTCTGCAGGATTTTTGGCGTACTCTTGAAACAGTCTAGTAGAAATCTTTCTTTGTAGATGTGGCTTCCTATAGCAGCCAAAGGCTTCTGCTATAGGTTCCTTACAGCCACACGGATCTGCTCTTAGGTTTGTGTGTAGGTTCTTGCAACTTTTTCCCCCATATGGTAACACTGAAGTTGCCCATGAGTTCTGAGGGTAACCTGATTTTACAGGCAAACTTAAAGTTGAATGTCATGCTGCTTGCGCCAAATTCTGACCTGCCATCAGCACGGAAATCTGGATTCATCTGACCAGATGTTTTTCCACTGATCAGTGATACAATTTTTGCACTCTTTTGCCCATTGGAGTCTCGCCCTTCTATATCTCTTAGACAGAATGGCATTGTAACTGGTTGTATGCTGTTATAGCTCATTTGTGCTAAGGAGCAACAAGTTATGTGATTGGACACGTTAGTTAGACCACCAGCATTGTATTCAGCTGTAATTTCCTTGACTGTGCCATGCCAATGTGGTGACCAAGAATGCAAATGACTGGATGGAAAGCTGGTGTCATGTGTGACGTTAGTTGCTTTTCTACCATTGTGGCCAAGCACAGGGTGTCACTCTTCAAGCCAGTTAATCACTCAATTAAAATAGTATGGGGTATGATGGTGATGAGCACTGGGGCTGGTCTCTGCTTCCTGATGTGTAGATGTTGATGGGCAGTCCATATCTCAAAATGAGTCCAGAGAGGCAGGGGAGGGAACAGTTAAATCTCATGTTTACTTGTTCCAAAAGCTTGACAGTTCAATATCCATAAGATGAAGCCACAATTAATCCCTGTCCAGTCCTGATGGTGGTAGCTATAACCTTTCACGTGTCATCTTTGCTGCTCCGCACTGCACTATTGTGATTTGTTTCACCACAGCCTTAGAGCCCGTAGCTTTTTCTGGATGCCTTTTATCCATCATTTTCCAAATCCTGTGTTAGCTGGAGTCCTCCATGGAGTGATTCAAGGACAGAATAAGGCCTCATGTCCACGGGGAAAATCAGGCCCGCTACGGATTCTCCATGGAGAATCCGTAGCGGGTCCCTCCTGCCCTGCGGACATGAGCGCTTAAAATAAGAATAAACTCACCTCTCACCCGCTCCGGATCTTCCCTTTGCCGCGGCGTCATCTTCTCTGCGTCGCGGCCGGATCTTCTTTCTTCGGCCCGGCGGATGCGCAGGGTGACGTCGATGACGTGCTCCGCGCATGCGCCGGCCCGAAGAAAAAAGATCCGGCTGCAACGGAGAGAAGATGGAGCCGCGGCGCAGGGAAGAACTGGAGCGGGTGAGTAAATTCCGATTTTTGTCTCCCGCGGATCTGGACGGCTTCCATAGGCTTCAATAGAAGCCCGCGGGAGCCGTCCCCGCGGGAGACCCGCACAAAAATGGAGCATGGTCCAGATTTTTTCATGCTCCATTTTTAAAAAAATCACTTTTATTGACCATCTGCGGGTATTTATCTACCCGCGGGTGGTCAATGCATCCCTATGGGATGCGGATCCGCGTGCAGGAGAAGAGTTAAAATCCGCTGCAGATTTTAATTCTTCTTTTGACCATGGACATGAGGCCTAACAATGACAAATATCCACTCAATAGTGGGCCTCCACAAACTTGCTTTATTTCGGCTATGAGTAAAACTGAACCCTAAACCAGACAATTCTTACTGTCTTACTTGTCCTGTTCTATCTAGTCTGTTTGAATATTCTAGACGAGTTTTTAAACTTTTAAAGACTTCACTTCTCCCACTGCTGTTAATTGGATGTGATGTCTGCAGCTACAATACTGGCCTATTTAAACCTTTCTTAACTATATTCTACCTAAGCCACCAACCGCAAGACACAAAGCAATGATTAAAGGGGTTTTCTGGCTTTAATTTTTTTAAAAACTGGGCATAGCACAAAAGAGACAATATTCACCTCTCTTCAACCCCCTGGGAAATGGCTGAGTGGCTCCAGCTCCCAGTACGTACGTCCGGTGGAAGTCAGGTGACCTCTGCAGCTAATCGGAGGCCACAGCGTTACCACCTGTTCTCCTGGCATCAGCACACACACCCCGAGTACCATGATGCCAGGAGTCCAGGATAATGAGGCTGTGGCTTCTGATTGGCTGCAGCAGTCACCTGACTTCTGCCGGACATGTTTCAGGGGGTGAGTGGCAATACAGAAAGTTGAGTATTGCCTTTTTTGCTATTTTATGCCATGCCAAATGTAAGTGAGAAACCCCCTTTAAGCACATTCCCAGGCATGTACACATTCTAAAACTTAAGTGCATAACATGAAACATTATAAGAACACATTTTGTGGAGCTGGAGTCCTATTCTGGTGTACCCCACCAGGGATCCCGTCTCCTGGAGCCGCATCGCAGTCAGCCAGTGTCGTAGCCAAGTATTAAAGTTATGATCCTGTCACATTGAAATGCACCAAAGAATTACGCTGGGGATTCTGTCAAACTTCATTGTATTGAGGAATTACTCCAATGATTCTGACACAATCATACCAAGTTGCAGCTCTTCTGTCACACTGCAGTTCTGAAGCTATTAATCCCTACATATTCCTACTTTTTTGCACAGAGGCTGCACGCCAGTGATTGTTTCCTGCTGCCGTGTAGACTAAAAGTTATTAGTACTGGTTTTGATCATTTTTAATCGGTTTGGTCCAAGATCTAACTGAAATGCATTTTCCCTCAATGCTGATACTAACACCAACTGTACAGTAAAAATGTCTCAATTAAATGGAAATGACATTTTAATAAATACATTTAGCTAAATACCATTTTTCTCGTTTTGACTGCTACTCACATCGGATTTCATATATTTTATAGTGCTGTGCTCATTGTCGCCCCCTGGTGAGTAATGTGGGTAGCTGTTTGGGTGATTGCAGAGAAAAGATGCAGGCAAATAAAATTGCTTGTGCTGTACAGAAACTGTCATCACTTATGTTGGATCCTGGCACAGCCTAAATTCGAAATGACCATGCTTTTGGAGTGTGGCAGGAAACCTATACAAACGCCATGCGGATGTTGCCATTGGTTGGATTAGAACCCTGGACCCCAGCATTGTGAGGTCACCCTGCTGCCATTGGTTAGTGGTAAACCAAACGTCTAGACAGCACTTACATGCTGTCCGTGCACTGATGCAGAAAAAAAGAATTGAGCCTATTTCATGTTTTTTTTTTTGCATATATGAAAAACAGATGACACACAAAAATACAAAAATGGACATATGCTGGAAAAACGTCAATTTTTTGTATATGCAACATGGACGAGTTGGATAAGTTTTAAGGCTTCTTCACACTTCTGTGAGTCTTCTCTTTGTGCATTCCATGTTTGCAACCAGCTGCGCATGGACCCATTGACTTTAATGGGACTTTTCAGTGATGCAATTATTTCACGGGCCCATATATAATGCATAAAAGTTGCAGCATGTCCTATTTTCATCCATATCATGGCCGAGAGTAGGACATCCAATGCCCAGTGTCTGTGGGGATTGGACAACAAACAGATGTGCATTTGTATGCTGTCTGATCCAGGTTGCACTTGAGTATCTCCGGCACAACGCAGGATCCGGGTTGCATTCGAGTATCTCTGGCCCAACGCATGATCCGGGTTGCAATCTCAACGCACATATGAAGTGTGAGCTTGTTATTGTCTTATTCAGATGAGCGCGTTCTATTCCGGTTCATGAAAAATGGCCCAATGTTAATGCGTGTGTATGGCCATTTTGCATCGATCGGTTGCATATGTCAGTTTTTTACGTCCACGAGTCAACCACTTTTACTCTTGCATGCTATAAAGAGAGAAGGTGGTCCAACTGCTAAGCAATGCTAAAAGAAATTGCTTAGCAGTGATCAGCGAAAAATGGAGTGCACACGAATGACCTCTTTGTTTTTTTTTCTTTGCCCACCCATTGACTTAAGTAGGTGATTGTCATCCGAAGAGTTGGACCAGACTAGGACATGTTGCGATTTCTTGCAGTCTATGTAAAAAACGCATGTTGGATAGCTCCAATAACTGTAATGGGTCAGTATATGGACAGTGCACGGACATGAAAGTCACTCGTGTGAATAAGCCCTTAGTGTTATTATACCTCTTAACCAGTGATTGTCTCTTAGGAAGAGTTTTGCAGAGACATTGACTGCGTTGAGCTGAGATAATAAAGCACAGATGGTTTAGGTCATGCTGCATTGTGCACTGTGTAATTCATCCAGTGAGTCTCCTGACTACACTGCAACGTACTGCGTTGTTGATCCAGTGCTTCCCTGTATTGCACCAACAGCACATACAGTAATTGCTGTAATCCATTCCCGTACTACCACCATATTGTATCTCGGTATTAACCCCGCGCCCCCGTCTGTCACACTGCATTGTGCCTGAATATTAATCCAGACGTTCGCTGTGTCACGTTGTCTCGTTCTGAGCCTTTAATCCAGTGATTCAGCCTCTTACACTGCATTGTATTAAGATTAATTTTGCTCGCTCTGGGTTTGTTCTCCATCCATATTAGTAATTAAAGCAATAAACAATATAATCTTGCTATTTATATAATATACACCCGTAGTAGTCGGGAGACTAAGGCACGCTGCAGGCAGCATTTGGCTGGCATTTAGCAGTGCCCCCTAGTGAATTAACGGGTCGTAATAAGGAGCGGTTTCTATTTACTGCAGTTTAATGTGTTAAATATGAACAGGCGGATGAGAATGCGGGCAATGGAGATGCGGAATCATACAGATGCATATAGTGACAGTGACGTATAGCGTTTACATTGACTTAATGGCTGCTCTTTGCTGCGTGAGGCTATCTATTGTGTGACAGATCCCAGAATGTCATCTCTTTTATACTCTTCTTTAATGTCACTGCACATAATCCACAGAAGACAAATTGTGACCTGTCACACACCTCTCCCAGGTCTGTTTTTATCCCCGTGTGTTGACAAAGAACTCAAAGACCAAAAAAAACCAAAAAACCTCTTATTCATCTGTGCGAGAGGATGGGAGTGAGGACTATTCAACTCAATGTCTGACAGCAGACGGTGCGAGGTAACACATTAACACTCAAACTTCCCTCCTGAAAAAAAATAGAATTTACTCTTAATTGCCTCGGAATAATCGGAAATGTTTCCATTGTTGCAGGAATTATCCACATGGCTGCAATTCTATGATTGGAGTAATTGCTGCAGTCAACCATGTTGGACCGCAATCTATGCAAAGCATCTATGTCATCTATGTATGGAAGGGTACATTAGGTAGTGCATTAGTGGTTACTGTTGGAGTTTCCGCTGTTTGCACAGTGCTATTCTTGCCATTAAAATTGACAAAACCACCAGAATAAAAGGCGTTGTCCAGGACTTTTACTATAGATGACCTATATGGAAGATAGTACCATAGGTCTATTACCCCCCATGTTGATCCAGAGGAAGGCAAAAAAATACAATAAGGAAGAAGCCAATTTTCTCCATTTAAGGGAAAAAAATTCCTTCTTGATTCCAATCTGATAATCGGAATAATCACTGGATCAACAACCCTTCTAAAACTATTAGGGACTATAACATATGATATTGTAATGCTTAACAAAGGCGTCCAGACCCCTATTGAGCTCTTTTATCGAGTTCGGCATCGCCACCTCCTCAGCAGAGAGTTCCATAGTCTCACTGCTCTAGGACAGAATAGGTCATCAATAGTTGATTGCCAGGCCTCCTATCAGTGCGGACAGCACTGCAACTTTGCAGGTTGGAACTACATTGAATGAAATAGGAGCTGTGCCAGCAGTACCAACCCAGGCCACTGCAATACAGACAGCGCTATCTCCTTCCAATACTATCCACACTGACAAAAGGCTGGTCAGCATGGGATCCCGAACAGTGAACCCCGCCAATCAACTATTAGTAAATAATATGGACTGAATACAGACAAAAAATTCACTAGTATGAATAGACCCTTAGGGTTCATTCACACGGGTGTATGCAATTTTGGTCAGTGAAAAATGGACCAATTTCACTGCGTGTGTATGTGCATGTTGCATGCGTTCCTATTGCATATGTGTATTTTTTTAACGTCCGTGCGCCATCTTTGTGTCATTGGGTTCCCAGTGAGAGAAACCAAGTAATCTTGTAGAAATGGTATCCTTTAATGGCTAACAAAAATACATGATGTTATAGCGAGCTTTCGGGTCTTCTGTCGATCCTTCTTCAGGCTAAATGAAACTGGTTTGGATGGGGTACATATATAATATACAAATGCAAAGAGGACAGTCTTCTTGATTGCAATACAAATGTTCACACACAGAAATTTGAGACTGTTTTGCACTCAAAACTTAAAACAGTAGACAGCTTTCATTTCTTTTCCTGCTGAGGTAACATGAAAGCTGCGCTGTGATTGGTTGCTGTGGGCACCACACTCCTATGAAAGCTGTGTAGAAGAAAATCTGTTGCCCACAGCAACTAATCACAGCATAGCTTTCATTTTTCCCCAGAAATGAGCGCTGTGCTGTGATTGGTTGCTATGGACAACAAAGATTTCCTTTCATAAGAGTATGGGACCGGCCTACTCTTCCATGGCCACCCTGTATTTAGCAGAGGCCTATATTGGGTGGAAGATTTGCAACTCGTGATAAGAGAGTAACCCAATAAACGCGTCACCGCCATTAGATCCCTTTTATTCCTGGACACAGTTGACCCTATAAGCCGTCCCGCCCTGTCATGAGATCTCTGTGTCTCTTTGTATTCATTATTTCGCTATTCTTCGGATTAAGCCCTGATCGCAGCCGCCTCTCCATGGCTAATTCATGCATTATTATCTCTGGTATATTCCGCACCTCTTGTCTCTCAATTCCACTTTCCAAAGTGTGACCTTCAGCTCGCCGTGTGAATTTTAAGAGCCAACCATTAATTTAGCCTGTCAGCCTCACTAGTTTTAGCCGGCGCGGCTCGTTATTCATCCTGTAGAGCTCGCTGTCACCGGCTGGACATGTTGCATATGGATACACCCGAGATCGGAATATTGTTCCCAATCATCACCCGGCACACACACGTTCATTCCCTGCAGTGAAGGTCACACACTACGTGGTGGCGGCAAATGCTACTTCAATCTGACAGGGATAAACACAATCAATAGAGGATGAAAAATAAAGTGGTCCAAACAGCAACTGCTTCTTATTTATGTACATACGTATACGCTATCCTACCAGAAGTAGTTGCGCACCTGAGCAAGAATCAAAAGTAGTATTTATTTCCATATGTTAATACTTAGTGGGGCTCCTTTGGCTCTAATGACATCGGATACTCTGCATGATACACTTTCTACTAACGTCCGATACACTTCAGCTGATATTTCTCTTCATTCATCCTGCAAACATTTGGCAAGTGTTCTCCTGACTCGATGTCCCAGTTAGTCCCAAAGATGTCCAGTAGGATTCAGGTCTGGCCTCTGTGCAGCCAGTCCTATCGTGGACCATCCATATCTTCAAACCAACGTAAATCAAAAACTGAGGGGGTCAGATAGCGCTCCACATGAGATTAAATGAGTAAAAAAAAACAAATAGTGAATAAATAGTGGGACTTACCCGGTACTCAGTAGGGTCCCAAAGAGGGATACCCCACTCGTACCTCCATGTCCCGAAAGGTTTGTAATAACAAATCGATATTCCTCCGTTTGGTCCTTATTTTCCCTCCTTTATATAAAGGGAGCTGCTTCGGGTGCTTGGATTGCCCAATGACAGGGGATCCAGTAATGAATCAAAGAGAAAAATAAGAAAAAAATACCCAGCGCTTCCAGGGATAAAATACGGAGTTCTTCTTTAAAATATCATATAAGCTTCTTTTATTAAAAATGCTACGCGTTTCAGCTGCTAGAGCCTTTGTCAAGCATAGTTAGTTACATAAATGCAGTCATTTATATACATTTAGCACTTACATGTCACAATGAGGGATCCGATGTAAGGAGGCCGCCATATTGGGGCGGGGTCGGTGACGCAATCGGTATCAAAACGAGGCTGGGCATGGACGTAATGACATGCCCCCGTTTCTGCATTAGACCTAATGGAAAGCGTGGTCAGCATCAGATGCGAGCTGAATGTTAGCGTGATGACATCGGACGTACCCACGCCACCACGCTGAAGAACTCTGTATTTTATCCCTGGAAGCGCTGGGTATTTTTTTCTTATTTTTCTTAAACCAACGTAAAACAGCATTGCATCTGTGTTAAGGCGCGTTGTCTTGTTGGAAGTATGGCTGACCATTCCCAGAGTATTACCACAATGTTGGCAGCACATTATTGTCTAGACTGTCAAGGTATACCTCCATGTTCATGGATCTTGCTACTACAACCAAAAGACTAAGACCATGCCCGTAAAACATCCCCAGAACTTCCGCCGTACTTAACTGTTGGCACAACACACTCAAACAAAAGGCGTTCCCAGCATCCTCCACACCCAGATGTGCATCTTATGTAGCATGGTTTAGGACACATGATATGTTAACTAGAAACAATCCATTCTACTGATAGGGATGTCCAAATACTTTTGGTAAGATGGTGGGAGATGGGGGTGTGGTCGGAGGCCAGGAACATGATCTCTTTGATCTCTTAGAGGGGTGAGTAAGCATATGTTTTATGAAAAAAGTGTAAGTGCTGCAAGACCTATATCAGATATACCTGGGAGCATCAGTCTGGATGGACCAGAGTCCTATTCAAGATGACTGGGGAAAAATTTTACACCGGACAGGAAGGGGGAAGTGTTGTGCAATAATAGAGTGTACAGAGGTGAGAAGTGCAGTTACTAGAAGAGCAGGATCTTGCTGTGTGTGATGGACTAATCTGGCCACCAATGATTGTCTGCAATATATCAGGAGCAGTACCAGAGTTGTGTAGAGAATTGGAAGTTGGTCACTTACTGGAGTGGTGACGCAGGGGTAAGGTCAGCTGCAAAACTGAGCAGCAACTCAAGAAAAAGACTGGAGATATAACAAAGGTTTAGTGAGTGACAGGATGAGCATAACAGAGCAAGGGCACCTGGTGTAAGAAGTGACTGAACCTGAGATGACTGCTTTAGAGCCAAATGGATTTACTAGGAACTTTGCCACATTTGATGTTGCAGTATACAGACACGGTTAATTCTTGCTGCAAAAGAGAGAGAGCAAGCTTTGCATTAGAGTAAATGTTGCACTGCTGTACTTGTTGCTGCCTAATCTACAGCAAAGAAACAGCTGTTGCAGCAACCGCCTCAATTATATTGTCGCCCATCCTCCTGCGCCCATCATACACTCATTGATCTTATACATAATGGTGATGTAATCAATATTAAGAAAAAACTCCAGCCATTACATAACGGTACTTTGAGAGACTAATTACTCAGTCTGATGTTCGTTATCCAGCTTTATCTGATTCCATTTTTGAAATTGTTTTTGCTGGTATATGACTTGTAGAAAATCTATTTTTAAGCAAATAGGTGAAACTTCTGGACCCCAATGCAAAAGCTGGAACCCCACCCCCACCTATCAGGTGACATTTATAAGACGGGTGTGTCTGATTTGGGCCCCCTCAAGCAAGAGGGCAGGTGTATCAGCTACCTCTGCGACCCTTATTGTTATGCCCATGTCAAAGCATTAGAGTATAACACTAAGGGTGGACACCCACTGGCATGTTATTTTCTGAAAAATTTTTTGAAAACATAGGGAGAATACCGCAGACTTCTGTGACAGCTGTGCCAGAAGTCCGCGGTATTCTCCCTATGTTTTCAATGGGGCTATCGCTGCTGCCACTGGCCCCACTGAAAACACTGGCGATATTCCAGCGTTTTTCTTGCGCTGCGAGGCGAATGTTTTCACTTGCTCTTGCAGCGCAAGAGAGAGAATAAAACGCCCGTGGCTGTCCACCCTAACTGGCCACCTTATTACAGCTTCTGTCCCTCTTAGGATTGGCGCTTCCCTGTATGGAAATTAGACCCGTGTAGCATAAAATCACATGACAAGTTTCGGAGTGAATCCACATTAGAATGGGAAAATCCATCAATCTAAGCAACTTACAACAAGGCCTGGTCATCAGTGCTAGACTAGCGAGCCAGGATTTCACTGCCAACCACATGGGGTTTCCTTGTGCAGTGGTGTGCAGAGTATGCCAAGAATGACATGATCAAGGAAAACAACCCCTAGAGAAACAAAAAGTTGAGGCTGCAGTGGGCAAAAAATCACAAAAATTGGATCACTAAGCAGTGGAAAAACGAAAATTGAATCCAGATTTCCATTGCATCATGGTGATGGAAGGGTCAGAATTTTGTACAAGCAGCATGAATCGATGAACCCTTTCTGTCAGCTAGTGGAGCTGGAGTAATGGTGTGGGGGATGTTTTTTTGGCACACTCTGGGTCCTATTAAACCTGTGGAAGGACGCCAATATGAAGTGCTTTGGTTCTGAAGGCCAAAGAAGGTTAAAAGTCCTACTGGATGGGGCGCTCTAATAAAATGACCAATCAGTGTATATTACATATGATATTTCATGGGCATAATGTACAGTTCATTTTGGAACAAAGGTACACTTTATAGTACAGTGTAAATATATATTGCTGTTGCAAAGATTACACAGAAAAACTAGGTTTTAGGGTATTGACTAAGGGCTCCCACACACTTGCGTTTGCGTTTTTTGTTAACGCGATTGTTAATGGTAAATTTCTAATGTTAAAAACGCAATGCACCAAAAACGCAATTGCGTTGTGTTTTTAACATTGGAAAGTCCCATTGACAATCGCGTTTACAAAAAACGCAAACGCAAGTGTGTGGGAGCCCTTAGCCTATCCACCACTTCAAAAATGGATCGAGGTGTCATGGTGAAGGGGTAGCATTTATTTCCCAGTTGACCCAGGCTCTGATATGCTAATGGCACACAGTCACAACATGGTGGTTGAAGACCAGCCGAAGACCATCCTACCTGATTCTTATTTTTCTGTTATTCGCTTGCTGCTAGGCTCTGTGACTTATTTGACTTAGTTGATATATAACCTATTAGGTCATATTGATGGTATGAACCCTGTGTCTTATAATAACAGCAATTTTACAATGCAATTACCGAACATGCACATATATGGATTTCCTCCGGTGAACCCAATGGACCTCGGTTCAGTATTGCCCTTTATAATTGTTGAAAAAGAGGTCTAGACTTGTATGTTAGAAGGACCGCAATAAAATTTTCCCCAACTTTAAATTATTTCTATCTTGTGAAGGAGCCTTCATGGAGACCCTTAGTATATGTAACTAAGCGGAGATTTAACAATGGAGATGAGGATGGATGGACTGGGCTTAGTCCTACTCTGCTCCTGCATTAAATATACATAAAACAGTAACTGCTTCTCTCAAAGACAAATGCTATAATATTAGAGAAGAGGACTTAACACGAGAAGCTATAAATTACATGTGCTACAGGAAACCTGAGGGGACAGATATGTTAATGCTAGACTTGTTCGCTAAGTTTGTTAACCAGTAAATTGGAGTTCCCGTCATATGTCACACTGATTACTGGAGGCGGATGCCTGTGGATTCCTGCCGCTGTTCAACCCATGTTAGAAACTGTATAGTTATAGACCTTAGAGAAGTCTAGAATGTGTTGTGAACCTGTGGTCAAAAATGGTGTGCAAAGGTAGCAGTCGCACTAGGGCCCTCTATCATATAAGACCCACGTTTTATAAATAGGACATGGCAGGTGGCAAGTTTTGCATTGGAGCCCATGAGCTGGTATATGTAAAGCAGAGAGAGCAGTACAGCAAAACCCAGAATGGGGCCCTCTGGTGCTGCTTCATGCTGTTACACTTTTTAGGTACAGGGGACACACAGCTTGTTACTGTAGTGGTTTAGAGTTAACCCTCTGTAGTGTACAGAAATTGATATGCACGTGTTCTGGGAATTTCTGAATGGTCTATGTAGACTTGTGTTTCTGTGTTTTTCCGCTGTCTTCTATGTGTATGAATATAATGTGTATTGCACCTTTGCAGCACTGAATGGGTTACTGTCTGGGTTATGTCTGGGAAGGTATCTATTTGTATGTCATGTGACCTCGTTGTATATACTAGATTGACCCGATGTTCACTACATAAAATGTTTCAAAAGTGGTGGTTGTAAACTTCTAAATCGGCTTGCTAAGGTGATTATTTAGAGCGTCACCTTGTATTTGGAGCAGATATCTATAAAAGCCTACAGGTCTCTCTCTGTTTGTCTTTCTCTGTTTGTCTGTATTTCTCTCTGTCAGTCTCTCTTTCTCCCACTCTGTCTGTCTCTTTCTCTCTGTTTGTCTGTCTCTCTGTCTCTCTCTCTGTCTGCCTCTCTCTATCAGTCTCTTTCATTCTCTCTCTCTCTTTCTGTCTCGGTATTGCTATGTCTCTCTGTCTGTCTGAATCTTTTGTTCTCTTTCTGTCTCTCTCTGCCTGTTCCTCTCTGTCTGTCTCTCCCTCTCTATCACTCTCTCTTTCTGTCTCTATTGCTCTCTTTAACGCTTACTTTGGGTCTCTCTATCGCTCTCTCTCTGTTTTTCTATTCCTTTCTCGGTCTGTCTTTCTATTGCTCTTTTTCTGTCTATTTCTCTCTGTATCTGTATTGCTCCCTATTTCTCTCTCTTGTTCTCTGTCTATCCCTCTCTCTCTGTCTCTCTATGCTCTCTGTGTTTCTTTATCTCTCTATCACTCTCTCTATCTCTGTCTCTCTATCGTTCTCTCTTTCTGTCTGTGTCTCTATTGCTCTCTCACTGTTTCTCTATCACTCTCCCTCTGTCTGTTTCTCTATCGTTCTCTCTCTCTGTCTGTTTCTCTATTGCTCTCTTTCTGTCTTTCTCTCTATTGCTCTCTGTCTGTCTCTCTATTGTTCTTGCTTTGTCTCACTATCTATCTCTCATTTTCTGTCTATTGCTCTCTCTCTCTATCGCTTTCTCCCTGTGTTTCTATCACTCTCACTATCTCTTTCGCTCTGTCACTCTGTCTCTCTATTGCTCTCTCTCTCTGTCTCTCTATCGCTCTTTCTCTCAGTGTCTCACTCTCTATCGCTCTTTTACTCTCTATCGCTCTCTCTGTCTCTATCATTCTCTCTCTGTCTCTCTATCGCTCTTGGTTGGGCAGTGAATGGTGCAGCTTAGCAGTGTATGCTGTGTTGCTTAGCAACGCCTCACTCATTCCAGCACATGCCTGAAGCACAGCAGCGCCACCCATAGACTTAACATTGTAACTTTCAACCCACCTGACAGGTCCCTAAATGTATTAAACTCACATTTGATGATTTTACGGCACTGGTGAGCGTGTGTGTCATCTAATAACACCAACATCATCAACAAAAGTTACAGCAAAGGGGGCAAAGTGTGGTGCAGTAGTCTTTTTTTATATTAATGTGAGTGCAAGGTGTGTGAGAGAGGTCTGTCTGTCTCTTCTTTGGTTTTTGGCTGTTCCCTTGGAAAGAGAAAGAGAGATACCTTTAGTCTGAGTACAGGAAGAGATGGAAGAGGCTGAGAGGATGCCCCCATATGCCACGAACCCCTTCTTCTCCTTTCCCCTCTTTTGATAGAGTTCAAGTGGAGTTTGCCTGCCATGCAGTGTGAGGTGAAAAGGTTGCAAAGATCCGTGAGAGTGGACCAGTAGAGTGTCGGTGGCATTTCTCAAGAGTCAGTGTCCGGGACCAGGGAACCACAGTTAACTAGGCCTGTGTAAGTCACCCTGTTTCTCCCGTGTTTCCTCCCTGTGGCTTCACATGTTCCAAACCCTCACTATCTTGCCGGCGGATGTAAAGAGGACTGTTGTGAATTCTTATTTCAAGTTTTCTCAGTAAATGGTTTTACCCACCGTTTCCGGTTTGGCCTTTTGAATTCTACCTTGTGTGTGGACTCTTATTTATTCTCTGGAGAGATCACCACAGAGGAAGGAACGGTGGCATCACGAGTGACAAAAAGGACTCAGGTAATCCACTCGTGGGTTTTCTTATTTAATATAGTCTGCCGTGCCCCTTAGACATGTCCATGGTTACCCTCCAGGTGGGAGACGGTGGAGCCACCATGACAAGTGAACTACTCTACCCCCGCTGTCTCCTAGGCTGGGGCCCGCTCCTCTGACGCTGCATATCCATAATGTTAAGTGCTTGTCTTGTGCATTTGTATTGTCAGTGTCTTCTATATGTGTGCATCTGTGATGTGTATTGCACCTCTGCAGCACTGAATGGGTTAATGTATGGCTTATGTCTGGGAAATGTATCTTGTTGTATGTCACGTGATTTATATATGGGTATGCAAGGTGTAGTGCAAGGGTCTTCTTGCAAAAGTCAGTCTGCAAGTCAGTCTATGCAAGTGAGTCATGGAAAGAACTTCTGCTGAGTAGGAAAAACTGTGCCTCGTCTTGTGAGGAGTCCCAGGATGGAAGAGGCTGAGTGATGGTCTGATGTGTGCCCTGGGTCCAATTCACCCAGGCCTCCTTGCTCTTAATATGGAGGACTGAGAGACAGAGAGTGAGAACCTACCAGGTAGAGCTGAGTGATACTTCTAAATGTGAGTGTCTACCGGTAGAGAGCTGGGGAAAGAAACAGAGTGGCCGGAAGCAGAACCCAACAGATAACTGAGACTGTGGCTTGTTCTGCCATCCCATGAATTCTCCTGGTCACAACACTACCCTGTGTTGGCACCCATGTTACACTGGCAGGTGTAATGTTACAGACTGTTGTAACGTACTTTATTCAAGTAAACAAGCTCCTCTCGACCATTCCCGGTTTTGCTCAGAAAGTTATCCCTGTGTGTGGACTATTTTCTTTCAACTACTGGATTCACCGCAGAGGACGGAATGGTGGCGTCACGAGTGACAAGGATTTTAAGGTAAACCGCAGATTGGGTTTGCCCTCTGAAACTCCCCCAGCAGTAACTTGGTCGGGTCCCGTGCTCCCCAGGAGAGGAGATGGTAGAGCCCTGTAACAAGGCCTTATCTACCCCGCTATCTCCTTGGCTGTGGGCCCGCTTCTCGAATACTGCATTACCATCTCACCTCCTTCCCATTACTTATAATTAGAGTTAGCACCATTGTCACTGAAAAATACTGTCCAAGGTAAAAGGGGGTGTCGTTTAGGGGCATGGCTTACTGCAGCATATGTTTTTTACCTCTGTTTTCCCCAGTAGTAATAGTGCCCCTCCTCAGTATCCCCAGTTGTAATAGTTCCCCCAGTATTAATAGGGCCCCCTCTCAGTGGCCCAAGCAGTATTAGTAGCCTCTTTACTGGCTCTAATAGCAATACGGCCCCCTTAATGGCCTTAAAGCTCATTGGTAATGTGTATTGGCCATCACTATGGATTTATGATGTGCTACAGGCCCCAGAAATACATCGCAAACCTTGAGGTCTTTAGAAGGCCCCAGGCTGCCATGGCACCTGAACGGCACCTTGTGATTTTTTCGCGGGAGGTGTTTGGGACATTTAAATGCTGATCGGGATGTTTAAATTCTGCTGGCAGAACTGACAGCAGCATTTAAATAGTTAACAGCCGCGATCAGAGTTATCTCTAATCATGCTTGCTGTGGCTGGGTGTCAGCTGTCAAAGACAGTCGACACCGGCCGTGCATGGAGAGGGCTCAGCTCTCAAGCCCCGTCTTCACAAACGGTGCGCACATCCACTATACATGTATTGCAGATGTCACCAAGGGGTTAACTCAGAATGCCCTGATAAGATTTCTTAAACCAGACAACCCTTTTAATCTTTGTGCAGCAAAAAGTTTTGCAACTTGCTAATGTATTTTGTGTTTCCTTTAATTCTGTTTTTTAAAACCTCTGCTTTCTGTCACTGAATAGAAATGTAAAATATTACTTTCACGGCTTACAAGTTATTGCAGCACTAATTATAAACATGTTGTTCTTCATTTCCACTTCTGGCAGTACTGAAATCACCAGAATAAAACCAACATGACCCCCCCCCCACCAAATACTAAATCTGACTACCTAGACGCTGTGCTGGAACAAGAGTATGTGAGCTGATATACTCCGGCAGGCCCAAGTGTTTTCATACTCCTTCTAGACATCTAGGTGTAGTTCTAAAAGAAATTCAGCAGCTGTGACCTTTAAGTTCCAGGATTGTCACAAGTGTGTAAGAAAATCAAGTGACTGGGGAAGAAAATGCTGAAATGTGAATAAATGTTACGTTAAATGCCAGGTTTGCATTTGGGACAAACGTAGAGCAAATTTCAACACTCCATAGGTTCACTAGGAGGTTATAGATAAGGGGACGCGACAACAAAAACAACACCGATAACATAAAAATGCAAATTTCTCCGCAATTACATTATTCAGGTTTTCTTTTTGTACTCTTGAAGTCTGTCGGCTGGGTTCCAGTAGTCTTCCGTGCACGTTGTCTCCACGCTTGCCAGAAAAAGAGCTAAGCATGCACAGTGCTTAGGACGATAGAGGAGTGTCCCGCGGAGAATGTTGGTCTAGTGACAAGAATTAATGGGTGCCAACAGTTTGCTGATTCGGATGATCAGCAATTCTTCCAGGGGTATAGTTCCAACATCTGTCTCTCTGCAAGATGAGATCTAGAGCAGCGGAGAACAGTACAGAAAAGGTACCAATATAAAGACACTGTTATATTCACTTTCTTCAAGGAAGGAGACTGTGCACTAATAAAGAAGCTATTTAAGGGGGTTATACCGCATCAGAAATAACTCCCCCCCCCCTAAAAAAAACAAAAAACAAAACAGTGCCACTCCTGTCCATTGGCTGTGTCTGATATTCTAGGCTGGCATCAGTGTAAGGAGGGAGCCCAGGTTCAGGTTGTGTTGTAATAAGATCTGTTGTGGTTCGTTTAGTCATGTAATTTGGATGGTATAAAGGCAACCTCCATTGGCCGTCATTTATTAATGCAGTTTGTGTATTTCTCCATGGAGTGTTGTATGCAACTTCCCATTGGCTGCAGAGGTCAGGTGAAAGATCTGGAGGACTTGAGATCACGGAGAATTGCAAGCTGGAGAGCAATTCCAGTGATTCTGAACCTTAAAAGAGATTGCATTGCTGGCAGAGAGGGCTGCCAACGGAGTGAAGGGTGGCCTTGGAGCGCCATGAAGGAAGTATCCTGTAGAATCGGCGCCTGTTAGAGAGACACAGTGGCACAAGAAAGGAGGCAACTGGTGTTTGATAAGCGCAGCTTCATAATGTGCCAGAACCCACATTGCTGAGAGAACAAAGCTGCAAGGACTACAGCTAGAGAGATGGCTACAAAGGATTCACATCATCTTGCAGCTCTGTGCACTTCCGAAGATGCGACACCTACATTACGGTACCAAACGTGCTGGTGACATGTAAGTGAGGTGGGCCCTCGGGAAAAAGCTCAACGTGTGCACATGGGTCGTGACTTAAAAGCAGGCCTGCCAGTTAAAGTACGTGAGTTTGAGCCAACACCAGAGGAACACATATTCGGCCGCCAGTTGCAGACAAGTCATTGGACAATACTTGCGTTAATTTCGCACTGTGTGCGGGCGACCACCCATGTTCTACAGTTGACATGTGTGCTGATCTTTGTGATTTATAAAAGTCTGTTACCATACCCCACTCACGTTAGAGTTAAGCATACTCTTAATTAGAGGCAGTTAGATTGTCCAATATATCTATTAACAGAAGCTGCTACTGCCAACTTAATCTCTAAGTTTATTCGTTAAAATAAAAAGCATATGATTTTTGTAAACCTGGTGTGTGCATCATACCCTGATTACCATATCGCCTGCCCCTACCCTGACATCAGCACACGGAAAACCTGGGCAGGTTCCGGGTCCACTGAGCCTGAGGGGTGGATTCCAGAGTGGGATTAATTCAGCCCTTATTCCTTGAAATAAATTGTATCTGCATCTTTAAAGAATACCTGCACTTTCACGCTAGAGTGTTTGTGTTCTGTCGGCAGTTTTCGGCTCCTTCAACCAGTTAACGACTTTAGGCCTAATGTAAATACTGCAAAAAGGGCCCCCAATTACCATGTTACTTTTATAATACTGGTGGCACCAACTGCTACCTCTGCACCCTTTATACCTACATGTGTTAACCCTTTGCAATCCAATTTTGGATTCAGGGTTTCCTAGGGGGCTCTCTCTGGAGCCATTACTGCGGTATGGGAAATGCTGGAGAGGCCCCCCGACAACAGAGCGGCCAGTAATATACAGTAAGAATACCCTGCCGGACGTCTTCCGACATCAAAGCTGTACAGCCTTCAATCAGAATGTCTTCAGACGTCAGACAGTGGATTGGAAAGGGTTAAAGGGGTATTTCTATCTCAGTAAGTTATAACCAATCCACAGGATAGGTTGTATGGATGCACCTTTTGCATCCATGCAACCTCCCCCAAATAACATTTTAGAGTGCAGCCATTGGGTCCAGCTCAGGGCACCCCTGGTAAACCGATAATTTGCGACTGTTGCAAGGGAAATGTAAAGTTACACGACAACCTTTCAAATGAATGACCATCCTTGTAATAGAAGGAAAACTCATAGTTTCCGAGAGGCTCTCCATTCTTGATCATAAAGTGGTACTGAGCAGGAAAACCCCATTTCATGGTGTTATAATGTGGCTAGAGAAAAGGGCAGAGACTCCCAGGGCTCAGGCTCAGACCATAGCGGAGGTTTCGGTGAAAATCTCACCTGCTATCGGGAGAGTCTAGGAATATTCAGCTTGGCTGGTGTATCTCATGGGAGCTGTCTGCATTGAAGGTGTAAATGGTGCTGCATGTATCAGTGATATACGGAATACTGTTGCTGTGCAAAACTCCAGTTGCAAGTTCTTTCTCACGGTCTCCACAGACTAGAGTAACTTTACTTAAAACCGGATTTTAATGTGCAAACGTGTGTCAACAATTCGTTCCAACAAAAACGGCAGACGGTGTCTCACACTTTGCTCAATACAACATGAGCTATGGTGGACGATTCCAGGTGATGCGGTGGTTGCACGAAGTATCCGGGTCTCTTAAATTCAGGCTGAGCTGGGGACCAGCAATTTAACATCCAGCTTTACCCACGATGTGCCATTAAAGTCACAGGCACACTCATCAACAGATTTATAAGCAGTGAAACCACATGGAAAAGAAGAGGCGTCCCACTTTATGGTGTCCATACTACATGTCCTAATAGGGTGTATGAACAGGAGATGTCTTCTTGGGACAATCCGTTTAAAAATAGGAAGTCTGAAGACCAAATTGTCTGAAGTCAGTCAAGGTCGGCATTGGCCACTTACAGTGTGTACAATGAAAACGCATATCATAATGCTGAGAAAGATTCCTATTTATATAGAGAGGATGTCGTAACAGTTACAATCTTCAAATGACCATCACGCTAATCATTGGTAGAGTTAAAGGGGTTGTCCCGCGCCGAAACGGTTTTTTTTTTTTAATTCAATAGGCCCCCCGTTCGGCGCGAGACAAACCCAATGCATGTGTTAAAAAAAACAAACGTTTAGTACTTACCCAAATCCCCGCCATGCGGCGACTTCTTCCTTACCTTAGTAAGATGGCCGCCGGGATCTTCACCCACGATGCACCGCGGGTCTTCTCCCATGGTGCACCGTAGGCTCTGTGCGGTCCATTGCCGATTCCAGCCTCCTGATTGGCTGGAATCGGCACACGTGACGGGGCGGAGCTACGAGGACCAGCTCTCCGGCACGAGCGGCCCCATTCACCAGGGAGAAGACCGGACTGCGCAAGCGCGTCTAAAAACGCAAGAAGACAGCGAATTTAGACGGATCCATGGCGACGGGGATGCTAGCAACGGAGCAGGTAAGTGAATAACTTCTGTATGGCTCATAATTAATGCACGATGTATATTACAAAGTGCATTAATATGGCCATACAGAAGTGTTTACCCTACTTGCTTTCGCGGGACAACCCCTTTAATATACCGTAAGGTCGTGTTCTGTCTCCTATTAACCCCGATAGCCCCTCAGTGCTCTACCTGCTTGATAGTAAGTGAAAGTTTTGCCTGAATAGAGAAATTCTCAGCCCTTCCACGTTCCAAATTCAATGAGAACTTATCACACTGGCCATGGAAATATAATAGCCTATGTCGTGAATGGATCTCGTCAGCGTATTAGCACACAAATCACTTCATCTTCACACAGTAGGCCTTGTGCAGTCAGTCGTAGAATGTGCTTTTGTGTCTGTACCTGTATTTGATCAAGGAGACATGGCAACTATTGACTTAGAGGGTTGAGCAGCGAGAGATCATTATACTATTATATTTACCATAATAGGCTATTACAGTAAGGAACCAGAACATAATTAGCTGGAATGGATTACAGTTCATCTTCATCACATGGCGGCGACCTTGAATTCCAGAGATGATTATGCAGCTCTCTACTATGAACTCTCAAACTGCTGGTGGTCATACCATAGCCGGGGGAAACATCTTTTACATCTTAGCCTCCTCCTTGTGCTTCGTATAACATGTTCACCCTTCGCAGGGCTTCTTACCCCGTCACTGAAGGGCACTATAACCAGCTGGGGGCACTAAGAGGGCAGCATTACTGAGTCTTAATCACCAAAGGGGCACCAATATAGAATAGTGGAGGGGCACAATTGCAAAGTGGGGGAGCATTAAGGGCACTATCACTGAATTGTGGTGCTACAAGGGCTAGATAAATTAGAGCTTTTTTGACATTAATGAGTGCGGGGGCAGAATTACTGAGTTTCCGGGCATGAAGGGGCGCAAATACTGAGTTGGGACACTAAGGGGGCAATATAATTAACTGGGGAAACTAAGAAGTAATCTATTGAGTGGGGGCACTAATGTGAATTATTACTTTCAAAAGGGCACTATTACTTTTTACAGGGCATTATTACTGTTAAGGGGTACATACAGGGGCATTATTAATTTCTAGGGGGCAGTATTACTTTGTAAGGGGTACTACAATGCGTATTATTACTCTGTTGGGGCAAGAGGTTAAGAAGAATACAATTACTGTCTGAGGTACAATAGATAGTCTCTGGGGCATAATCTCTTTTTCTACCTAGGGCTATACAACAACTTTGGTCATGTCACAGGGCCATAGATTGTATTATAGCCTTGCTACAATGCATCCTAATGATTTCAATGTATAATGTACGTAATACAGTCTGTGTATAGTATACAGTACATAGTCTGTATATAGTATTTATAGTGTACAGCATATGCTGTTTATCATGTATACATTATAAAGTGGGTATAGTGTACAGAATTTAGTCTGTATATAGTGTAGACAGTGTATAGAATATAGTAGGTATAGTGTGCAGTGTAAAGTCTGTGTAGATTGTGTATAAGGTGCAGTATATTGTACATATAGTATGCAGTATTCTGTATTTTCTTAGCATTCATAGTGCATATAAAATGCAGTATTTAGTCAGTGCATAAAGCATAATTTGTGTATAGTGCACAGTATATAGTATCTGCGCAGTGTGCATAGTGTATAGTTTATTGTGGATAAAGTGTATATAGTATACAGAATATAGCGTAGAGTATATGGTCTGTATGTATTTTGTATGCAGTAGTGAACAGTACATAGTATGCAGTATATAAAAGCTAAGTATAGTGCTTATAGTGTATATAGTATCTGTGCAGTGTACATAGTGTATAGTTTATTGTGGATAAGGTATATATGGTATACAGGATATAGTGTAGAGTATATGGTCTGTATGTATTTTGTATGCAGTAGTGAACAGTACATAGTATGCAGTATATAAAAGCTAAGTATATATTTATAGTGTATATAGTATACAGTCTGTGTACAGTGCATATAGTGTATAGTATCTGATTTGTGTATAATGTATAAAGTATATATCTATGAAGTATGTAATATAAAGTGAATATAGTGTTCAGTATATAGTCACTGTATAGTGTTCTGTATAGTGTATACAATATACAGTATATACTGTAGTAGGCATAGTGTGTAATATATAGTGCATGTATAGTAGTGTCTGTATAGTATATACTATATAGTCTGTGTATAGTGTGTGCATAGTATATACTATATGGTCTGTGTATAGAATGTAAAGTGTACAGTATATGGTCTGTGTAACATGGTGGATATATTATAGTGAATAGTCTGTGTATAGTGTATATTGTATATACTGCTCCATTACATCTTCGGTATTAAACATCCTCCATACTCTGTTATAATCTTACAACATTATATTATCCCATCAACTACCCCGCACGGCCTTGTGTGAAATACTGGCGCCACATTCTGATACATACACTAGCGTTAACAGGATCCCCAAGTGTTCTTGACCCCACCCTGGCCAGGGATTTGCATAATACAGTCCTGTTTTTTTTATCAGACTCATGAACAGTTTTGGTGTCGTCCTTTGGTTTCCACTGCAATGCATCATCTTCATCGACACCACCGCCACAATGTCAGGCATTTGTGGGAAGGGAGTCTCCCTCTCCTCCGACACGCTGTGGGGCCTTCACCCTAAGGCTCTGGCTTATCTTAACCATCGCCTTTTGCCCCCCATGTCATCATGGCCCCTAGTGTCTTCCGCTTGGCCCTGGCAATTCCTTATGGATGGCCTCCGCCACTTCCCCAGCTCTGCTACCGACTGCTCTCCCTAGCTGTTGATGGCTCTGTTGGTACTGCACGCTGCTCTGGCTCTCTCCGCTGTCTCCTGCTCTCTGCAGCTGTGATGCAGCTTTTTATCTTTTTAAAGCCCCTGCAGGACACCTTGAAAGTTCAAGGACTTACTAGGCTAGGGGCCGTCTCTGGGTTGTGACACTACGGAGGGGTGAGGCTTTGTTTCTGACACTTCACAGCGCCTTAATGAACTGACAGGGGGTGGGGGCTTTCTACATAGTGCTATAAGTGCTCTAATACCTGGTGATACTATGTGCCAATCCTCTATCTCTCCTTCCAGGCCCTGGCACCTGGCTGACAGAGGGGCTTTGCAGCACTACTGTCTGGCCTTTCCAGTCCTGCCTTGTGCCTATTGTGTAGAGTAGGCTGGACTCTTGTCTAAGCAGGAGTCCTTGTGTGGGTTTGGAACTTCAAGCCCTCAGTGGCCACTGCTCACAGAGTGGTGAATCCGCTCAACGGTAGCCTATCAGCACTAAGCTTACTGTCTGCACCATACAGAAATTAAGCTTAGCGTTGCTAGGTTGAGCATAGGAATCCTACGTTTGTTAAAAGAAGTTCTGTACTGCTCGGGACTAAAGATATTCCTTACGCAATTATGCTGTTGATGTCTGGCCCTTAGGAAGATCTGTGGATTCCCTAGTAGGACAGTCTAACACTACGGGCAGTCTGTGCACTACTCCCTCTCTCTATTGTCTATATATGGATAGGACAGCGCCTTCAAAGTCAAAGTGGATAAAAAAAGGAAGGAAGGACTTACCTGGTGCAAGTGGGAAGGTCCCTGGTGGGGGGCCAACCCGCCAGCGCCAGAAGTTCTGTCAGGCTCTATAATCCCTATGTCCCACAGGGCATCTGCAGTCTAATGTCTAGTAAGTTCGGGAGGTGGGCAAAAAAAGGTTAGAGTTTTACTACCAGCTGTCACAACCTAGTAGTTAAGGTCCTCCCAACTCTTGCCATAGGCCAGTCACTAGCCAAGCCACAATCCTACTGCACACTGACGAGGGGCAGAAACCCCGAAACAGCTGTCTGTGTATGGATTCTGGCTTGGTTTTCAATTCCCAATCATTGCTTCAAAGACCTGTATAAAGGGTCAGACATTGATTTGCAGGAATGCTGGCATCCAATAGGTGGCGCTGAAAAGGTATTGTACCATCTTTCATATTTGCAATTATTTCCCAGAGGAGCATGGATGGCCTTATATGTCTCCTTACTCACCTGCTAGATGCTCTCTTTAGTAGTGATGATACCCCTCCTGACTCTGGTCCAGGGGGCACATGCCTCTCTGCCCAGCCCGCTCCTGGTGCCACATCCCCCTTCTATAGGTCCCATACCTGCAACATGGCTGGCTCCATAGCATATAATGTATTCTACTTTGGTCTGGACATAAGATAAATGGTTGTGGTGCAGTAAAATCAGTACATCTGGATCTGCCGTCTAGTACCTGACGCTGCATGTATTTGGTGGATAGTGATGACAAGTTGCTTACAAATATTCCTTGACTTTTATTCGCTTCTGCTCTTTCTTGGCACAAATCCTTTGCTATTTACCTGTCAAGTTGTGTTATAGTATGACATACGCTGTAAAGAAGGGCATTAATGTCTGAGAATAATGGAGGGTGGAGGAAAGGGGATCAGACGGGATGTTTAGTGAGATCACTTTGTAAGAGGTAGGGGGGAAAATTCTGGTTATAATGCTGAATATGAATATTTTTTGTTAGTGTGGTCATAGGTGATTCAGCTGTAGCCGGAAGCGGAACCCAGCCAGCTGCCATATTGTGTGCCGCAGTTTGTAGTCAATCCTAGGAGAAGCCGGATGTGGCTGCCTGGGCTCCGTCAGAGAAACGAGTAGAAGGTGTAGACGAAAGAACCCTACAGCAAGGACTACTGATACCAGTATGCTGCTGTCGCTGGTGACCTGAGGAGGATGTCTGAAGAAGTGCCGCTCTGTTTTAATTCTTAAAAAATGGATCCGTTAAATGCAGAAAGCAAAACACAGATGTAAATGAGTCTGGATCCACAGGAAAGCATTTACGTAGTGTTTTGCGGATACAAAATTTGGGTGCGCAATATGCAGAGAATAGAACCCACTGATTTCAATGGGAGCATGCACACAAGTTTATTTTACATGCCTATTTCATTCCCACAAAAAATACACAACATTCTCTATTTTCCTGCGCATTTGTGTCCTAAATAGATAATATTTAACTAATTAACTTAATTGCCCATATTAACAAATGACAGCAGGGATGCATGTTTTTCTGAACATGCAAATGCACACAATTTGCTGCTATCAACAGAGGTTGCTCCTGAAACGGGTGACGTGCTAGGTCCTGGAGTGACACGGTTACAATGGCGCAGCAGCTGACAGATGGAAGTGGAGGCAGGATTTTTTTTAACACAATAAATTTTACTAAACATGAAATGTGGCTTTGTATCACTTATGTGCTGCTGCTGCGCAACTCACTGCTGTGGCGCAGTATACAGCTTTTTATGGGGTGCCTTATGAGCGCCTAGAACATTCATGATGCTTTAGAGGGTGACAGGGCTTAGCCCCTACACACATCGCTATGGTGGGGCCAGGTCTTCACAGCAGTGATGCATGAGCTTCATCCCTGTGGACATCACAAAGGGGGTGGAGTCATCTTTACATGTCACTTCAAGTGTTTTTCTTTCTCTCCCCCGACCTGGCCGCATCACCTGACTGAAGGGGGCAGTAGTTCCAGCACATGGAGCACCTTCAGTCTTTCTCTACCCATTCCCTACCGTGTCCCCGGCAGGGGACAGGGCTTAGTGCAGCAGCAAGAACGGCTGCTTGTCAGAGCATCTGAGCCACTTCAGTTAGAGGAAAGTGAGATACTGCTCATCCCTCTTACATACCCCTCTACTTTAATGTTGCCAGTCTCCTAGCAACCTGACTACATCCATGCATAATCTACAGAGGAGGGGGGCATCTGCACTCTGTCTGTAGTGACCTGGAAGTGTGTAACTACAGAATAGAAACACTGAATTGCAAGTCAAGAGCAACTGTTCTCACTGCAGATAATTTAGCAAAGGGTAGTGATGCTGGTTTTCATTTATTAAGAAGATAGAGTCAGGATAGGGAACTAAATAGTTAATGTAACTTAGTAATTTCACTGTAAAGTTAATGGATCAAGGACCTGGGGGAAAGACTTTTGGCTTTAGCAAAACAAGACCTTTGATTATGTCATAGATCACGTAACCCAAGTCACATGATTGGTCAATGGGTGGAGCTAATCACAGCCCAGCTGACACGAGTTCCCTCAGAAGGAAGGGAGCTGAGCAGCTTCCCCTCTTCCCAGTTCTGTGCCATAGTTGTCTACTCTGTTTCCCTGAAAATAAGCCCTAGCATGAGTTTCCAGGATTTTTGAGGATCCAGCATGATTTTTCAGAATTATTGAGTATGATTGAAATATAAGCCCTACTCCAAAAATAAGCCCCATTTACAGTTTATTAAAAAAAGTCAATTTAAATAGTGTCCAGGCAGCTATACATGTAAAAAAGTAAAAGCTTTTAGAGCAAAAATGAATATAAGACACTGTCTTATTTTGGGGGACAAGGTATTATAAAGTGTGGGGAGGCAGAACAAAGCAGTTCTTTCAGTGGGGAGTAAATGAGGGAGAAGGAGGGGGTAGGATGCCAGGATGCTGGCAGCCAAGAGAAGCTGTGTCACAGGATTCACCTCCTTTCTGTCCAGTAACAAGAGAAGTTTGCTGACAACTTCAGAAACCCTGTATGCAGCAAATCAATCATCCACTACGCTGAGAGATGCCGGCTGTTCTCTTCAAAACCTGACGTCTTTTTAAGCCGTATTGCTGTGCCTTACAGGTCTGCTTCCATCCCAAACAAAGTATTGTGAGTTGCAGAGATCTTCCAGATGGTTGCAGCGTGAGTACTTGAGAATGTTAGCTTGTGCTCCAGACAACAAATAACTGTTAGTTATGATAATAGGGGCTTTATTTTGTCAGTAATCGTCAATCTCTCTCTCTAGCTCTCCCATATCTCAGGTGTTGCCTCCCCAGAGCTTGCTCATCCGTGTATCAAGTGTTAAACTGTGTGCATGCAAGTTTTACTGTTTTAATATTACTGCAGACTGCCACGCTCCAAAAGTAAATGGTGTGCCTGCAGTTTACTTACATACATGTATTAGTCTTAGTCGATACCAACAGTTTTTAACCCAGGCACTGGCATCACGTTCACCTAATTCCATTAGTCATCCATATCCTGTTGTTCACCTTCATCTGTGTGCATGATTACATAGAGCGCGCTGCACTCATCACCACCCTGACATGGCTCCTCAGCCACCTCTTAGAAACCCCTCAGAGAGTGCAGGCCTCTTCCCGCTTGTCACACGTTGCATGCCCACCACCAGTGGTACTATCCTGCCGACTATTCCAAGATAAAGTGATTTGCAGGTTAGGAGTCCAAGTGACGAGTTACAATGGCACAGCAGAGTTGAGACAAAATTTTTCAAACACAATACGTTTTACTACATTTGAAACGTGCCTCTTTATCACTTATATGCTGCTGCTTACTTCTGATGTTAGAAGATTCTGGATTATCCAACCCAAAAGTTCCAGATTATCAGATGACAGATGCAAATAAAGAAAATGCATCATCTATAAACGTAGGCAAGCACATCAGCCCGGTATTATCTACAGAAGCTGCCATTTCAACCTTTTTCAGCAAGAAGTGCATATCATACATTTCCTTCCCTTGTCTCTATGTACCTATCATCCAAATGAACGATTCTGACATGGTTTATATAGGATGTAATGAGATAAACAAGTCAGACAAGATTACACTGTTTAACCACAAAGTATCTCTATAAATGGAAGGAATTACTGACTGACTTCCCCATGAATTGTTATTATATCTCAGACACCACTGAATTCTCACCGTTCCTCTCAGATGTAATCTTTTCAATTTATTCCATTCTCCTGATTCATGAATATTTCACATGAGTCCGCGCAACTCTAGAACAGTACCCTCAATATCAGAATATAACACGTCTGATTTATCTCGCTCTCCAAACACTTTCCATTCATAGACGCCGTCCACTGCGTTAAATATGAGACATTTCTTAACTGATGTTCAGTCTGGGGTGCTACAAAAACACAACTATATCTAGAACATAATTCTCACTTAGTGTGAAAGATGGCGGCGAGGGAAAAAGAGAGAAATAATAAAGGAGAGAACGTTAGTGACAGCGGGAAATTGGAATTTAAAGAGTAACTAAGCCTAAAATACAGGAAGATTCATAGAAGAACTTCTAGGACAATTTATTTGTGACAGTACTTGAGAACAAGTGTTTGTTCTCTGTTATTTGACAGAGAATCTTCTTTCGGATTACAGATCAGGAAGATGTTCGCGGACAGGAAAACGTTTCCCATCGCCCCACTATAAAGCTCAAGTACAGGAGTGTACGCAGAAAGCAGTGGGCTCCATAGTTAAACTTAGAACAGTTCTATCTAATAGGCTCAATACACTGAATGACCATTTTATTAGAGTCCCCCATCTAGTAGCGCTTTGGACCTTTTTTGATCTTCACGACATTTAATTGTGGCGTAGATTCCACTAGGTAACGAAATTCTTCTGCAAGACTGTAGGTCAGTGTGGATAGGAAGCTTCTTGTAGTTGCCGCAAATTGGATGGAGGTCTTGACATGTTCTGACCAGCTGCCAGGAAGGGTTCATCAATTCATGCTGCTTGTGCCAAATTCTGACCTCCCATCAGCATGGTGCAATACAAATCTGGATTCATCTGACCAGGTGATGTATTTCCACTGCTCAGTGATCCAATTTTTGAACTCTTTTGCCTGCTGGAGTCTTTTCTTTCTGTTTCTCTTAGATACAATGACACTGCAACTGGTCATTTGCTGTTATAGCCCATCTGTGCTAGGGAATGGGTTGTGCATTTGGACATATTAGTTGAACGCCAGGATTTTATTTGGCTGCAATGTGCTTGACTGTGCAGTGCCTGTTCATCTGACAATTCCTGACATCCCCCTCTGACCCCTTACGGTGCCGAGTTGTTTCCATCTACAGGATCCCCTTTCACTGGAAGTTTTCCTTGATCACACCATTCTCACTATACGCTGCACAAGAATACTCCACAAGGTTGGCTGTGAAATCCTGACATCTTCCTCTGACCCCTTTAGATGATGAGTTATTTATGTCCACAGGATCCCTTTTTGCTGAATGTTCTTACTTACTCATGCTATACTCTATATACTCTCCACACTGCTGCATTAGAAAACTCCACAAGGCTGGCAGTGAAATCCTGACCCCGGCTAGTCTAGCACTGATGACCAGGTCTGGTTGGACGTCACTCAGATCACTGGATTTTCCAACTAATGGGGATTTACACTAAAACTGATCCATGGAAAACTTGTCATGTGATTTTATGCTGCACTCCGGGGACGGTGTCTCTAATAAAGAGATAATGTCTGTAATAAAATGGCTATTCCGTGTATCTATTAAAGTTAGGGCAGCTTTACATGAGACAATCACAGGGTGAAAAATTGTGATTTTCAATGAGAGTTGTCCTGTGTAATCACAGGACCCAACAGGGTGCTAAGCGGGAAGTCACTCGGTAGTCGCTAGTCGCTTAGTTTCAACTCACTGAAATGAAGTGACGGGTAAGGTGAGCTTTTGTTCAGTATTAACAGGCAAGTGTTTATGTTTGAATGACTGCCTGTTCACAGTAGGTGGCCAGAAGAGATCTCCAGCGCACTCCGCCTCCATTCACTGAATGACTATTGCTCCTGTGTAAAAACGTAGGAGTGACAGTCGTCCTGTGTAAAGCCACTGTTAATTCATAATTCTGTTTAAATGGAGCCACTAAGAGTAGCTTAAAATGAAGTTGCACACTAAACTCACTGGGAGCTATATAACTATTATAGTGAGCTCCTCCTAGTGGCTGCTGCAGGTAGTGGCTATGACTGAGTCAAGATAAGCAGCAGAAACAATCCAGTGCTGGATTTGCTTCTACAACAGGCCAGGTAGCTGTTGCATGCCCTGTGCCTATGGTAGATACACCACAACCCTTGTAATATACACTTTCTATACCTTTAATACACTACTTTGAAGGATAATGAAAAGAAATACAAGGTCATTGTCCTTGGGAAGCAGCCAGATGTCTGCATTCATTTTCTAATCAGCACAGAAAAATAACCAGTAGATTCTCATACGAGCAGTAGCGCTGGCTTTGTATGCTCTCAATTTTACAAAGGTTCACTACTTTCAAGGTCCGTCGCCGTTACATCATGCATCATGTTTTGACAACAGAAGAAATGTGTTGCCCTTTGAACATCTAGAGATGCCGCATCACGTAATATCAACTAATATTAAATAGGGCAAAGGCTGAATCCACTACAGAATTGGACATTCTTGCTACTGTAATGGACTTGCTCCTAGGGGGTTAATGCTAAAGACTGAAGGTGTGGCAATGCCAATGGTGTACTGGGCTTCACAATGGAGCAACTAGATAGCTGGTGAAAACTGAACTGAGCACGCTCATTGGGAATTTTTTGGTGGCTGGAGCTCTAGCTATATAAAGGACAACTTTTGCTGTGTTACATGGAAGAGCAGCAAGGACTATGTATGAGAGTTGAGATGCTATGGGGAGCTGCAGAAGGGAGTGCAACATTCTGCAGAAGAACTGCTGCTGGAGAAATACTGGAAATACAAAACAGGCCTGAATCCCTGGAAGGTAGAAAGGCTGTTGGGGAGGCAAGAGAGTGCACTGACTAAAGGACTCATAGACTGCTTGCTACCAAAAGGGATAGAGTAGCCATGCTAGAGTCACAACCTGCTAGGGAGATTGGGACTGTGACCAGGAGCAATGAGAATGATGTGCTGAAATGACATTCCTGACCTGAGATGGCCTGGGTCCGTAGAAATGGTAGCTCCCAAACAGCGCAATCTTAAGTGGGGCCGGCCTCCAAAAAATCTGTGTACACACTGTCAGGGAGAAAATAGTTATCCAGCTGGTCTGCTTTGAGTAGAAAGAGAGACATACAGTCTAGGGTTCAAATGGGGTGTCTCAGGTGGACTGTGTTGCTAGTAGTGAAGCATTAACCTCTTTAAGGAAGGAGTGTGTGATTTATATCCCTGTCTAACAGGACTGATCTCTTACAACATTGGGGCTACTTAAGGGAGTTCCAGGCTCTGACACAATAAGGGGGACTCAAGATCCTGCAGAAGAAAGCCCCATTGGGAGGTAACTTTGTAGACTATTTATTATGGGATGGCTCACAAAGAACTTATTAGACCTTATTGATGTTAATGTCCTGTGTGCGAAAAGACAAATACATGAGTAAATAGACTATAGCCCAGAGCCAAGCCCAGGACTAATTATCTCTATCTGCCGCTAGAAGTTGGAGGGTGAGAACATTTAACTGCAAAAATGCTTTCAAGTTCATTTAGTTTTGCCAAATATGCAGATTTGTAAGGATCTCATCATTATTTTTAGAACCTTGCAGAAGAGCCATGAAGCTAATGTAAGACTATATCCATACATTTTAATAAGTTTCTAAAAATGTCCAAAGATTTCTGTAACAAATTACAGGTACAGAGAGAGCGAAGGAAGAGGAAACACAGCAGGCTTATTATGTGCGGATGTAGCAGACATTAACAGAACTGGTGCATGGTGATGACTCGATTTACAGCCCTGCAATTAAGATACCATAACGCCGTAAATGTCAAGTTAATGTTTGCTACATCTGTACACACTGAACGTCCTTTTATTAGCGACACCGGACTAATTGGAGCTTTCCTGTATGGAAATTAGAGCCGTGACTCCGGGGTGCAGCATAAAGTCATAAAGTTTTCCGTGCATCAGTTTTAGGGTGCGGGCAGACGAGCGTAGGCGTATTTACGTTCGCACGAGCGCAACGTATAATCGCCCGAGCGATCGTTTTTCACCGATCACGACCAGAGCTAGAAAACGTATTTTCGTTTGTTCCTACTTTGCAAACGGTCTTTTCGGCGATCGAATATGCGTTGGCGCGTATTTCGGTCGCATATGTTCCGTTTTTTTTCGAATTGCCGTTTTTACGCGCCGTAAAATCGCCCATGTGAACGAATACATTCGAAACCATTGCCTCAGATGGTCACGTATATACGTTTGGTCGCAAAAACGCGCCGTTTATGCGCTCGTCTGCCCGCACCCTCAGTGTGAATCCACATTAGATGGGAAAATCCAGCGATCTGAGCGACTTCCAACGAGGCCTTGTCATTAGTGCTAGACTAGCCGGGGCCAGGATTTCATTGCTAGCCTTGTGGAATTTTCTTGTATAACCATGTGGAGAGAATACTGGGAAGCGTGTGAAAAGGGAAAATATCCAGCAAAAGAGGATCCTGTAGACATAAACAAATCATTGCTGAAAGGGGTCAGAGGAGGATGACAAGAATTATCATTATAACCTTGTGGGATTGTACAAAAAGGAATTATTATTGTGGGGGAACAACGGAGGTAATTAGGCTTATTTACTAATATTGTCTAATAAAAAGTTAGACAGTGCAAACTTAGACCAGACAGTCTTAAAATGCACCCGATTTAACATAGTAGCTGCAATGAACGATAAATCTGTCAAATTTTCATACTTCTGGTCTAACTTTACTGGTAAGATTCTAAAATATAACGTTTATTAATTATGATTAAAAAATGTGTAAAGAAGGCCAAACAGACAAACAAACAAAAACAGGGGAGATGACTGATCATTTGTAGCAGTGTGGTCTCAACTTGCACTCGAGCGCCTAGATAAAGCTAGACCCCTTGTGAGAGACAGATTAGTATACACTGGTCAATGATGTTCAGACCGAGCTTGCAGCAGATTATGTTGCAGTGACCTAAACGGGGTGAAGCCCAAAAATATTGGGGACTGAAACCACGGAAAAAATGTGTGATCGTGGTTCTTATCCCCTAGAATTAACTCTCATATGTAAAATAGCAACTTCAGTAAATCAAGGTTCGTAATTCTTTTAGAATAAAAGAACAACTTCAGTGGCTCGTGGTTCGACGCGTTTCAACCGTTCAATCGACTCATCAGGAACCTATGGTGAACCAATCTGATGTAAAGAAGATGCTTAGCAAAAGTTGCTTAAAGGGGCAATAAGTGCAGAGTACTGAGCCAATGTGTAGGCGATATGTACCGTACCCGTGTGAAGAAAAAGTGCACTCTATGATGAGTGAGCTAGCGCTAGCTGACCCTATAAGAGAAGTAACCCTAGATTGGGTCACTAATGAGGCATAACTAAAATAGATCTCTAGGACAATTCAAGTACCAAATGACATAATGCCAAATAGTAAAATGAAGTGACCTGCCTATAATAGCTACCAATACCGGAATAGCAAATACTAATCCTGAACTATAGGCGGCAAAAATGGTACTGATCTAACAAGTTATTAAGAAACTGCCTCAACTAACTACTAGAGTAGGGAGCTGCCTCGACACTAATGAAAATGTCGCTCCATAGAGATGGAGCACCAAAAATAATAAATAAAAAGAAAAGAGATAGGTCAGGTAGCATAACCCCCAGCCTCAATGGTAGACTGGAGGTTTCTGATTAGACTTGCGTGATGTGCCATCTTTAAAGCCTGTAAGGTCCCTCCCCTTCATTGGGAGGGTCCAATCTCCACCAATCACAAAGTTATATTTTAGAATCTTACCAGTGAAGGCTCCTCATATAGATTTTGATTCTCCTGCCGCTGTAAGTTATTCCTGGTCTAACTTTACTGTATACCACCTTTTATTTGCTTTATTTAGTTTTTAATCAGATTTTTATTGACATTTTGAAATTTTTACAGTCCAATTGGCATATTGCATTACTTGAAAAGATTTAGTACTTTTATTATTATGTAACAAATATCTGGTGAGATATGTCCCGTCCCTCCATATGTTGATCCTCAGGTCACCATATTCTCCATGTGTTCCCAGCAAAGGGTACCAGGACGTGGGTGTAAACACCCGTTAATAGGGGGGTTGGTGGCGTGCAGGCAATGGCTTAGGGAGATTCTCTCTGCTGGTGATCATTCCACACTTGTCAACATGCCGGAGGGAGGGGGTCCCCAAAAAACACTTAATAGAAACACATAAGTGCATAAGCTACCATGCAAAATAGCTTGTGGAACATAGTGAAATAACGGTTGAGTAAAGTAAAGATGAGGGTGGAGGGGTTGAGGCTAAGGGGAAACCGGGAGGGTGAGGAGGGGTAAGGAGAGGGGGGAGGGGGGTTAAGGGGGGGAGTGCTGCGTGCTAACTCCATATGAGTCGCTCTCTCTCCTACCTCCCACGCTTCGGTGTTGTTTGTTTGAAGTCAACAATGCATCTACGTTCAACACCCGAGGTCCAGTCCACTCTCCGGTGCCTGTAGTCATCTGGTGGCAGCATCAACAATCGCCAGGTGGAGGGACAGCGGGAGGAGGAGGGGGGGGGGGGGCTCTCGGCCTACCTCTTCTGTCTGAGCCAGGGGCAAGTCGGTGCTGATCACTAGCTTTTCTTCTCATCATGCTTTATTTTTTTTATTAGTAAATAAGCCCCACTATTTCTTGTGCTGGGAACAATATGGGGAAATGAAAACTTTGTAAGTACACTATTACTTTATGAGACACAAAGAGGGGTTGCTACTATTAAGGGGAGGAACTGAGAGGCTACTGGAGGTAGCAGCAGGATGAGAAGAGTGCACAGAAATGAGTTATGGCTGGAAGAAATCTTCATGGCAACTTGGACCCAAATAGAGAAGAACAATGAAAATGGACAACACCATGTTGGACAACTCCAGTGTAACCACTGGAGGTAACAGCACTGTAAGCACTATCATTGTGTAGGTCTGCTATCTGACTGTACTATGGTGACAGAGAAGTGACCTGGTATGTCGCACGTTGCAACTGCATTATTTAGAGGTCTACTAGGGCTGAGCTTGTGTATCTAAGCCTACCATGCTATAAAAGTTGTCTTATAGATATGCAGTGTCCTATGTATAAAATTACGCAGCACTGCTTATTCAGGTCCACATTTTGGGGCATATTTTTATTCTTTAACTGAGGGTTATTGGAGTGGGAGCACGCAAGACATTTTTGCAGTGGCCAATGTGTTGAAATAGTTTTTTCTTATTCCCCATTAGTCTTTACTTTCAGTCTCGGGGAGACAATGATGAAATCATTGACACAAGGGCCGTGTAATGGTTGCAGCCAATCACTGATGCATTTCAGCCAGTGATCAGTTACAGCGGTCACATGCCCTGGTCTTGAGATCTGATCACTCTGTACCTAAGAGCCTCGTGTGGCGCAGAGTGTGAAAGCAGCAGAATGCAGTCCTAAGCCCTCACTCACGACCTGAAGGTTGCGAGTTCAATCCATGCATGGTTCAGGTAGCCAGCTCAAGGTTGACTTGGCCTTCCATCCAAGGTTGGTAAAATGAGTACCCAGCTTGCTGGGGAGTAATAAACAAACAAAATTACCTGAAAGTGATGTGGAATACATTGGTGCTATACAAATAACAAGTCCCTTTCCAACCTGGAAGTGAAAACTGGTGTGGTTTGTTCCAGAGGAATTGGAGCAGCAGGTCTAGTGAGTGTGTCTTCTTTTATGTTGCTACAGCATGGGGCTTTGGAAAAAAATGATGACTCATTTAAAGGTTTAAAGATATAGTCCCCAAATTCACGTTTATCACCTATCTGTAGGATAAGTGATAAAAATGTTATTGGTGGAGGTCTCACTGCTAAAAGCCCCACTGAGCCCGAGAATGGGGTCCCGTGTCTTCCTCTCCTCACTGCGAGCTCTCTGCACCCTCTTCAATAAAATGGAGATTAAATGGAGTGGCCACTGAGCAAGGTTAACCACTGCTCCATTATGCTCCTCCTCACTGTGGTGGTGTGTGCAGTGAGCCTGCAGTGAGAAGAAGAGGAGGACACTGGATCCCCTTCTCAAGATCGTTGGGGTCTTACCGGTGGGACCTTCACCAATAAAACTTTTATTTCCTATCCTATAGATAGGTAATAAAAAGTCAATTTTATGTGACTACCTCTTTAAAGGGGTTGTCCCGCGCCGAAACGGGTTTTTTTTTTTTTCAACCCCCCCCCCGGTCGGCGCGAGACAACCCCGATGCAGGGAGGTAAAGAAAGCTTACCGGAGCGCTTACCTTAATCCCCGCGCTCCGGTGACTTCAATACTTACCGCTGAAGATGGCCGCCGGGATCCTCTGTCTCCGTGGACCGCAGCTCTTCTGTGCGGTCCATTGCCGATTCCAGCCTCCTGATTGGCTGGAATCGGCACGTGACGGGGCGGAGCTACACGGAGCCTGCATTCTGCACGAGCGGCTCCATAGAAGACTGCAGAAGACCCGGACTGCGCAAGCGCGGCTAATTTGGCCATTGGAGGGCGAAAATTAGTCCGAAACCATGGAGACGAGGACGCCAGCAACGGAGCAGGTAAGTATAAAACTTTTTATAACTTCTGTATGGCTCATAATTAATGCACAATGTATATTACAAAGTGCATTATTATGGCCATACAGAAGTGTATAGACCCACTTGCTGCCGCGGGACAACCCCTTTAAGACATAGCTATATAGTTAATTAGACAATTCTATAGCCTGAGTCATTGAGCTTGGGAAAGCTATAACTCAGAGGCCAGAAAAGAATACTGATATACAGTGCGGTATTACAAGTGCAACTAAGTCCACATAACACAATAAAAACATGATGTATCTCACTAGCTATGCAGCATGTCAGCTAGTTTCCAGAATGACATGTCATAAAAGTAATATATAGATACAAAACAATAAAATATATCTGTTTGCTATACATTTGTTATACAAATACTTGTTCTGCGCCTAAAGTGGAATGCCAGGCTCCTGCTATCCGGCGTCTCATCTGAGTAGCACTGTACCGGGTGATCTGCATTCACTGCTGGTTTAGTTGTTTGTACTTTACAATTATCCACTACTATGAAGGAAATTAGCCTATTACTGGGTTTATATACACACAAACAGCCAATCGGAGCCCTCAGAGCTGCAGTTTAAAGCATGGAGGAGGAACAGTGCAGCAGCCTAAGCTAGGATCAGACTACCATGGCTGTGGCCTAATAAAGCGGAGCAGAATTAAAATCAGCCAACGCTGCGGAATATAAATATCGCTTAAGAATCTCCCACGGGGCAGTGACTTAAATATCAATTTTTAAACCTCAACTGGAATCCTGCTAATGACAACCATACATCTTCTACAAAGACGTTGTCAGGATCCCACACACTTCCTTTCTTAGGACTTTTTACTTCATTGATTGCACCTCTGAGATATAAGCTTGTAGATGGATCGTCTATATTGGAAGTGAGAAGAAACTGTAAGTAGAGCAAAATGCATTATTAAGGCGTTAACTCTATCTACAGTATCTACACTACTGGGCAAAAGTTGCAGAACACCTCAATTCTTCCACTTTTTATTGATATTTTTGCCAAAATGTGTAGATCCCTGTTCTCACATGTAAGCATTTTTACCTTTTTAGGGATGTATTCTAATAAAGATTGATGTTTTTATAAGAAGTGCTGGAGCTATATACAAAGTTTTTTCCACATTGCATTCCTTGGAAACTGTCTTGGTGTTATTTTCCGTGCACTCCGCTTATTGGAGGTTGGCTGTTTGGCATAACACTGTGGATCAAGACTTTACCTTTTACCAAGCTGTATTTGACCTTTTTTCTGTATATATAATGGAAATGTATTTATTTCAGGCTTGCCTCTACATGGGTGCCAGTTATTGTTCTCTCTGAGCTGTTTCGTGAGGCAGTGGACTCCTGTCATTAAGTACGTATGGTCATTTGTTCTGTTGGGCAAATTCACTTCTACCTTATGCTGTGTTATATGCATTGCTCTTTCCATCTGCATCTTCCCTATCCTCCATTTAGTGACAGAGGAACCCTAGGTTACTGATGTGTGGCCCTCCCTATCTGGGCGATCGCCCTGCTTCTAGGTAAAGTCTGCCACAACAAAGTTTGTTAGGGATAGCGTTCTCATGTCTGTATTTCTGCTACCATTTTAGCATGTGCTTTGGTGACATAATATATGTTTATATTGGTCCATTTTGGACATTGATTACGTCTTGGTCTGAAGTGCTGGTGATGTCTGTGAAGGGCACTGTACCTGCCACTGCACAAACATAACAACACCCTCAGGTACTGCTCCTTGGTCTAAAGTAGCTTCAGCTACCACATTGAACATGATGTCTGATCTGCAGTATATTATAGAGAAGGAGGACCTGAGCAGATTGATATGTAGTTTAGTGGAAAAAGATTCCTTGTCACTTGCATGTTTTTCATGTATTTCCTTCTCTTTTTATGATTAGGAGTCCAGTGGGCGGTCCTATCAGTAACTGTCAGCTGAGTCATACAGAGAAAGCTGTCAGTCACTGCTTAGGACCACCCACTATAACATACTTCCCACAGATCACACATCATGTTCAGCATGATATGTTTCCTTTAAATGTGTAAGCCCGTCTTCGATGTTATATTGGGGTCAGATTTCTGGCCCGCACCTATGTGCCTAATGCAAAAGAGCACAAGATGTCTCTAACATACTGTATCATTATCAGCACGTCTGAAGAATATGAACTCATATACAATGTTTCTGCAGAGCTGACAGGCGATCATTTATATCCATTACTCCACGCTCGCTATACTGCAGATATTTGGCAGCGCTAGCAGTACCTGACTCTCCCAATGCACAGGAGATGCAATGCATAGGATAATACTGTTTACAGGCAGTACCTAGCAAACAAAATTATTCCATTTGCATAAGAAAAGCTAATATCATTTGTGAATATTTTGTGCTTCTTGCTTTGCAGCGGTGAGTCAGTGGCAATTATTTCCACCGTCTTTTTCGCAAGCAAATACATTTTCGTAATTGCCTCAAACATCTGATGAAAAGCATTTTACTGCATTAACCAGAGTAATCCTTTAACAATACTCAATGTGCTGTACGTTAGTAAGAAGTAGGGAGCGGATGGAAGGGAGCATGACTGCAGCTTCAGAGTACACAGCGTTTGCTTGTACTCTGCTACCATAGAGACACTTACGCCTAATGGTCACTTTATTAGAGACCACCATCTAGCAGTTGGACCTCCTTTGACTTTCAAAATGTAGCAATTTCCCGTGGCACAGATTCCACTAGCTGTTGAAAGCTGGCGACCGCCTCTAGATTCTACAGGAAATACTGCCCTTGGCATGCAATGTAAAAGTGATTCTTCATGCACACGAGTGGGAACCAATAACACAGCATGCTTCATTTTCCCGCGGTTTCCGCACAGACAGCTTGCATTGAAGTCAATGGAAGCTGTTCGACCTGTGGGCTGTCCGCAATTGACATTACGGATGGGCCGTGAATTTCGTGGGAAAAGCAGGAGTTAAAAAAAACCCTGTACTGCACATGTCCGATGGCGAGCCATGTGGACTATCCGCAGTACAGAAAGAAGAAAAAGAAAGCAGGTATGCGCGGACACCGCTGCTGCCAGGGCCGGATTCCGCTGCAGCCTTAGTTTATTTTCTCACCACGAGAACTACATTGTTAGCACACAAGAGGGTGAACATTTATAGAGGAGGAACAGACTCCAGGGCCTTCTGTAAAGAGTGGCAAAATTGGGCACAATAATGGGGGAGACATTTTATACTTCCTCCATATGCCACTGCCCTATCCACTAAGGCTATCAAAACTATTGCCTTAACCAATTGCGGTCGATAACAAAAGTATTGTGTTACGTTTGTGTGGGCAAGTGAGCACCGGGCCACACGAACGTTACCAAGGATAGGGAACATCATGTGAAAAAAACACCGATTAACATCTCTCCCTATCTTCTACAAAGGAAGATGACCAAGGACCTACCTGAGCGGGAACATTGCCCCAATAGAGAGTGGCCCAGCAGTCTTCGGATCTGAGCCCTTGCTGCACCTAGGAACCCACGCACCCAGGCTAGGATGCATACACATGCCACCACCGACAGGGACAACTGGGCAAGATAAGAAGACACAGGACGAAAATCACACCATACAGCAGCCGTATTGGCAAACACTAGTAGCAGATGTTAATGCTATAAATGCCAGGTATTTGTTGACATTTTGGCCAAAATATGGAAGCTATCAGGCCACATCACAGCTCCCGACAATACCGCTAGTCCTTACACTAACCAGGAGTCCAGTGACATAACCAAACTAAACCACAAGACACAAACCCTTCTTGCAGCCACCACACATAGAACTTGCTCCCACCACACCACACCAAGAGAAATGAGAAACAGAGAAAGCTGAGCATACCCACACCTGGGAAGACAGCTTTTATGTGTACTGATCTAGAGTGATTGGTTGACTGGAGACACACACATGCCCAGCCAGCACAATCCCCCACACCTGAGCAGGAAAGCTCCAGAGAACCTGTAGTACCACATATCTCAGGAGATAGATGTGACATATTGGGGATTAACCCTTTACAATCCAATTTTGGATTCAGGGTTTCCTAGGGGGTTCTCTCTTTCTGCCATTATACAATGGCGCCATCTGCTGGCTAGAGCCAGTACTGTGGTATAGGATATGTTGTAGAGGCCCTCGACAGCAGAGCAGCCAGTAATATACAGTAAGAATACCCTGCCAGACGTCTTTCGACATCAGAGCTGTACAGCCTTCAAGCAGAATGTCTGAAGACATCAGACAGTGGATTGGAAAGGGTTAAAGCTCCTGGAATCAAGCAAGCATTTTAGTCACAGCCGAGGACCCGGAGGAGAAGGTAGAAGCAGTTATAAATGAGCACCATTTAGTGAAGATAAAAAGCAGAAGTGTTGCTTCCACTATTCGACCCGGCAATCAAGTGATCAATGGGTGCTCTCTGTCACAGAAGAGCTGCGGCGTCCTAGCAGACCCAGATCAGCTCTGTTAGTGACTACTGTAACTACAGGGGGAAGTTTTCCCTGTAACTTGGGCTCCCATGTATGTGGCTCCTATGGATGCCACATACACCCACACCTGGGAAGACAGCTTTTATGTGTACTGATCTAGAGTGATTGGTTGACTGGAGACACACACATGCCCAGCCAGCACAATCCCCCACACCTGAGCAGGAAAGCTCCAGAGAACCTGTAGTACCACATATCTCAGGAGATAGATGTGACATATTGGGGATTAACCCTTTACAATCCAATTTTGGATTCAGGGTTTCCTAGGGGGTTCTCTCTTTCTGCCATTATACAATGGCGCCATCTGCTGGCTAGAGCCAGTACTGTGGTATAGGATATGTTGTAGAGGCCCTCGACAGCAGAGCAGCCAGTAATATACAGTAAGAATACCCTGCCAGACGTCTTTCGACATCAGAGCTGTACAGCCTTCAAGCAGAATGTCTGAAGACATCAGACAGTGGATTGGAAAGGGTTAAAGCTCCTGGAATCAAGCAAGCATTTTAGTCACAGCCGAGGACCCGGAGGAGAAGGTAGAAGCAGTTATAAATGAGCACCATTTAGTGAAGATAAAAAGCAGAAGTGTTGCTTCCACTATTCGACCCGGCAATCAAGTGATCAATGGGTGCTCTCTGTCACAGAAGAGCTGCGGCGTCCTAGCAGACCCAGATCAGCTCTGTTAGTGACTACTGTAACTACAGGGGGAAGTTTTCCCTGTAACTTGGGCTCCCATGTATGTGGCTCCTATGGATGCCACATACACCCACACCTGGGAAGACAGCTTTTATGTGTACTGATCTAGAGTGATTGGTTGACTGGAGACACACACATGCCCAGCCAGCACAATCCCCCACACCTGAGCAGGAAAGCTCCAGAGAACCTGTAGTACCACATATCTCAGGAGATAGATGTGACATATTGGGGATTAACCCTTTACAATCCAATTTTGGATTCAGGGTTTCCTAGGGGGTTCTCTCTTTCTGCCATTATACAATGGCGCCATCTGCTGGCTAGAGCCAGTACTGTGGTATAGGATATGTTGTAGAGGCCCTCGACAGCAGAGCAGCCAGTAATATACAGTAAGAATACCCTGCCAGACGTCTTTCGACATCAGAGCTGTACAGCCTTCAAGCAGAATGTCTGAAGACATCAGACAGTGGATTGGAAAGGGTTAAAGCTCCTGGAATCAAGCAAGCATTTTAGTCACAGCCGAGGACCTGGAGGAGAAGGTAGAAGCAGTTATAAATGAGCACCATTTAGTGAAGATAAAAAGCAGAAGTGTTGCTTCCACTATTCGACCCGGCAATCAAGTGATCAATGGGTGCTCTCTGTCACAGAAGAGCTGCGGCATCCTAGCAGACCCAGATCAGCTCTGTTAGTGACTACTGTAACTACAGGGGGAAGCTTTCCCTGTAACTTGGGCTCCCATGTATGTGGCTCCTATGGATGCCCCAGCTACAGTGGAAAAGTGTGAAATTACAAAAAAAATAGACCATGTGAATGCCCCCCGGAGGTCTTATATGACGTCATGGGGGACATAGATGATAAAAAAAATAGTTACAAAAATAAGTATAAAAAATTACAGAATTTAATAAAAATATATACATAAAAAAGAAAATGACCCGACACCAATCAAAAGCGTCACCACATGCGCCCTGTAATCCAAAGCTATACAAATTTATTTAAAAACGTTCAAAACAGAATGAGGAACCCATTCCTGTACTTTATTTTAGCGCAAATATACTAATTTAAAAAATAAGCAACTCAAAAAAGTTGCTCCCAATAAAACTAAAAAACAGAAAAGAAGTCAGTGAAAAAAGCTGATATAAAAAATAGCTTTGTGTGTCACGGAAAAAAATAATGCATCGGAAATAATTTTGGTAGCTGAAAAAAAAGGGCAGTAAGTAGAGATGAGCGAGCGTACTCGGAAAAGCACTACTCGCTCGAGTAATTTGCTTTATCCGAGTATTGCTGTGCTCGTCCCTGAAGATTCGGGTGCCGCTGCGGCTGACAGGTGAGTCGCAGCGGGGAGCAGGGGAGAGCGGGCGGGAGAGAGGGAGAGAAAGATCTTACCTCCGTTCCTCCCCGCTCTCCCCTGCAGCTCCCCGCTCCGTGCCGGCACCCGAATCTTCAGGGACGAGCACAGCGATACTCGGATAAAGCAAATTACTCGAGCGAGTAGTGCTTTTCCGAGTACGCTCGCTCATCTCTAGCAGTAAGACCACCAAATGGGTAAAATCCCTAAAAAAGTGTCTGGTCCTTTAGTATTGAAACACCCTGATCCTTAAGGGGTTAATAGAGCTTCTTAACTTTTTTATTATCTGTTTTTAAATGTAGGAAAAAAATTGTAGCTGTTTGGAAACCATCAGCAGGAATAAACAATAATTCATCAAATCCTCTTATGTACATGACCTAGGCTACTGGGGATAATAAGATGTATTGAGCCACTCAGACCCACAACCTCTTCCCAAGATTATAGCACTATGTACTCAAGACAGAAATGGATTCATATATGAAGGTCGCGCCAAAACGAATGTCATTGTTTTTACTTGTGACACACCTTATAATATAAAAAGGAATTCTACTAATAGCAACCTTTTGATGGTTTCCAGTAGGTAACAGGATTTTTTTTTCATATGCTGCACAAAGTATAAGTTAAGCATAAAATCTGTAATAAAAACATGTCATAAAGATGTTAATCAACGGTGAAACTTTGTTTCCGGCTGTGTCACAAGTAAAACAATGACCTGATGAAAGCAAATACAAAGAGGATAAGAGTAATTTAAGGTAATATAATGAAGGCTAACAAGAGCAATTATTACAAAACATAAAACCTCAAGTATGAAAAACCAAGGAATAATAACTCAAGACAGCTTAAGCTACGGGAACTGAGAGAGGGAGGTTTATTACTCCAAACGCTATGTATGTGTGCCAAATCTTCTGTGTAGTAGCCAAGGGCTCTAAATCAAAACTGAACTTCTTTCCTCAAATGTGAAGCGACATAAGCCAGGTATTCCATATGGTGCATCAATTTTGGATTTGTCCGCTCTCCTTTTCTCATCATAAATGTATCGGGGAAACGAGAACATCTGTCAAATTTACATTTTAGGAGGGTTTTTTTGTGACAAATATTGGCAAATTATGGGCTACAAAAGATTACAGAGTATATAATTTCCCCAGCCACGAAGAGCGGTCGCCTCCGGTGTGCTCATTATTTTGTTGGTTTTATCAAATTGAAGTAGTTGAAGGAAAACTCTTGGCAAAACTCTCTGTTATGCTCTTTTCACATAGCGTCTTTAGTCTACATTTACCGTATGCATCGGCAAAGTTTCTGGCACATATCGTACACGGAATTATAGACCCCCATTCAGTTTGTTACCAATTTGTGTGGCATGATGGCCTGGGCACTATCTCACAGGTAGGTCAGAGGAAAAGAGCAGCATTGAGTCAATCTAGGCAAATACTAATGTAAGATGGTGGAGGGAGTGCAGCCGCTGCCGCTCTGATGACTGCCGGACATAGGTTCTACCCCTTGCCAGTGACGTGGGAAAAGTTGATCTTGAGAGGTCTTTCAGGCGCCAATGAAAGAGGTTGTCACTGCCCAGATCAGCCCCATGTAGGTGATTATGTGAAGGGATAAGCCTTGCCTTCTTGGCAACAAACCAGAACAAGATAGCGTTCTGGGACGGTATTAAAATGCTGTATGGGCACCATTATACAGAGAGTGGTGCAGCATGTAGAGACTTTTAAAGTGGCCAGCCACCATGGAAAGACATGGTGGCCTCACACCCAAGCTGGAGAGTGGCCAAGAGTAAGAACATGAGCCAAGGAAGGCTGATGAGCAGACAAGGCCCAGATAATCAAGGCCAAAAATTGCATACAGCCCATCGGCAAAGAGGGAGAATCCTTCCCCACTGTGTCCTAGATACTAAGACAGCTGAATAGTGTAAAGAGAAGTGAGTCATGGTGACTTGAATGAGAAGGAAGGTAAAGGTGTGGACATGGAAGGTTCTTATGTGGACCCATGGCTAAGATATATATAGGGGTAGTTTCCTGTTTTGATGTGTGTAAGGTTGTTGACAAGTGATTTTACAGTTTAGAAGACAGTCTGATGCACTAAAAACCAGGAGGCCTAGCTGGTTTTTGAGCCATTGTTGGGTTTCCACTCTTGCTATGAGCATCTTCCTCTCGGGTCAGACAGAGACTTTGACCAAGTGTGGCTCTGAGATAGTTAAAAAGCCATATTTATTGGGACTGTGACAATGCTGCAAGAAATGAGTAAATGGGGACTGAGGTAGGCCTATGATCCTGCACCAAGTAACTGAAAAGAAGGGATTGTATATTGAGACTGTTATAGTTAGGACTATTGTACAATCTGTGTAACAATATAAAAGGGTTGTACCAAGACACAAAGTTAGAGGATAACTTTACGATTAGTGGAGGACTGACCGTTGGGACCCTCACTGAGCCCGAGAATTGCGGTTCTGAAGGTCACAGAATAAATGGACAGGAGGATGCGCATGAGCGCTACTGTTCCATTAATTTCAATGACGACACTGGAGATTGCTGAGTGCTCCTATTCTGTGGTTTTGAGCTCTGTAATTTAAATGAATTGAGTGATGGTGTACATGCATGTCCTCCACTCCATTCAAACCATCAGAACTCCTAATCTCAGTTTTGGTGGAGATTGAACCCCCACTGATCATAAAGTTATTCCTATGCTGTGGATAGGGGATAACTTTACATTTTGGTACAACCTTTTTAAGTAACCTCTCCTGTTGGAGAAGAATGACATTAGCTTGCATTGGGCTTTGTTTGCACAAAGTGACTGTTTCCAAGCAATTGAGTATTACATGTATTGATAGACTGCCTCTGAGGGGCCGAAATAAGCCTTTGACTTCTCCCAATGTTGGCCGGTTCATACTGGTCTTTTGAGTTCTGTCAGTAAAGTTGAACATGTATTTTATTTCTCTCCACGATTGTCTTTGAGGGTTTTTGCCCCCCCCTGAGTGGTCTCCCCTTATCAGTGGTATAACCTGAAGCTGCTGGGCCCAGTGCAAAATCTATAATAGAGCCTCCAACTATAATGCTTCATTTATAGCACTGATCTCTTCCTATGAGGAAGAGACCTTATAGGCCCCCTAAATCTCCAGGGCCTAGGTGTGATATCACATCATCTGCACCCACTATAGTTATGCCTCTACCACTTACAATATCGGTGAGGGAGGAAGCTAGCTACTGCTCCACTTAGACATCAATATAACAAGGACCCTAGAACTTAACCTGGGGTTTATAACAAACATATGTGGCGGTTGGGTGGTGCCACAACTTGAGATGGGAAAGTCTGAAAAAAAAGGAAAAATTGGGGAAAAAAAGCGCCATTTTTTAGGTTCTATAGTTTGAATAACATGCCATAGATATATTATTTATCATTGGAAAAGAACATATTCTACACACTTTTTTTTCAAATTTTTCCGGAAACAAATGGCTTTTCCCCAGTTTTTTTCCAGGCCTTCCCATCTCTAGACTCACAATTCACATTTAGTATACAATGTAGCAGAAGGAGTTGCAACAAATACCTAATATTTATTTATAGACTAGCTTACCCGTCGCGCGTTGCTGCGAAGACAGACAGACATACATTCATTCGTTTTTATATATCTAGATAACAACCAATCACAGCGCAGCTTTCATGTTACCTCAGTGGTATAACATATAACAACCAATCACAGCGCAGCTTACATGTTACCTCAGCTTTATAATATACTAGCTTACCCGTCGCGCATTGCTGCGAAGACAGACAGACATACATTCATTCGTTTTTATATATCTAGATAACAACCAATCACAGCGTAGCTTTCATGTTACCTCAGTGGTATAATATATAACAACCAATCGCAGCACAGCTTACATGTTACCTCAGCTTTATAATATACTAGCTGATATAGCCGGCTTCGCCCGAGTTAATTTGGTTCTGGTGTTAATCTGGTGTTCACATGGAAAATCTTATAAAGTCGTGGTTTCTTTAGAGATACAGAGGAAAAACATATGTTCACCATTTTGCATAGTTCTCTGCATTACCCAGGAAACACCACGCGGAGGTAACCATGCAACGTTTCCTTCATATAAAATGACATCAGGAAGTGAGAGAATTAGATTACGTACATAAAATTTTGGACACTAATTCTTTTGCGCTTAGAATTGAATAATCGAGTTGGGACCTATTAACTTTTCATATTTATGACACAATCAATGCTTGTGCCAAATTTCCCGTTTCTATGACACCGGAATGTGAGAGATTTAGATTATGTACATAAAATTTGGACGCTAATTCTTTTGTGCATAGAATTGAATAATGGAGTTGGGACCCATTAGCTTTTCCTATTTATGACATAATCAATGCTCGTGCCAAAGTTCCCGTTTCTATGACACCGGAAAGTGAGAAAATTACATTCCGCACGTAAAATTTGGACGCTAATTCTTTTGCGCTTAGAATTGAATAATGGAGTTGAGACCCATTAGCTTTTCCTATTTATGACATAATCAATGCTCGTGCCAAATGTCCTGTTTCTATGACACCGGAAAGTGAAAAAATTAGATTCCGTACGTAAAATTTGGACGCTAATTCTTTTGCGCATAGAATTGAATAATGGAGTTGGGACCTATTAACTTTTCCTATTTATGACATAATCAATGCTCGTGCCAAATTTCCCGTTTCTATGACACCGGAAAGTGAGAAAATTACATTCCGCACGTAAAATTTGGACGCTAATTCTTTTGCACATAGAATTGAATAATCGAGTTGGGACCCATAAGCTTTTCCTACTTATGACATAATCAATGCTCGTGCCAAATTTCCCGTTTCTATGACACCGGAAAGTGAGAAAATTACATTCCGCACGTAAAATTTCGACGCCAATTCTTTTGCGCTATAATTGAATAATCGAGTTGGGACCCATTAGCTTTTCCTATTTATGACAATCAATGCTCGTGCCAAATTTCCCGTTTCTATGACACCGGAAAGTGAGAAAATTACATTCCGCACGTAAAATTTCGACGCCAATTCTTTTGCGCTAGAATTGAATAATGGAGTTGGGACCTATTAACTTTTCCTATTTATGACATAATCAATGCTCGTGCCAAATTTCATGTTTCTATGACACCAGAAAGTGAGAAAATTAGATTCCGTACGTAAACTTTGGACGCTGATTCTTTTGCGCATAGAATTGAAAAATGGAGTTGGGACCCATTAGCTTTTCCTATTTATGACATAATCAATGCTCGTGCCAAACTTCCTGTTTCCATGACACCGGAAAGTGAGAAAATTACATTCCGCACGTAAAATTTCGACGCCAATTCTTTTGCGCTAGAATTGAATAATCGAGTTGGGACCCATTCGCTTTTCCTATTTATGACATAATCAATGCTCGTGCCAAATTTCACGTTTCTATGACATTGGGAAGTGAGAGATTTAGATTATGTACGTAAAATTTTGACGCCAATTCAATGTCAATCACAGCACAGCTTTCATGTTACCTCAGCAGTATAAGAAATAGCAACCAATCACAGCACAGCTTTCATTTTACCTCAGCATTCTCAATATCCAGCAATTGTCTTGCGAAACGTTCGGCGGATGCATCATTTTGTAGTTGAACACGTATCCCGTCGCTCGTAATGCCTTTTGCTTTCGTGCTTGAGATGGAAATCAAACTATCTTTGTCTGGGGGGCATAACTGTCGACGATGCTCGCACGCGCGCCACCTGTCGTAGGATAGATGTACTATGCCAGTAACCTTCCCAGGAGTGTACTCAGCAACTTCCCAAAGTTTCATGGCGATTGGATGAATGGTGTAGTAATGCATAACGGACAGACAGACAGACAGACATTCATTTACATATATCAGGAAGTGAGAGAATTAGATTCCGTATGTAAAATTTGGACGCTAATTGTTTGGCGCTTAGAATTGAATAATCGAGTTGAGACCCATTAGCTTTTCCTATTTATGACATATTCAATGCCCGTGCGAAATTTCAAGTTTCTATGTGAGAAAATGACATTCCGTATGTAAAATTTGGACGCTAATTCTTTGGCGCATAGACTTGAATAATCGAGTTGGGACCCATTAGCTTTTCCTATTTATGACATAATCAATGCTCGTGCCAAATTTCAACTTTCTATGACATTGGGAAGCGAGAAAATTAGATTCCGTACGTAAAATTTGGATGCTAATTCTTTGGCGCTTAGAATTGAATAATCGAGTTGGGACCCATTAGCATTTCCTATTTATGACATAATCAATGCTCGTGCCAAATTTCATGTTTCTACAACATCGGGAAGTGAGAGAATTAGTGGCAATGACGAAAAATCGAACGTCGACGACGCACGCACGCGCGCCATTTATCGTAGCATAAATGTACTATGCCTATAATCTTCCCAGGTGTGTACTCAACAACTTCCCAAAGTTTCATGGCGATCGGATGAATGGTGTAGTAGCGCATAAAGGACAAACAGACAGACACGCACACAGACACACAGACACACAGACATACATTCAATTTTATATATATAGATCAATGGTTGTGCCAGATTTCACGTTTCTATGACATTGGGAAGCGAAAAAATTAGATTCCGTACGTAAAATTTGGACGCTAATTCTTTTGCGCATAGAATTGAATAATCGAGTTGGGACCCATTAGCGTTTCCTATTTATGACATAATCAATGCTCGTGCCAAATTTCAAGTTTCTATGACATTGGGAAGCGAGAAAATTAGATTCCGTACGTAAAATTTGGACGCTAATTCTTTGGCGCTTACAATTGAATAATCGAGTTGGGACCCATTAAGTTTTCCTATTTATGACATAATCAATGCTCGTGCCAAATTTCATGTTTCTACAACATCGGGAAGTGAGAGAATTAGTGGCAATGATGGAAATCGAACGATCTACATGGGGGTCGTAACTGTCGACGACGCGCGCCATTTATTGTAGCATAAATGTACTATGCCTATAATCTTCCCAGGAGTGTACTCAACAACTTCCCAAAGTTTCATGGCGATCGAATGAATGGTGTAGTAGCGCATAAAGGACAAACAGACACGCACACAGACACACAGACATGCATTGAATTTTATATATATAGATCAATGGTCGTGCCAAATTTAAAGTTTCTATGACATTGGGAAGCGAGAAAATTAGATTCCGTACGTAAAATGTGGACACTAATTCTTTGGCGCTTAGAATTGAATAATCGAGTTGGGACCCATTAGCTTTTCCTATTTATGATATATTCAATGCCCGTGCCAAATTTCAAGTTTCTATGTGAAAAAATTACATTCCGTACGTAAAATTTGGACGCTAATTCTTTTGCGCATAGAATTGAATAATCGAGTTGGGACCCATTAGCTTTTCCTATTTATGACATAATCAATGCTCGTGCCAAATTTCAAGTTTCTATGACATTGGGAAGCGAGAAAATTAGATTCCGTACGTAAAATTTGGACGCTAATTCTTTTGCGCATAGAATTGAATAATCGAGTTGGGACAGATTAGCGTTTCCTATTTATGACATAATCAATGCTCGTGCCAAATTTAAACTTTCTATGACATTGGGAAGCGAGAAAATTAGATTCCGTACGTAAATTTGGATGCTAATTTTTTGGCGCTTAGAATTAAATAATCGCGTTGGGACCCATTAGCGTTTCCTATTTATGACATAATCAATGTTCGTGCCAAATTTCAAGTTTCTATGACATTGGGAAGCGAGAAAATTAGATTCCGCACGTAAAATTTGGACGCTAATTCTTTTGCGCATAGAATTGAATAATCGAGTTGGGACCCATTTCCTTTTCCTATTTATGACATAATCAATGCTCGTGCCAAATTTCATGTTTCTACAACATCGGGAAGTGAGAGAATTAGTGACAATGATTGAAATCGAACGATCTACGTGGGGGGGTCGTAACTGTCGACGACGCTCGCACGCGCGCCATTTATTGTAGCATAAATGTACTATGCCTATAATCTTCCTAGGAGTGTACTCAACATCTTCCCAAAGTTTCATGGCGATCGGATGAATGGTGTAGTAGCGCATAAAGGACAAACAGACACGCACACAGACATACATTCAATTTTATATATATAGATGGAAGAATATAAATGGATAATACTATATTGTCAGATAAAAGCACTTACAAAATGTAACTATTATCTGTAGATGTTCCTGCAGCTAACTAAATCCTAGGATTATTAATACTCTATTCACAGGACAAAATTACAATAATGCGTAAAACAGAATCTGTAAAGAGATCAATACTCTTAAACTGAAATATTCATCACACAGTCTATACTTTAAGTGGTTAACGCTCTACTATTTTCAACACAGTCTATTGGAAACACAACATCCAAACTCCTGCTAATATGTCTCCACTATGCAGGCTCATGTCCCTATGGCCATATCTCAGTTCATAATTCTGAGCACTTGAACATTTCAAGTCCTACACAACAGACCTGTTTTTAAATGGTTTGTGCCCCTACAGTGTGCACACCTAGTGGTTTTGATGAGGCCAGCCTCACTTACAGTGTGTTGTGTGACAGTACTTACTTCAATCAAACCAGGCTAGTCCAGGGTCAGGACCGCACCTCTACGATGGTTTCCATAAATCCTTGTCACTGTCTAGATGTCCTGCTGGACTGGTAATGCAACAATAACGCTCTCATTGGCTCCAGGCAAAGGGCAGCCCCTGGTCACTGTCCTCTCTCAACTGCTGCAACTGTATCTCTGCAGACCATTGCAACCTTATTCATCAGCACTCCTCTGTAGACAGTTGAACTAATTTCTCCAGCTCCCAGAAGCTCTTAGTACATAGTCTCTGCTGCTCTCTTGTAGTGATGCCGCCAGAAACATCTCCCTTATATAACGTGCCTACAGGGTGCCTGGAAAGTTAACCACTTCAGTGCTGTGAGTGCTATTCCTTTTTGGTGCTTCATGCATGTAAGGCCACTCTCACACGAACGTTTTTTACAGCATTTAGCGCCTGCTAAAACAGCGCATTTGAAAATGCCATTTGAGAATGCTGTAAAACACTGCATTTAAAAAACGCGTCGTTTTTACTAACACTTGTATTAGACTGGGCTAAGCCTTCCACCATGTGCATGACTTTGGCGCATGGCCAATGACCTCTGTTCTCTGCTTCCCGCTGCCCTCTGTGACAGGGAAACAGAGCCTAGTGCAGCGAGCAGAAGGGGAAAGAGCTAGTCTGAATGGATGTACTAACTTTAACATGGTCATGGTGGTGGCTACTCTGACAAAAATGGCTACTCGTGCAGTAGGGGGAACTGAAATATGTTTCTGTGCAGTTCTGGTGATGTCAGATCATGACACCAGTACCTTTGAGAGTGGACTTATGTTTTGGTGGTGAAATAATGGAGACCAGTTCCCGTAGTTTAGGGTAAACCGAAGGTACACAGTTTACTCAGTACTTACAGAGGATAATGATCACACTTTGCAGCTCTTTAGTCAACAATAACTTTAGCAGAATATCAGGTACCAAATAAAACAGTCAATGCTTCCTTAACTGTCTTTCACGGAAGATGATCCCACCAGCCTATGTTATCTGGGGGGGGGGGGGGGGGGGGGGTTGTCACTCCGGATGGTAATTTGCAGAGACATGGAGGGATTAGTGCAGGGTTGGCTGTACTCCCACTGTCTCCTAATACACAGTGGTAAAAAGCTTTGGTCCCACTCGAGATGCCGTTGGCTCAGTTCTCTTCACTGTGCCTTGCTCCTGACACCTTCCTCCAACTCCTGACCTCCGGTTACTTTTTAGCGGCTGCAGCTCCTCACACTGCTGCCTCTCTTCTTCCTCCTCCAAATAGCTCCCTCCACTTCCTGTTGTTTCCCGCACTTTCTCTCCCTCTGCTGACTCACTTCCTCCTCCACCTAGCCCACTTTCCCGGGCTTGACTCAACTCTACCCACACTACTAATAAGACAATTAATGACAAGCAGCCAATCAGAAGAGAGCTGTTGCTGGGCAGACTAGCTTTAGCCTGATATTCAGTGAAAGACAGTGGCCAATGCAGTTGTTCATCCAAATGGCTGGGAGCCACTACAGTGTGAGAGAAGACCAAGGTATCTCTCTCCCCTCTTACACATATGCCATAGTAGCTTTATTGTATACTTTGAGATCTAGACCCTGAGCGGGTTTTGTGTCAGATCTCAGGATAGAAGATTTACGACCATGTTAGCTTATTTCCGACAGATAGAACTAAAACCTATCCGGGCGGAGGTAAGATTCTGCAGAAAAAAAGGATTAATTTTCTGCTAAATTAGTTAATTTTCTGCTGTTGTGTCTGGGATAGAAGAAATCGCAAATAGCTTTTCTCGGCTAAGATCAAGCTCCAGAACAAAACGGGAACCTTCACCCTGCATTTAGCAGCTGTGGCCCCGGCTCACGGCTCGGTGGTTTAAACACCACGTGTAGATGAGCGCCAGAAGCCAGTAACTTCCTAATGCATTCCCAGCTCCGCTACCATTTATCCAATGACCCGTTACGGCAGGTTACATTTCACCCCAGTGTTTTGTGACGGGCGGCTTCTAACCTGGAGTCTGATGAGTAATGCTTCCGTCCTGCAGCTTTATCCATCAGAATAAAATCACATTACGTCTGGAGATCTAAGCAGATTTCACCAATGATAGCAAAAAAGCACTAGGCTACCTATATATATATATATATATATATAGCAAAGAGAAGCAGAGTTGCAGACAGCACAACCTTAACCCAATAAGGGATGAACTGGTAACTTGCAATCGCCACAAGGAAATTGATCCAAATAATTTCCAAAGTAATCCAAGTATGTAGAGAAAAGTATGGCAGCAAACCAGGTGCAGATAAATGATGCAGAGCTTTATTCCTCCTCAAGTCACAGATACATGACGTTTCGACACAAAGTCTTTTTCAAATGCAATGAAAGCAATGGTACAACAGGGTATATATGCAGTCAAACAGCCAATCAGTTGTTAATTGCAAATTAGTACCTAATGTGGAGGGTTTAGAATCAATGCATGGATACTTGTGGGCACTTCTGGCATCAGGCGTCGTCATGGAGAAAGTCATGTGATAGAACGTCATGATGTCACGACGTACCACGCATAGGGGCCTCATACAGCGTGTCTACACTGTCACGTGAACACGTCATTGAATGTGCCACATGTGCGCATCAGAATAAGCGCTTCCAAATAGGGCGCATAAATTAATCGCAAGCTTGCGAAAAAAAGGCCTGCGTGTCAAAATGTGCGTTCCAAAGCGAGGCGCATAAATACTACGTATTCAATGCGAAAAAAGGTCAAAAAAAGCCCAAAGTGTCAACAAAAGTCCATGCATTAATTAGTTAAATACAAAAAATATTTCATACAATACAGGAGGAACAGGAGCAAAACACAGAGCAAACATCCAAAAATCGCAATGTATAGAAACATAACAAATATAACAGCTGGGATTAGTAGCACCAAGGAAAAAGATGCATAATGTACAAATCGCTACAAAAACGCAGCAGAAACCGCTGTATATGCATATGTACAAAATGTGTTTGCAGATAAAGGATGTAAGTCTCCATGTGTGGCTCCAAGTTCACTCCGGTAGATTCCAATATCTCAAACGCATATATATTTCACCACTATAACAAAAGAAAAAAGTATAAATAAGCAAAAATATGACAAACATATCAAAATAAATACCAAATACAAAAAATGCACAAATAAAAGTAAGACAGATACAGTGAGGATCAACAGCACTATAGATATTGCGTGATATTGTAATCTATATTGAGGCCACGTGGCGTCAAAGTGTCTAAAGTATAGATCCAGCTGAGTTCTTTTTTAAGGAGAATTTTTTCACGATCGCCACCACGTGAGAGCAGGGGCACACAGTCGATCACCCTAAATCGTAGTTGACCGACCGTGTGACCACTCTCCACAAAATGGCGCGAAACAGGTAATGATAGGTTCTTAGTACGAATAGAGCTTTTATGTCCATTAATTCTAGTACGAACTTCAAGCGTTGTTTCTCCTACGTACTGCAGTCCACATGGACAACACAAAAGGTAAATTACGTAAGAAGAGGAACACGTGAAGAAACCTTTAATCGAGAAAGCAGCACCCGTTGATGAATGGTGAAATTTATCACCCTTAAGCATATTATTGCAGCAAGAGCACCCTAGGCACGGGAAATTTCCCGAGCGGCGGGGTGCTAATAATGTTTGCTGTAATCCTGATTTCTTTTCATACAATGAGTGTACCAAGATGTCTCGCAAGTTCTTACCCCTTTTGTAGGACATCATGGGGGGATTAACAAACTCCTCAATGTTATTGTCGGCCATGCGTAGCAATGACCAATGTTTTCTGAGAACAGCAGATAATCGTGTACTTACAGGATTGTATACCGATACAAAAGGGATCCGTTTTGGACCCTCCACCCTGGATCTAGGGGACAACAAATCAACACGTTGAACATTAGTCAGTCTTTGTGTGGCCATAGTGATTACATTTTGAGGATATCCACGTGATAGAAATTTAGTGCACATCTGTGACAAACGAATATCAAGTTTGTGGTCAATGGTAACTCGTTTAACCCTAATTAACTGGCTCCACGGTAAAGACCTTACCATGGAGCGAGGGTGAAAGCTATTGTATTCTAGTAAACTATTACGGTCCGTTTCTTTAACATAAAGATCGGTTTCCAATCTACCGCCAACATTGGTTACTAGAACGTCCAAAAACGCAATTTCGTTTCTTGAATATTTTAAAGTGAATTGGAGTTCTGGCCAAATGCCATTTAACTCCGAGTGGAATGACATCAAGTCACTCTCATTACCACGCCACACCAAAAATATGTCATCAATATACCGGTGCCAGGAGACCACCATGGGCCAGAACGCAGACGCATACACAAACTCTTCCTCAAATCTGTTCATGTAAATATTCAAGAAACGAAATTGCGTTTTTGGACGTTCTAGTAACCAATGTTGGCGGTAGATTGGAAACCGATCTTTATGTTAAAGAAACGGACCGTAATAGTTTACTAGAATACAATAGCTTTCACCCTCGCTCCATGGTAAGGTCTTTACCGTGGAGCCAGTTAATTAGGGTTAAACGAGTTACCATTGACCACAAACTTGATATTCGTTTGTCACAGATGTGCACTAAATTTCTATCACGTGGATATCCTCAAAATGTAATCACTATGGCCACACAAAGACTGACTAATGTTCAACGTGTTGATTTGTTGTCCCCTAGATCCAGGGTGGAGGGTCCAAAACGGATCCCTTTTGTATCGGTATACAATCCTGTAAGTACACGATTATCTGCTGTTCTCAGAAAACATTGGTCATTGCTACGCATGGCCGACAATAACATTGAGGAGTTTGTTAATCCCCCCATGATGTCCTACAAAAGGGGTAAGAACTTGCGAGACATCTTGGTACACTCATTGTATGAAAAGAAATCAGGATTACAGCAAACATTATTAGCACCCCGCCGCTCGGGAAATTTCCCGTGCCTAGGGTGCTCTTGCTGCAATAATATGCTTAAGGGTGATAAATTTCACCATTCATCAACGGGTGCTGCTTTCTCGATTAAAGGTTTCTTCACGTGTTCCTCTTCTTACGTAATTTACCTTTTGTGTTGTCCATGTGGACTGCAGTACGTAGGAGAAACAACGCTTGAAGTTCGTACTAGAATTAATGGACATAAAAGCTCTATTCGTACTAAGAACCTATCATTACCTGTTTCGCGCCATTTTGTGGAGAGTGGTCACACGGTCGGTCAACTACGATTTAGGGTGATCGACTGTGTGCCCCTGCTCTCACGTGGTGGCGATCGTGAAAAAATTCTCCTTAAAAAAGAACTCAGCTGGATCTATACTTTAGACACTTTGACGCCACGTGGCCTCAATATAGATTACAATATCACGCAATATCTATAGTGCTGTTGAACCTCACTGTATCTGTCTTACTTTTATTTGTGCATTTTTTGTATTTGGTATTTATTTTGATATGTTTGTCATATTTTTGCTTATTTATACTTTTTTCTTTTGTTATAGTGGTGAAATATATATGCGTTTGAGATATTGGAATCTACCGGAGTGAACTTGGAGCCACACATGGAGACTTACATCCTTTATCTGCAAACACATTTTGTACATATGCATATACAGCGGTTTCTGCTGCGTTTTTGTAGCGATTTGTACATTATGCATCTTTTTCCTTGGTGCTACTAATCCCAGCTGTTATATTTGTTATGTTTCTATACATTGCGATTTTTGGATGTTTGCTCTGTGTTTTGCTCCTGTTCCTCCTGTATTGTATGAAATATTTTTTGTATTTAACTAATTAATGCATGGACTTTTGTTGACACTTTGGGCTTTTTTTGACCTTTTTTCGCATTGAATACGTAGTATTTATGCGCCTCGCTTTGGAACGCACATTTTGACACGCAGGCCTTTTTTTCGCAAGCTTGCGATTAATTTATGCGCCCTATTTGGAAGCGCTTATTCTGATGCGCACATGTGGCACATTCAATGACGTGTTCACGTGACAGTGTAGACACGCTGTATGAGGCCCCTATGCGTGGTACGTCGTGACATCATGACGTTCTATCACATGACTTTCTCCATGACGACGCCTGATGCCAGAAGTGCCCACAAGTATCCATGCATTGATTCTAAACCCTCCACATGAGGTACTAATTTGCAATTAACAACTGATTGGCTGTTTGACTGCATATATACCCTGTTGTACCATTGCTTTCATTGCATTTGAAAAAGACTTTGTGTCGAAACGTCATGTATCTGTGACTTGAGGAGGAATAAAGCTCTGCATCATTTATCTGCACCTGGTTTGCTGCCATACTTTTCTCTACATATATATATATATATATATATATATATATATATATATATATATATATATATATATATATATATATATATATATATATATATATATATATATATATAAAAAGCAAGACAAGAAATTACTTGTGTGAGCGAGAGAATAGAGACACCAATCGTGTCAGAATGATAAATAAACTCTGCCATCCACTAATGGATTTCACAGTTAATCCAAGAAAAATACTGGCCTCGTCTGTACATATCTATACAGTAGATGTAAAACTAACAGTCCTTGTGTTATGGGCTGATGGGATGATAGTGACATGCTCAAGGTCAGCCTTCTATAAGAAGAAAGTTGATTAACTGCTACAGGTCTGATGGGTCAAAAGATTGGACTATCTAAGCAAGAAAATTACCTTGGAGTATTGGCATTGGCATTGGCAACGGCTTACTGGGTCCTTCTAGTCTCTATGAGCAAAATTACACGTTTTTAATAGCAAAAAGTTGGTATAATCCTTTATTGGGAAGGTAAAGCTAATAGGTCAATGCCATGTAGAAGTAAAGTGATGTATGTAGGAAAAAATTACATAAATATCAAAACATTTAAAGTAGTTGGAAGTTGGTTGTATAGTTATCGTATTGCAGAGCTATAGGGGATGCAGGGGATGCGGTTGCACCTGGGCCCAGGAGCCTTAGGGACCCATAAGCCCTCTCTTTTCCATATAGGAAGCCTAGTACTATTATAAAGCATTATATGCAATATCAATCCAGGCCACTGCAATGTTGACAGCACTATCTGCTTTGAGCACTGTCTGTACTGACAGGAGCCCAGTGATCAGCTGATCAGCGGGGATCAACTATTGATTACCTATCCTGAGGGTAGATCCCAAGTTCCCAAAAGTCATGGACAATTTTTTTTTAAGCAGATCACAAAGTGTTTAACTGCTGGAACCTCCAGCGATCAGCTGTTATATGTGGGGGAATTTGCCTTTAAGGCTTTTTCAAAGACTATGCCTTACATATCTGTTGTGAATGTCCTGCAGATGTGCAAAGATGCACCGCAGATCTGCACGAGGATTATCTCCGTTGTCAGCAGTAGGGCTAATCCTCAGCTTTTGGATGTGGAATTAGCTGCAAATAAGTGTCATGTTACTTACTTTTGATCCACGTCATAGATTGAAATACACATAGAACTTTTCCAATGCATGTGGAGGCTGATTGCCATCGGATTTGACTCAGATTTTGTTACAGAATCCACATCAAAAACCATCTGAAATCCGGAACATGTGAAGATGTTTTCCTACAGCAGTGCCACCACAATATAGTATGCAGATTAGTTGCAACCGGACAATGGACAATAGCACAAACTGCACCCGTTGGCTCTTGATTCATGTCTTCGGCCTCCTTTAGCTGGAAATACCATGTACACCACATACTGTGCTACTGGAAATGACTGTCCCTGCTGTGGCTATCTGGCTCACTGTTGTCACAGCTCATGCACTGCTTCTGAAAACAAAATGCTTATGTATATAAGTTATGACTGGGATATTTTTCCGTGGGTGAAGTATCTCTTCCGTATGACTATTTGGCAGCTTTGACCTAAATATCAATAGCAATTGCAAGAGCAACATCCTCTGAGCCGGCGAGGGGGCAGAAAAATGGAGGCAGTTTAGCAGAGCTAAACTGTCTGCCCCCGCCTGACGGCAATCCGGGTTCGGCGTTCATGTGCCGGACTCAATTCATCTGAACGGGCGCATAAATGGCAGATTTGTGCGCCCTTTCACGAAATTTTAGGTTGCGCTGTGGCCGTGACGCAGCCGACTGAAAATAGATACGCTCATGTGAAAGAACCCTTAGAAAGAGTCTTATACTGATTAGAGACACCACCTGAAACCAATATATAGTAAAAGGCCACTTTATTAGAGACCACATCTAGTAGCCTGTTTAGCATCCTTTGACCTTTACAACCGCAGCAATTCATCATGCCATAGATTCTACTAGCTGAAACTGTACTGCAGAAATATTGATCCATTTGCACAGGAAACTTCCTGTAGTGTTGCAGATTAGATGGAAGTACTGACATGTACATGAACAACTGTGAAGAAGGGGGTCATCAATTCATGCTGCTTGTGCCATATTCTGACCTCCCATCAGCACAGTGCAACAGAAATCTGGATTTATATGACCAGGCAATTTTTTCCGCTACTTAGAGAAACACTTTTTTTGCTCTTTTGCACACTGGAGTCTCACCTTTCTATTTCTCTTGGGCAGCAATGACGCTGGAACTGGTCGTCTGTTATAGCCCATTCATGTTCAGGAATGACTAGTTGTGCATTCTAAAACAACTTTAGCTGCACCAGCATTGTATTTGGCTGAAATTGCTTAATTATTCACTGCCTGTTCTTAGTGATTTCTGACATCCTCCTCTGACCCCTTTCATTTGTGAATTGTTTCCATCCACAGCATCCCCTTTCACTGGATGTTTCTTCTCAATCACCCCATTCTCTATATACTCTCCACAACGCTGCATGAGAAAACCCCACAAGGTTGGTAGTGAAATTCTATTTCCGGCTAGTCTAGCACCGATGACTGGGCTTTGTTGGAAGTCGCTCAGATTGCCAGATTTTCCCATCTAATATGGATTCACACCGAAACTGATCCACATAAAACTTGTCACATTATTTTAATGCGGCTATCCATGCCATGGGTCTTATTTCCATGCAGGGAAGCGCTAATCATGAAAGGGCTAGGGTCCATAAAAAAGAAGCCATTTAGTATATATGGACATGTTTTATATCTAGATATGTTCTACACAATGTCTGTCTCTAGTAAAGTAGCCATACAGTAAAATTGTATCGATTTCCGTCTCTGCACTCCTTCAGAAGTACCTTAGTTACATCCCAGTCATATAAATATATACAGCTTTTCTTTCAGTAATAGATCAATTTACAATCTGCCTGGAGTAAGCCTTGTTCCTCTATGTATCAGGCACCCAGCACTGCGGAGCCCATAGCAGTTTCATAGATTACTAAGACCGTAGTTAAGCAAGTGGGACGGTAATGAATGCACATTTACGATTTAACACTTCCTATAAAATTCCAAAATCCACAAGCAAACACAACTTTAATTAGCAATCTGCTAGTAATCCCTCCCTGGAGCTCGTCAGTCCTCATTTAACCTTTTTAGAAACGAGACAGAAATAGGTTTGTTGAGAAAATAATTTCTTGTGTTTTTGCCCGAAGTGAAAAGAACTCGATATGTGATCCTTTGAGAAATGCAGGAACCGTCGCGCGGACAATGTACCGGGTTGTGAGACTATGTCTTCGGCATCAACCTTCTGCAATTACATCTGTGCTGGGCTATGGGAACACTAACAAATGGTAATGAAAGGCCCAAGAGATGTTTTTGCCGAACCAAGTATGGGGAAAGCTGTATAACATAACGTGTTAAAACCCTGAAACCTCTAGGTCACAATTATAGACATGTAATTCCATGTATATATACAAGGGGGTGCTGATAAGTCTTTAGCTTTGCAATCTTCATTTGTTTTCACACCAATTAAAGTTATTGTATATCATTTGAAAGCACAATCTTTGCAGAGCAGAGATGAAGTTCCTGTTTCTGAAAGGCATGTCAGTCATAGACATTCACAGTGCAAACATAAGGCTACAAGTGACCTTCATACTCCACAGTGAAAAATTGGGTTGCCAAATCTAAACTGGCCATGTCAAGACCGAAAATGGAGACCATTCCAAAAAACCTTCAATGGTGACCATTCCGGAAGACCTCCAACAGTGATCATTCCGGAAGACCTCCAATGGTGACCATTCCAGAAACCATAGACGCCATCCATAACATGATTCTGGAAGATTGGTGAGTTTCTGCTAAGACGATAGCCGAGGCTCTGAACATTTTCAGGGAAAGAGATAGATCCATAATTTATGATCATCTGGACATGAAGACGTTATCTGCCAAGTGAGTCCTGAAAGGCATGTAAGCATCAAAAGCATGCCTGAGTACAAGCCTCCTGGGGAATTCTGCAGCATTTTTGGCAAGATGCTGATGCTTTCCTGTCTTGACTGGTGGTGATGGATGAGATGTGTATGAGTGAGAAGAGCTGTCAAAAGAATGGAGACACAGTGATTCCTCGCATCCAAAGAAGTTCAGAGTGCATAAGTAGTCATCCAAGGTGATGAGTCTATCTTCTGGGATACAAATATAAGATACTGCTTGGCAATTACCTTTCAATGGGGTCTGCTCTCATGGCTGCGTATTAAAGAACATTTCTGTGTAAACTGCAGGAGGCATTGAAATCTAAAAGGTGCAGAAAGTTGATCCAAGGTGTCATGTTCTTGCATAATAATACCTTGCTCACTCTGCAGCCATCACCCAGAGAAATCTGGGGGACTCTGGCTTTGAGGTTCTGAAACATTCCCTTTTCCACCAGATATGGCATCCTTGAACAATCTTCTGATTTTCAATTTGAAGAAAGACCTCAAAGGAACCAAAGTTGCCTCAATTTCTGATGCAATTGCAGCAGTATATGCATAGTTTGCTGCTCAACCAAAGGAATTCTATCACGATGAGTTGAAAAACCTGCAACATCACAGTCAGAAGTACATTAATATCCGAAGGGACTGTGTAGAATAATTGTGAAATGTCATTGTTTTATGTCAATTTTTTGTGGCCAAAGCCAAGCTCTAATCAGCACTAGAGATGAGCGAGTATACTCGCTAAGGCACATTACTTGAGCGAGTAGTGCCTTTGCTGAGTATCTCCCCGCTCGTCTCTAAAGATTCGGGGGGGCGGCGCCGGTGACAGGTGAGTTGCGGGGGGAGCAGGGGGGAGCTGGGGGGAGAGAGAGATCTCCCCTCTGTTCCTCCCCGCTCTCCCCCGCCGGCCCCCGAATCTTTAGAGACGAGTGTGGAGATACTCGGCTAAGGCACTACTTGCTCGAGTAATGTGCCTTAGCGAGTATACTCACTCATCTCTAATCAGCACCCCTTACATAAGCTTATCTGGCAATTTGATTTGTTGATACAAAGAAAGTCTACCGTAGTTTTTGGATCTTCTCCTCTATGACCTACAACTTTGATCAGGAGAAAGAATCATATCTTGCTCTTGGAAAGTGTTATAATGTTATCTGTTGTCAATATGCACTTGAAGCACAACCCAGTAATTTCACAATATATGTGTTGGGTACAACAATATCCCACAAAAGTGAATACTGATGCCAACTTTGGTTCGTAGTGAGCTCAAAGTCATTACAGAAGATGTTGAAAGTGACCACCACTGACCTCCAAGCACTTCTGAACCCAGTGCTCCATACTGTCTAAAGTGCGCCACAAGATGCCAACATTAATTGTGCCAATTTCACATCTAATGTTATTCTTCAGAGCAGTAATGGTGTAGGGGTTATTGGTGAACAATTATTGGCTCCACAGGAAAAGGTCTGTTGATGTAAGGTCAAGTGATCTCAGTGATAACAGACCCTTCAGGATGATCCTGTACCCAAAGATAGAATGTATAATTGCCATGCCCTGTTTGGAGGTGTGATAAGTTACCCTGCCTTCCAGGAAGTAACCATTTTGCAGCTTCTCATTATCCAACTGGTTCACAAAGTCTGTGAATATAGTCAGGTAATGCTTGATATTGATAATGTCACTAGGAAAGATAGGGCTGATGATGCAGTGACAAGACAGTGTGCACCACACACCAACCTTTATGGCAGTGGGTTTTTGAGGTTTTTTTTTGCTGAGCTCTGCTTGATTGCTTTGGGCTACAACATACTTCCCAACTTTTCAAGGGAGGAAAAGGGGACAGGTAAGGTGGTACGTGAAGTTTCACTGCACTTTTTCTAAGCTCTGCCCGCAAACAGTCCCCGCACTTGGCCCCATCCAGTCCCTAGCCTTGACCATGTCAAATCTGTCAGAAGGATGTGCTTTTAGGAGTGGGACTCAAAATCTTAACAACACTTTCCTTGCCTGAGTGATTAAATTATGCATATCAAATGCCCGCGATGTAGCATGCCACAGAAAATTATATCCTTAAACTAATAGTCCAATAAATCAATTATGCTTCTTCAAATATATACTGTAATTATTAATAGTAGAACAGTTCATTACATATATGCAGCACCAGAACCAACATAATAAAATAGGTAACGCACCAGAACCAAGCTCAGTACATAAATACAGCACCAGAACAAAGATCAATAAAGAGATAAATTCTAAAGTCAAGTCAGCCCCTGCTATTTAAGTTTGTACTTTCTAGTAAAGCCTGTATGCTTGGAGTTGTCAGATCACAAACAAGAATGCTACTACCCATCATCACTTTACAGACTATACAGTGACTACAATACTGATCAAAGGCCGAATTAACAATTACATTAACAATTAGAGAGTATTTTCTTTCTCTAATATTGCGTTAAATCTATTCTGCTCGGCAACTTTCCGCGTCTGATTGGCTGCATACTAGTAAATTCCCTGATTGGTGACTCACATGTGACGTCATCTCTAATTAGTGTTGTGTTTTTTTCTCTCTATCCAGTCCAGATCAACATGAGAGCTTCTCTTAGACATAACTTGTCTCTTCAGACATTGCCCTACAGATATCTTTGACTCCTTGATATATCCGTAATCCCTATACTAAGATAAAGGTTTAATAGTGCCACACATGGTTTCCCCTAATATACTATATAACAGTGCAACTCACAGCACCCCGCGTACTGCCCCCCTGTAATCATGATCCACATAGTGCCCCTGTGGTAAATAGGCAGTCATACTGTCCCCCTGTAGCAATATATAGCCTTACTGTTCCTGTATTAATAATCATACTACTCCCTATAGTAATATAAAGCCATACTGCCCCATGTAGTAATAAATAGCCATACTGTCCCCTGTAGCGATAATTTCCCCTGTAGTAATATATAGCCATTATGTCCCACTGTACTAATGTATGGCCATACTGTTCCCCCTGCAGTAACATATAGCCATAATGCCCCTCTTTTTAGTGCTAATGTCCCACTGTAGTAATATATAGCCGTACTGTCCCCCTGCAAGAACATATAACCATAATATATCCTTGTAGCCATACAGTCTCCTGTAGCCATTATGTCCCCCATAGTAAAATACTAAACTTACTCACCTCCCCCCATGGTCCCACAGTTCTTTCTGGCCTCTTCTGTCTGACATCCTGTGAAACGATGCAGGCAATGTGATGACATCACACGCCACCTGCATCACACAGAAAGCGCAGGGCACTAGAGCCAAGAGCCCAGTGTGGCTTCCGGTACCAGCACTGTGTGCCAGCAGTGTCTAGCATGAAAGGATGATGCTGGACATTTATAGAAGGAGTGGCTTGGAAACACAGGAGTCCACCAGAAACTGAGGTACACTGGTTAAAAACTGGTACTGTCCCGATGGTTCCAGGATGGTTAGGAGGTCTGGGCAACAAAGACACTTCTGTTGTTAGATATTTTTGATAAATGAGCCCCACCTTCTCTGGAAATGTGGACTGAACACTAGCAGGTGCCCCCTGACAAACAATACACTGGACTCCTGAAGATTAGTACAGTGCTACACAAATTATCAGCTGAAATAAGGGTTGTGCTTCAGGTGAAACACCCTGTATATGTATAAGTAAAATTGTGCATGTATGTCACAGTTGTAGGGACCCAGAGGGCACTACAGGGTAGCAAAATGCTCAGCAAAGTCCTTAATCCCTTGCTATGTGCTCCACGGGAGACATAGAGGGTATTGTGCAGAAGAAAGACATTTTTGTTTCTCTAATATTGGTTTAAATCTATTCTGCCCGGCAACTGCTCGCTTCTGATTGGCTGCTTACTAGTAAATTCCCTGATTGGTGGAGTGGGAGGAGTTGAGTGAAGCCCAGGAAAGTGAGCAGGGTGGAGGAGGAAGTGAGTCAACAAAGAGAGAAAAGTGTGGGAAAAAAGCAGAAGTGAAGGAGGAGTCGGGGAGTTGGTAATTGTAGGTGGAGGAGAGAGGAAGCAGGATTAGAAGCCACAGCGAGCAACAAGTAACCGGAGAGTGGGAACTAGAGGAAAGTGCCAGAAACACATCTCAGTGAGAAGTAGAAAGTCGCACAAAAAGAGGACTTCTCAAAACAGTGAGAAAATAGGGAAATCACAGTAATTACAGAGACTATAACTTGAATAAGTTTGTGAGGACAGTACCTCTCCAATTAAGCGGGGAGGGAAGGTAGACCCCTATAGACAACCATCATCGTCCTCACCCTGTCTATCCATAAAGCCGCGCGCTCAGTAGCCACAAGTTTTGGCATCACGAACAGGATACTTACCGCTGTGACCTCAATTCACATTGGTGTGCAAAATGATGACATTTAAAGGGCCAGCACATTCATTATGTAAAGCACACCAAAAGTTTAAAAGACTTTATATTGCAAGCTAAAATGTCAGACGGAGGTGAGGTTGAACAACCCATCGAACCGCCAGCCCCTAGCACCACTCCAGCACCTAGTGCTTCTGGTTTTGCACAACTAATCATGCCCTACTATCTAGGCGCCCCATGGCTGCCGCGATACAATGGAGAGAAGAAGACTCAAAGGGAATTTTCAAAGGGAAAAATGGGAGCTGTGTTTAGGCTCTATCCCCTCGCTGCCGAACAGAAAGTAGAGATCCTTATAGGACAGCTAGAGGGAGCAGCTTGGGAAGTCAAAACCTGGCTCCGAGAACATTAAAAATCGGTAGAGGATATCTTTAAGAGATTACAAAATATCTGTGGTGTACACATCATGTCGGAGATTAAAAATGTTTCTTTAACAAAAAAACAGAGGCCTGGTGAATTTCTGAGGGAATATGATTAGAGATGAGCGAGCACCAAAATGCTCGGGTGCTCGTTACTCAGGACGAAATTATCGCGATGCTCGAGGGTTCGTTTCGAGTAACGAACCCCATTGAAGTCAATGGGCGACTCGAGCATTTTTGTATATCGCCGATACTCGCTAAGGTTTTCATTTGTGAAAATCTGGGCAATTCAAGAAAGTGATGGGAACGACACAGCAACGGATAGGGCAGGCGAGGGGCTACATGTTGGGCTGCATCTCAAGTTCCCAGGTCCCACTATTAAGCCACAATACCGGCAAGAGTGGGGCCCCCCCCTCCCAACAACTTTTACTTCTGAAAAGCCCTCATTAGCAATGCATACCTTAGCTAAGCACCACACTACCTCCAACAAAGCACAATCACTGCCTGCATGACACTCCGCTGCCACTTCTCCTGGGTTACATGCTGCCCAAACCCCCCCCGCACGACCCAGTGTCCACAGCGCACACCAAACTGTCCCTGCGCAGCCTTCAGCTGCCCTCATGCCACGCCACACTCATGTCTATTTATAAGTGCGTCTGCCATGAGGAGGAACCACAGGCACACACTGCAGAGGGTTGGCACGGCTAGGCAGCGACCCTCTTTAAAAGGGGCGGGGCGATAGCCCACAATGCTGTACAGAAGCAATGAGAAATCCAATCCTGTGCCACCTCCATCAGGAGCTGCACACGTGGGCATAGCAATGGGGAACCTATGTGCCACACACTATTCATTCTGTCAAGGTGTCTGCATGCCCCAGTCAGACCGCGTTTTTTTATAAATAGTCACAGGCAGGTACAACTCCGCAATGGGAATTCCGTGTGCACCCACAGCATGGGTGGCTCCCTGGAACCCACCGGCTGTACATAAATGTATCCCATTGCAGTGCCCATCACAGCTGAGGTAACGTCCGATTAAATGCAGGTGGGCTTCGGCCCACACTGCATGCCCCAGTTAGACTGGGGTTCTTCAGAAGTAGACACATGCAGTTACAACTCCCTGTGGACCCACAGCATGGGTGGCTCCCTGGAACCCACTGGCGGTACATAAATATATCCCATTGCAGTGCCCAACACAGCTGATGTAACATCAGCTTTAATGCAGGTGGGCAAAAAATTAATTGGATTACACTGTAGGCGAGGGCCCCAAAAAATTGGTGTACCAACAGTACTAATGTACGTCAAAAAAATTGCCCATGCCCAACCAAGAGGGCAGGTGAAACCCATTAATCGCTTTGGTTAATGTGGCTTAATTTGTAACTAGGCCTGGAGGCAGCCCAGTTAAAATAAAAATTGGTTCAGGTGAAAGTTTCAACGCTTTAATGAGCATTGAAACGTATAAAAATTGTTTACAAAAATTATATGACTGAGCCTTGTGGGCCTAAGAAAAATAGCCCGTTCGGCGTGATTACATCAGGTTTCAGGAGGAGGAGCAAGAGGAGGAGGATGAATATTATACACAGATTGATGAAGCTAAAAGGTCCACGTTTTTGATGGTGATAGAGAGCAATGCTTCCATCCGCGGGTGCAGCCTACGTATTGTTTAGGTATCGTTGCTGTCCGCTGGTGGAGAAGAGAAGTCTGGGGAAATCCAGGCTTTGTTCATCTTGATGAGTGTAAGCCTGTCGGCACTGTCAGTTGACAGGCGGGTACGCTTATCTGTGATGATTCCCCCAGCCGCACTAAACACCCTCTCTGACAAGACGCTAGCCGCAGGACAAGCAAGCACCTCCAGGGCATACAGCGTGAGTTCAGGCCATGTGTCCAGCTTCGACACCCAGTAGTTGTAGGGGGCAGAGGCGTTACGGAGGACGGTCGTGCGATCGGCTACGTACTCCCTCACCATCCTTTTACAGTGCTCCCGCCGACTCAGCCTTGACTGGGGAGCGGTGACACAGTCTTGCTGGGGAGCCAGAAAGCTGTCAAAGGCCTTAGAGAGTGTTCCCCTGCCTGTGCTATACATGCTGCCTGATCTCTGCGCCTCCCCTGCTACCTGGCCCTCAGAACTGCGCCTTCGGCCACTAGCGCTGTCGGATGGGAATTTTACCATCAGTTTGTCCACCAGGGTCCTGTGGTATAGCATCACTCTCGAACCCCTTTCCTCTTTGGGTATGAGAGTGGAAAGGTTCTCCTTATACCGTGGGTCGAGCAGTGTGTACACCCAGTAATCCGTAGTGGCCAGAATGCGTGTAACGCGAGGGTCACGAGAAAGGCATCCTAACATGAAGTCAGCCATGTGTGCCAGGGTACCTGTACGCAACACATGGCTGTCCTCACTAGGAAGATCACTTTCAGGATCCTCCTCCTCCTCCTCAGGCCATACACGCTGAAAGGATGACAGGCAAGCAGGATGGGTACCCTCAGCAGTGGGCCAAGCTGTCTCTTCCCCCTCCTCCTCCTCCTCCTCAACGCGCTAAGATATAGACAGGAGGGTGCTATGACTATCCAGCGACATACTGTCTTCCCCCACCTCTGTTTCCGAGCGCAAAGCGTCTGCCTTTATACTTTGCAGGGAACTTCTCAAGAGGCATAGCAGAGGAATGGTGACGCTAATGATTGCAGCATCGCCGCTCACCATCTGGGTAGACTCCTCAAAGTTTCCAAGGACCTGGCAGATGTCTGCCAACCAGGCCCACTCTTCTGTAAAGAATTGAGGAGGCTGACTCCCACTGCGCCGCCCATGTTGGAGTTGGTATTCCACTATAGCTCTACGCTGCTCATAGAGCCTGGCCAACATGTGGAGCGTAGAGTTCCACCGTGTGGGCACGTCGCACAGCAGTCGGTGCACTGGCAGATGAAACCGATGTTGCAGGGTGTGCAGGGTGGCAGCGTCCGTGTGGGACTTGCGGAAATGTGCGCAGAGCCGGCGCACCTTTCCGAGCAGGTCTGACAAGCGTGGGTAGCTTTTCAGAAAGCACTGAACAACCAAATTAAAGACATGGGCCAGGCATGGCACGTGCGTGAGGCTGCCGAGCTGCAGAGCCACCAACAGGTTACGGCCGTTGTCACACACGACCATGCCCGGTTGGAGGCTCAGCGGCGCAAGCCAGCTGTCGGTCTGCTCTGTCAGACCCTGCAGCAGTTCGTGGGCCGTGTGCCTCTTATCTCCTAAGCTGAGTAGTTTCAGCACGGCCTGCTGACGCTTGCCCACCGCTGTGCTGCCATGCCGCGCGACACCGACTGCTGGCGACGTGCTACTGCTGACACATCTTGATTGCGAGACAGAGGTTGCGTAGGAAGAGGAGGAGGAGGAGGAGGAGGGTGGTTTAGTGGAAGAAGCATACACCGCCGCAGATACCAGCACCGAGCTGGGGCCCGCAATTCTGGGGGTGGGTAGGACGTGAGCGGTCCCAGGCTCTGACTCTGTCCCAGCCTCCACTAAATTCACCAAATGTGCCGTCAGGGAGATATAGTGGCCCTGTGCTTGTCCACGTGTCCGTTGTTAAGTGGACCTTGCCAGTAACCGCGTTGGTGAGGGCGCGTACAATGTTGCGGGAGACGTGGTCGTGCAGGGCTGGGACAGCACATCGGAAAAAGTGGTGGCGACTGGGAACTGAGTAGCGCGGGGCCGCCGCCGCCATCATACTTTTGAATGACTCCGTTTCCACAACCCTATACGCAGCATCTCCAGGCTGATAAATTTGGCTATGTGCACGTTTAACGCTTGAGCGTGCGGGTGCGTGGCGGCGTACTTGCGCTTGCGCTCCAACACTTGCGCTAGCGACGGCTGGACGGTGCGCTGACAGACATTGGTGGATGGGGCCGAGGACAGCGGAGGTGAGGGTGTGGGTGCAGGCCAGGAGACGGTAGTGCCTGTGCCCTGAGAGGGGGGTTGGATCTCAGTGGCAGGTTGGGGCACAGGGGAGAGGCAGCAGTGCAAACCAGAAGCGGTGAACGGCCTTCGTCCCACCTTGTGAGGTGCTTGGCCATCATATGTCTGCGCATGGTGGTGAGGCTGGTGGTGGTGGCTCCCCGGCTGATCTTGGCGCGACAAAGGTTGCACACCACTGTTTGTTGGTCGTCTGCACCCTCAGTGAAAAACTGCCAGACCTTTGAGCACCTCGGCCTCTGCAGGGTGGCATGGCGCGAGGGGGCGCTTTGGGAAACAGTTGGTGGATTATTCAGTCTGGCCCTGCCTCTACCCCTGGCCACCGCACTGCCTCTTCCAACCTGCCCTGCTGCTGCCCTTGCCTCCCCCTCTGAAGACCTGTCCTCAGTAGGCGTAGCAAACCAGGTGGGGTCAGTCACCTCATCGTCCTGCTGCTCTTCCTCCGAATCCTCTGTGTGCTCCTCCCTCGGACTTACTGCCCTTACTACTACCTCACTGATAGACAACTGTGTCTCATCGTCATCGTCCTCCTCACCCACTGAAAGGTCTTGAGACAGAAGAGAAATAGCCGTGGCAGCAGGAAACGATGCAATCACAAAATCTTTATTCCTCCAGACACCATACGACGTTTCGATCTAGCAAGATCTTTATCAAGTATATACAACACCCACCAGCCCAACACTTATATAGCAGAACAATTAAAAACAGATAGCAAACAGCTGATTTACTCATTATGCATGTGCGTCCTTCCTCCATGGCCTCTGGTATTGCTGATGCATACATCATCAAGCTGCGTCCACCACTGCTCAAATCTCACGAGACTACAGTGCCCAAACCCAGACTGGCTTCATTCTGCATACTGGAAACCCCCCCTGTAGTCCGCGGCTCTATTGCAGCAACTGTCTGCACTGCTACGGCCATTAGGAAAGCTCTTGCTGGGCTTTAAACGGGCAGCACCTGGGAAGACAGACTGGCCGCCAGGTGGAAAAAGCGGAGGTCGAACCCCCTCAAAAGGGTTGCTAAACATGTGGGGTCATGTCCGGAAGTAACCATTTACGTGGATGGCATACCCTTACCTGCACTGCCTGATACTGGGTCCCATGTGACCACCATTAAGAAAATAAGCTTTGAAAGATATTGGACTGTAGATGGGTTAAGCTGCCCTCCAAAGCTGCCTGGGCCATAAATATTTTCAAACAGTGCTACTTTATCTGGATGATGTAATCATATACTCAAAAATGTACAAGGACTATTTCCAGCATCTGGGTGAAGTATTCCAGATTCTTATAAACAATGGCCTCAAAATAAAACCTTCCAAATGCCATCTTCTTCAAACTCAAATTCGCTACCTGGGTCACATTGTTAGTGCTGATAGTATATACCCAGATACTGAAAAGACTGATGCGGTTAAAAACTGGCCCACTCCTAAGACGTTAAAAGATGTTGGTAGCCTCTTGGGATTTGTACGCTATTACCAACGCTTCATTCCCAATTTTGCCCATGTAGCAGCTCCTCTACAAGAATTACTAAGTGGGCATTCCAAAGAACCTATGCCCATTAACTGGGAGGATGATCAAGAGCATGCCTTCCAAAACTTGAAAGAGAAACTTATCACACCCCAATCCTGGCATATCTGGATTATACGCTACCCTTCAATCTTTACACTGATGCTAGTTTCAACAGATTAGGAGCCGTTTCAAGTCAAGTACAAGAAGGGAAAGATTAATCCCTTACGCTAGCCTCTCCTTGAAAGGCTCCTAGCGCAATGATCAGAATTATAGCTCCTTCAAGCTGGAACTTCTTGCATTAGTGTGGGCAGTCACTGAAAGGTTCAAAGATTACTTAGCTGCCACCAAATTTGTAAATTATGCAGACAATAACCCTGTTGCTAATTTAAACTCTACTAAGCCAGGAGCACTAGAACAGAGATGGTTGTCGAGACTAGCCAACTTTGATTTCACGATTTCAAGTATAGGGCTGGAAAAGTCAACACCAATGCTGATGCACTCTCTAGACTACCTAAAGCAATAGACTACTTCTGGAAGAAGACCAGTGGGAAGAAATAGAAATGCCAGACTTTGGGGTTCGTCAAGCACAACAATCATTCTCCACCTGTGATAATGCAATTCAAAAATCTCAAAGCTCTATTGACGCGCACCAAAAATGGCTCTTGCTGTAATAGGATAGTAGAAGGTTTGGAGATTTGCAGGAATATTTGTTGCCAGGAACAATCCCTAAAGCAATTTTCTGTAAAACTTCAGATCCCGAACTTTAGCGTCTCTGGAGACAGAGGAAGAGACTTTTTCTAAAGAAAAATTACATTTTCAGGAATTCTACAGATCCGATCTTTGGAAATTGCCTTCATGAAATATTGATTCCACGTCATGATGCGAGTCAAGTGTACCGTGATCACTCGGGACACTTTGGAGTGTACAAAACTGTCCGACATCGTTTTTATTGGATAGGAATGAGAGACGATATAGAAAAATGGTGCCATGAATGCTCTGTTTGTGAGACAAAAATGATCAAAATGCTGCCCTTTATCCTATTATCGCCAGTAAACCTTTAGAACTGTTAGCAATAGATCATCTAAAAATAGAAACTGGTTCTTCAGGATATAGTTATGTCTTAACAATGATAGATTACTTCACAAAGCTTACCGTGGCCATCCCTGTTAAAGACCTCACAGTCAAGACCACCGCTGCTATTGTGTGGAAATACTTTATCCTTTGCTATGGCTGTCTAGAAAAGATCCTATCAGACAGAGGATCATCCTTTGAATCACAGTTATTCCATGAACTTTGCAACGTATATCAGTGTAAAACTGAGAACCACCGCTTAACACCCACAAGGGAATGGACTTCCCAAACCATTGGCCAACCAAACCATTCTAGATTTGTTGCGAACTATTTCTCAAGATCAAAGAACTCATTGATATTCTTCCAGAACTTGTATATACATATAATAACACTACTCATTACTCTACTGGGTATACTCCTTGGAAGAGAAGAAAAATTGCCTGCAGATTAGGAGTTAGGAATCCAAGTCCCAGACTAAATTAATCCTTTACCTACAACAGAATGGGTGCAAGATTACCAACGACATCTTACGGAAGCTCAATGCATTGTGGACACTTGTCTAGAGGAGGCTCACCAAAAACAACAATTAGTCTTTAATAGAGATGAGCGAGCACCAAAATGCTCGAGTGCTCGTTACTCGAGTCGAACTTTCAGTGATGCTCAAGAGTTCGTTTCAAGTAATGAACCCCATTGAAATCAATGGGCGACTCGAGCATTTTTGTATATGACTGGTGCTCCGCCAAGGTTTTCATTTGTGAAAATCTTAGCAAATCACCAAAGTCATGTAAAAAAACCAGAAATGGATAGGGCAGGCGAGGAGCAACATGCAGGGCTGCATTTCGGGCTCCGAAGTCTCACTGTTAAGCCACAATAGTGGCAAGAGTGAGACCCCCCCTCCGCACTGTCAGCATAAAGATCGTTCTCCTCTGCCACAACTGTAACAGAGAAGAACGATGTTAGCCCATTGAATTCAATGGAGCCGGCAATACAGCCGGCTCCATTGAAAGCAATGGGCTGCCGGCGAGCGCGGGATGAATTTTCAGGAAGGGCTTAAAAATATAAGCCCTTACCTGAAAATCATCCTAAAATGTGTAAAAAAAAAAAAAAAAAAAAAAAAAAATGTCAGCATTAAGATCGTTCTCCTCTGCCACAGCTGTAACAGCTGTGGCAGAGAAGAATGATGTTAGCCCATTAAATTCAATGGAGCCGGCAATACATCCGGCTCCATTGAAAGCAATGGGCTGCCGGCGAGCGCGGGGTGAATTTTCGGGAAGGGCTTAAATATATAAGCCCTTACCTGAAAAAGAAAGATTTTAGTGTAAAAATGAATAAAAATGCAGGCATTATCTTCAATGGAGCCGCTGCTGCTGCCAGCGACTCCATTGAAGACAATGGTCTGCTGGCACACCTGAATTCATTTTCAGGGAAGGGCTTTACATATAAGCCATTCCCTGGAAATGAATTAAAAGTGATTTAAAAAACAAAAAAAATAGATACCTCCCTTCAGCTGCCGGGGCACAGCCGCGTCTTCTCCTGCTGTCCCCTGCACTGTGGTGCTGAACTGCTGATCTATCACCAGCCGGGGATTTAAAATCCCCGCCCGCTGAATGAGCTGCCTCTGATTGGTCACAGCCTCACCAATCAGAGGCAGCTCTCACTCACACCCATTCATGAATTCATGAATGGGTGAGTGCTGCCTCTGATTGGTCCCAGCGCTGAGTCAATCAGAGGCAGCACTCACTCACCCATTCATGAATTCATGAATGGGTGTGAGTGAGAGCTACCTCTGATTGGTGAGGCTGTGACCAATCAGAGGCAGCTCATTCCGGTTGCTGAATACTACTCAGTGCAGTTCAGAAGAACTGCCGGCCAGACGCGGCTTAACTCCGGCTGCAGCGGAAAGGTGAGTATACATTTTTTTTTATTTTTTACACATTTTAGGATGATTTTCAGGTAAGGGCTTATATTTTGAAGCCCTTCCCGAAAATTCACCCCGCGCTCGCCGGCAGCCCATTGCTTTCAATGGAGCCAGCTGTATTGCCGGCTCCATTGAATTCAATGGGCTAACATCGTTCTTCTCTGCCACAGCTGTTACAGCTGTGGCAGAGGAGAACGATCTTACTGCTGACATAATTTTTTTTTTTAATTTTTACACATCTTAGGATGATTTTCAGGTAAGGGCTTATATTTTTAAGCCCTTCCCGAAAATTCATCCTGAGATCGCTGGCAGCCCATTGCTTTCAATGGAGCCGGCTGTATTGCCGGCTCCATTGAATTCAATGGTCAGTGCTCGTTTAATCGAGACGAGTACCGCGTGGTGCTCGTCTCGAGTAACGAGCATCTCGAGCACCCTAATACTTGAACGAGCATCAAGCTCGGACGAGTATGCTCGCTCATCTCTAGTCTTTAACAAAAATGCTCATGTTACTACTTTGCAAGTTGGGATAAAGTATGGCTTCAAAAAGAACACCGTACTGGTAAATTATACTCTTGCTGAGAATTACAACTCTGCACCATTGCATCTGTACTTTCTGTAGAAAAAGGACTATATTGTATCAGCCAGCCAAATAAGAGACCTCAGACGGAACATCACAACAGACTTAAAGTATGCTCTACAGCCCCAACAGCATTAAATCAATGGCATATGGGACAGACAGAACAGACAGTGATTCCAACACTGATTCATATGAGCCGAAAGACATCCCATGTCCATCCTCTCTTGACTTGAATAATTTGATGCTTTGGTATCAGAATCCGTTAACCAGACTACAGTCTACAATCCCACAGATTCTACCCCAGCTTCCACAAGAACGATTACCAGATTCCTGTTCCACCTACGCCTGCACCAAGCAGAAATCTGTCATGAATTCCTGTATTAGCAACCAGAAAATCTACTCGAAGCACTCAAGGACAACGACCTCTACGCTACCAAGAGTAGTTATTTATTTCTCCATTTTCTTTATGTAAAGCAAATTTTTATATTTCTGCTGTTGTTTCATGGTTAATGTGTTTTTTTCACTACGCCCTATGGATTGTAAATATGCTCTAATTTATAGATTCTAAATGTCAAGGTTTCTGCCCTGAGAGACTGCTCAGAAGAGTTTGTAACATTAAAGAAAGAGCCTCAAGGGACTACTTGAAGATCTATGTTGATTTTTCTTGTTTTTATTTCTTGTTCACCTTTGGTTGTTGTTTTCCATAGACACTGGAATAATGGTCTCTATACTCCTCTGCATTTGGAAACATGTTCTCACTTTCTTTCGGAGGAACAGCTATTCGGAAGGTTTGCAAGCTTGGACTCAATAATGTCATGTTGCATGTTTCCTTTCCAGGTGGTTTCATGTACTTGGACTTTCTAAGGACTTGCGAATTATGATTTTTGTCTACTGATATCTCAGTGAATTCCTTCCCTTCCGCGTTTTCTACTTTACAGTATATATTGAAAATGGTATTTCATGAAATAATGTGATTTATGCAATTCTTTCTAAAGGTGGAGAGAAGAATAATATAAGGACCCCATAGCTAGTTGGGACTTAAGATTCCATCTTAGCCCAACGTGTTCACTTAAAAATTGTTTTACTTGCAAATACTTTTTTAATATTAATGTACTGTAGAGATTTTAGGTAGTCAACCTGATTTGTCCTACGGATCTGGTTTCACACCGTGAATGGCTGTGTTTTAAACAGGGGGGACTGTAGTGACCCAAAGGGCAGCCAAATGCTCAGCAAAGTCCTTAATCCCTTACTATGTGCTCCACGGTAGACAGAGAGGGTATCATGCAGAAGAAAGACGCTGTCTTTCTCTGATATCGGGCTAAATCTATTCTGCCTGGCAACCGCTCACTTCTGATTGGTTGCTTACTAGTAAATTCCCTGATTGGTGGAGTGGGAGGGGTTAAAGGGGTTGTCCGGCCAGAAACATTGCATGTCATTACTTCTGTTTGCCCATTTCCATGCACTTTGTAATATACATTGTGCATGGAAAATGAAGGAAACAGAAGTTTTGGACTTACCTGAAGGGGTGCCTCCCCCCCGTGTTGCTCCTCCGTCGTCCCCGGTTACGACAAGAATCTTCTCTTCTTCTTGTCGGGCCTCAGCAGCTCTCGTCGGCACGGGAGCGAGCCTCTTCTCATCCGCGCATGCACAGTTCTTCTCTCTGCAGCCGGGACAGATATACGATCTCCTTGTGTGCAGGGGGGGGGGGGGAGGATGGAAGAGCGAGGAGCAGGAACTGAGCTCCTGCCCCCTCTCTGCCTCCTCTCCGCCCCTCTGCACTATTTTCAATGAGGAGAGGCAGGACGGGGGCGGGGCTAAGCTTGCAAGCTGAGATAGCACTCAGGTGAGCACTTTTGCTACTTTGTTCTAGTGATCAGTGGAGGTCTTAGTACCCAGACCCCCACCAATAAAGTTTACCTGTGGATTTTGATATGGAATTGCCAGCAGAATTAAGCCATTTTAAATGCCGTATCAAAATCCGTATGGAGGCTGCAGATTTTGGTGTTGAATTTACCACGTCTTGCAGTGCGTAATACGGACTAATTCCGCCCATGTGAAAGCACCCTAAGATGGGCTCAATAAAATGTCTATGAGCCCATCTTCAACTTGCAAGCAAAAACAGGCTCAGCTGAGAGCTTCTGCTTCTTCGTTCTAGTGATCGGTGGAGCTCCACCACCAATCAAAACTTTTGACACTTCCCTACGACACGTCAAAACTTTTTTGAAAGTATAGTTACACTCTAAGGGCGGAAATTCACTTTGAAAGAAAACCTCGACCTCAAAAAGCTGAAGGCGCCTCTCGTGTTTCCTGCACAACATCCCTTTTCCATTATAAATCTTCAACTACATTCAAGATTTCTTACTTTTTTTTACATATTGAATGTAAAGATCCTTTGAAGGAACAGGCAGACATTGTGTTCACATAGTGGTCTGTGTCTTTGTGTAGGGAAGGGTCTTTACCGCACACAAAAACATCGTCTGAAGTCTTAGAATTCATTCATACCTGTGGATACAAGACACCCACTCTTGTGCTTTTCTCATCCTCCTCTTCTTTGATTACCGCCCTTTGCATCTTTCTATCTCCATCGCCTGTTTTTGTCCTTTTACTCCCCCATCCGTCTGTTCAGCCCATTCCTCTTATAAATATTTCATAAAGACCGTTTCCGTTAGAACTTTGTTTCTCGTTTGTTCGCAGCGCCTGCCCTAACCTTTTCTTTGATTTTGCTCTGCAGTTTATACAATAATCTTCTCTTATAGGAAAAGATGCATTCCTTTCCAGACGGTATTGTTGTCGCCCACATAACTCAAGTGTCTGAGAGATAACAATTCACATGAAGTTCCCATTACTCCGTGACTTCAGTGCTCAGAGAGATACGATGATTGAACTACTACCGGATGAATATGCTGTTATCAGAAGATCATTACATTGGGTTCTCCATTATTATTACTACAGGTATACATTGAGCAAGGGTGAAGTATCTTGAGCTCGATATAAAAAGTGATCAGTGCTGACCTTAGGTTTGATGGCACCCTGTACGGAATGGTTTTTATTGCCCTTCCCATCATAAGAAAAAAAAACCATATACATTGCACTCATAGGCAGTCTGCCTGTATTTTGCTTGTGCAGCAAAGAGCTAGATAGCAACATAACCACACTAGAATAGCTCAGTGAATAAATACTGTACTAGAACTAAGTTCATAACATATATACAGCATCAGAACCAAGATCATAACATAAATACAGTACCAGAACCAAGTTCAGTATATAGACACAACATCAGAACTAAGCTCAGTACATAAATACAGCACCAGAACAACTCGGTGAATAAATACTGTACCAGAACTAAGCTCAGAACATACATACAACACCAGAACCAAAGTCAGTACATAGCCACAGCATCGTAGCAAATCTCATAACAAAAATACAGCACCAAAACCAAGCTCACAACATAAATCCAGCACGAACAAACCTCATTACATATATACAATATCAGAAGCAAGCTTGTGACTTGAATGCAGCACTGGAACCAACCTCAGTGTATAAATACAACACCAGAACTAAGCTCATTATATGACTATAGCATGATCCAACCTCAGTACATAAATTTAGTTCAAGAACCAAACCTATAGCATAAATGCTGCACCAGAACCAATTTGTACACAAATAAAGCATCAAAATAAAGCTCCGTGTATAGATACAATACCAGAACCAAGCTCATGATATGAATACAGTAGCAGAACTAAGTAATAATGGTGCGGAGGCACCAATGGGCTGCCAGTAGTGCCTTGAATCTTCAGAAGGTAGGAGAAAGATTCAGGAGGATGAATCATATAGCTCCACAAGACACTGCTGCACTGAAGAAGAAAATCATCTGGCTAGATGGACCTAAGGGGGAAGATCACCCCTAGCCTTCATCAACCTTCCTACAGGGTGGTGTCCGGGCCCCCAGGTTGCACACAGCTAAGGCCAACCCTGGTTCTAAGGACATGCCATCCTTCTAAACAGGGCATAGCAATAATAGGAATTAAAGGGAACCCATCACCACTTTTTATCAGTCTACCCCCCAACTGGTTGCTATGACTCTTGTAACCTGCATTATGTTGTATACGTGTTTATCTTGAAATCGTCAGTGTTTTGTGCAGGTATAAAACTTACAGCTATAAAAGTTGGGCAATAAAAAAGTGGCTTGATAGAGCGGATGTGAGTGGCAGTTGTACTGCGTGAACATGGCCACCACCCAGGTGATGAGTGAGAATTCATTTACTAGTCACTAGTCACTTCATTTCAACTCACCTAAAAATAGTCAGACGTTAATTAATTAGTGTCTGGTGTAAACAAATAATCATTGTCTTTCAGCGACTACCCAACAACTTTGCAGGGAGGTGAGTGCTTGCTCAACGTCCGTCTCTCACCACACACTGATTTTTTGGGGGTTCATTGGGAGTGTTCACTTGAAGACCATTTAAGACCCATTTAGACACAACGATTATCGCTCAAAAGATGTCTTTTGAGCGACTTTTGAGCGATAATCGTTGTGTGCATTCAGAGCAAGGTGATCGCTCAAACGTTGAGTGATCACCTTGCGCTCCGAGCGGGGGATGCAGAAGACAAGTGAGGCCACTTGTCTTCTGTATCCAGCTGTTCTTTGCTTGGAGCGCCCGGCTGTTATACAGCTGAGCACTCCGAGCGGGGTATGAAAAGCACAGCTGGACTGTTGTGCTCTTCATACCCCGGCTGTGTTCAGGAAGCAGGATACAGCTGAAACACTAGTATCAGCTGTATCCCACTGTGAATTCCTGATAAGGCGGAACCTTGTCTTTCAGCATGCTGAAAGACAACGATAAGCGACGACTTAACGAAAACTGCACAATGTAAGTGCAGTTACAATGCAGTTACGATTATCGCTTAAAAGATGGCTTTTAACGAATTTTGTGCGATAATCGTTGTGTCTAAATGGGCCTTTACAAGTATTTATGTGCCTTCAATGGAATTGACAACCAAAGGAGTGTGCGTTTGGGAGGGATTGAAATTTCAAAAATCCTCCCCACCAAAGACCCTCACGCCTCCTAACTAGTCAACAAACTAAACTTTGGCCCATATAAACGCTTCCAACAATATGTTCAGCAATCGCAAATTTAAACAAGTGAACAACAATCCCTCCGTGTAAGAGCACACAAACAGTCATTTATCCGCTTTGGTGACTATTTTGAGTGGCTATTCAGATGATAGTTGTCGCATGTTAAGCCACCCTTACTTATATTCTGGCGTGTACGGTATGATAATTAGGTGGCCAGTGTCAGTGGGCATTTCTGAATGTATCCCAAGTCAGAAAGCCACTCCTTGGACCACGTCACCTTCCTCTTGGTTGACAGATCCCAGTACACTTGGCATAAGTGAGATCAATGCTGTAATCCTGCTCATGCTCCCCTGGCCCCCTGCAGTAGGCGCTGCTGTCTCCCTCTGACTTCCGGGTTGTGGGATCATGTGACACACATGCTCGCTGCAAACATTCCCTGGCCTCACTATTGCAACCCAGAAGTTAGCGGGAGACAGCGGCACCGACTGCAGCAGCCAGGGGAGCGACAGGGCAGGTGAGGGGAGTATGACTTTCTTTTTTATTTTATTGGATACATTAAAAATAGGAAAATTAAACTTGGAGGGCCCCGACTTCTCTGCTAACCAGCAGCCCGAGAACCCTTCGACCGGCCCTAGGACCCCACTAGCCTATCATGATTTTTTCCAGTGGTGTGATTGGCCAGTCCGCTCATATCGTCACCTCACTTTGTCATTACGAACCGCCAGCTCTGTCTTAAATAACATGCACATGAAATCTGTAAACCTTATTTTGCTCTCTTTAGCCATTTATTTATTTAATTTTTTTTAGACTGTATATATAACTCTTAATTTTTACATCTTTTTTATAGTAACTAAGAAAATACAAGACTTGACAAACAATAAAAAAGCAGGAGGGTAGTCAGGAAAACTTGAGGTTGTGGTGGAAAATGGGGATGTACAGCCAGGTTGCCACTTAAGTATGTCCATAGGGGGCAGGGAAGTAAACTGCAGTTCCCTGATAGGTTAATCTCCTGGGATATGTCAGTAAGGGCTGCAACCAGCAACCACAACCGATAAAAATGAGAAACTGCCCTGAGCAACTCATGCCATACCAGCGTACCCCCTATAGTTATTATGTACCACTTCCCAAAATGGCAGGGTGCTCTTCAGATCACCTTTGAGACCCCCACCAATCCCAGGAATGGGGGTCCTGTGTCCCCCTCTCCTCTTCACTGCAAGTTTACTGTACCCACTGCAGATTTTCCATGGGACTGCCGGAGATAGCCAAGTACGAGCTCTCAGCTATTTCTGTCAGCCTAATCAAAATGAATGGAACCGTGTATGCTCGGTCAGCACTACATTCAGTCTGACAATCCAGAGGAAAAACAAGAAAAATGGGCTGATGGTGCAACCTTTTGTAGAGAGCACTCTGAAGTCCAGGAAATTAGACCTGACTCTTCTTTATTAAACAAGAAGTAGCGCATTGAATGGCTGGCTAGAACACTAGCAAAAATAATGCATTAAAAATAATTGAATGAAATATAAAAAAGTTAAAAAAAAAAACATAAAACATAACAAATAGTAAATCCCTCAATAAAACAATTAATTAATAGTAAAAAAATATGTATAAAGAATATATATGAAAAAAATTGCAGGAAAATGATAACAACAATTATGGAAAGATAGAAGATATATAGAATAATAAAAGCAGGTTTCAGGTTATTAGTGTTAGCCGTTTAGTCGTTCACGACTCGGCAACCCTAAAGGCTCCCTCCCTCCATGTTTTTCAGTGTTGCACTGCTTTTTTCAGTTGTGTGATATCCATATAGTCCACCTATCCTTGATACTCTGTTGATCATTCAGTTCCTTTCCATTTTTGCCTTTAATTGTCCTGTTGTGTGCCAAGGAAGAGTTTTGGGCCATCCTGACCTGTGAGAATAGGCCTCGCATAGGGCCATTCATGGCTTCTGCTTTAAGTTGTTTGGAGGTTAAGTTATTATCTATATATATAAAATTGAATGTATGTCTGTCTGTCTGTGTGTCTGTTTGTCCTTTATGCGCTACTACACCATTCATCCGATCGCCATGAAACTTTGGAAAGTTGTTGAGTGCTCTCCTGGGAAGATTATAGGCATAGTACAACTATGCTATGATAAATGGCGCACGTGCGAGCATCGTCGACAGTTACACCCCCCCCCCACGTAGATCGTTCGATTTCCATCATTGCCACTAATTCTCTCACTTCCCGATGTCGTAGAAACATGAAATTCGGCACGAGCATTGATTATGTCATAAATAGGAAAAATTAATGGGTCCCGACTCGATTATTCAATTCTAAGTGCCAAAGAACTAGCGTCCAAATTTTACGTACGGAATGTAATTTTGTCGCTTCCCAATGTCATAGAAACATGAAATTTGGCACAAGCATTGATTATGTCATAAATAGGAAAAGTTAATGGGTCCCAACTCGATTATTTAATTCTAAGCACCAAAGAATTAGCGTCCAAATTTTACGTACGGAATCTAATTTTCTCGCTTCCCAATGTCATAGAAACTTGAAATTTGCCATGAGCATTGATTATGTCATAAATAGGAAAAGTTAATGGGTCCCAACTCGATTATTCAATTCTAAGCGCCAAAGAATTAGCGTCCAAATTTTACGTACGGAATGTAATTTTCTCGCTTCCCAATGTCATAGAAACTTGAAATTTGGCATGAGCATTGATTATGTCATAAATAGGAAAAGTTAATGGGTCCCAACTCGATTATTCAATTCTAAGCGCCAAAAAATTAGCGTCCAAATTTTACGTACGGAATCTAATTTTCTCGTTTCCCAATGCCATAGAAACTTGAAATTTGGCATGAGCATTGATTATGTCAAAAATAGGAAAAGTTAATGGGTCCCAACTCGATTATTCAATTCTAAGCGCCAAAGAATTAGCGTCCAAATTTTACGTACGGAATCTAATTTTCTTGCTTCCCAATGTCGTAGAAACATAAAATTTGGCACAAGCATTGATTATGTCATAAATAGGAAAAGTAAATGGGTCCCAACTCGATTATTCAATTCTAAGCGCCAAAGAATTAGCGTCCAAATTTTACGTACGGAATCTAATTTTCTCGCTTCCCAATGTCATAGAAACTTGAAATTTGGCATGAGCATTGATTATGTCAAAAATAGGAAAAGTTAATTGGTCCTAACTCGATTATTCAATTCTAAGCGCCAAAGAATGAGCGTCCAAATTTTACGTATGAAATCTAATTCTCTCACTTCCCGATGTAATTTGGCACGAGCATTGACTATGTCATAAATAGGAAAAGTTAAAGGGTCCCAACTTGATTATTCAATTCTAAACGCAAAAAAATTAGCGTCCAAATTTTACGTACGAAATCTTATTCTCTCACTTCCCAATGTCATAGAAACTTGAAATTTGGCATGAGCATTCATTATGCCTAAATAGGAAAAGCTAATGGGTCCCAACTCGATTATTCAATTCTGAGCGCCAAACAATTAGTGTCCAAATTTTACATACGCAATCTAATTTTCTCACTTCCCAATGTCATCTATATATATATATAAATGAATGACTGTCTGTCTGTCTGTTCTTTATGCATTACTACACCATTCATCCAATCACCATGAAACTTTGGGAAGTTGTTGAGTACACTCCTGGGAAGATTACTGGCATATTACATCTATCCTACAATAGGTGGCGCGCATGCGAGCATCGTCGACAGTTATGCCCCTCAGACAAAGATCGTTTGATTTCCATCTCAAGCACGAAAGCAAAAGGCATTACGAGCAAGCGTGTTCAACTACAAAATGATGCATCCACCGAAAGCTGCACTGTGATTGGTTGTTATATATTATACCGCTGAGGTAACTTGAAAGCTGCGCTGTGATTGGTTGTTATCTAGATATATAAAAACGAATGTATATATGTATGTCTGTCTTCGCAGCAACGCGCGGCGGGTAAGCTAGTGTTTAATAAAGAGGAGTCAGTCTTAAGAAGATCAGGAAGTTAGACCTGACTCCTCTTTATCATCAGCCCATTATTTTTGTATGCCCTCTGGATTGCACTCTCATGCTCCAATGCATTTGGTGACATAAGGTTTGGCCTGGTAGCACCTTATAATCACATCCAAAATATATCTCCATTATTCTCTATTATTGGACCTCGCATCCGTCCGCAATTGCTCTGCTTTCTTCTATACACTCTTTGCATTCAATCTGACATCACCATCAATGGAGATAGTTGGGTGCTTGTACTCCACCTACTTCCATCAGCCCCATGAAATGAATGGAGCGGTGCTGTGCATGTGCGACCGTTGCTCCATCCATTCTCCACGTTGACACCTGTTCTCAGGATTGGTGGAGGACTAAGAGTTGAGACCTCCACCAATCAGACCTTTATACCCTATATTACAGATAGATGATAAAAGTCAATCATTACATTACCTTACCAGGTTCATTAGATTACTTTACCACGCCCCCATAATTAAACATATTGCTGCCATTAATTCACTTTGCTGTTCTTGTCCAGGACTTTACGCATTGAATATGTCACTTTTATTAGGTCACTGCCTTCATTTACTCTAATTAATGACACCCGACTCCTGTACTTACCACAACAATAGCAACAGTTTGTATACGTACGTATAGGAGTGATGCATTTTTTAATTACCTTCTCCATTACTATTAATCAGGGGCTTCTGTGTGTAATATAACTGATGAACACGGCCGTATTAACTGCAAGTTCAACAGGACAAATCTCAGATTCTTAATCATAAAATTAACTTGGTTATGCATGCAGAAATGTCACCTAATAAAAGTAATTACTCACAAATTTTCCTCTAATGACGCGTTCAATCATCACAGAACACTTACTCAAAGCCCGGAAACGTTTATCTGTTGACATAAATCTTCTCACTCATTAGTCTGACCTCCTGCGTGATCAGGAATAACTGATAGCCAAAGTAAAATGCGAAGACAGCACCCCTCATACTGCACACCGGGGATGATTACAGGCTAATGGAATAAACATCTAGCTTAGGCTTCTGTAGTCTGAAGTAAGACAATGCAGACCAACATCTAATATTGTGCTCATTATAATTGTATGGCCACTTCATTAGAGACCCCCATCTATTACCATGTTGGACCCCCTTTGGCCTTCATAATTGCAGTAATTCATCATGGTTTCTACTAGGTGATGAAATAATTCTGCAGGAATATCGGCCCCTGCGAACAGGAAGCTTCTTGTAGTTACTACAAATTGTAATGACATGCTCTGACCAGCTGACAGGAAGGGTTTATCGATTCATGCTGCTTGAGCCAAGTTCTAACCTCCCATCAGAACAGTGCAACAGAAGTCTGGATTCATCTGACCAGGGGATGTTTTTCCGTATTCCCCTGATGTAAAAGTGCCCAGCCGGCCAATATAGCACCGAGCGTTTTTACGTCAGGCCCAACAGGTAGTCCTGGAACTATCTTTTGGGACAGAATATGTCGGCCGCTACATGGGCTCCTATGGGAGCCAATGACAACAGCCAGAGAAGGGAGATGGGGTGGAGTTTAGCAGCATGACTTGTAAACTCCCTCTCCTCTCCTCCCCCCTGGCTGATTCCAATGGGAGGGGGCAGGATGGGAGCGGAGCTAAGCACCGCCCTATCCCGCCTCCTCTTAATGCTGGCTGCAACAAGGGGCGAGATGGGGGCGGAGCTCCCACTGGAATCAGCTGGAGAGGAAGAGAGAAGAGGTAAGCCAGCGAGGGGGAGGGAAGGGGAAGTCTCAACTGCATGGCAGCCTCTGCGTATATGCGCTGAGGCCCATGCCATGTGAACGGGCGCACAAACGTTAAATTTGTGCGCCCATTCACGAGCTTTAACGCCACAGATTGTAGCATATATCAGCTGACCGTGAACACGGGGCCGATATTTGCTCATGAGAAAGAAGCCTGAGACACAATTGCGCTGAGTTCTGTGTTCAGACAGGTTAGTTGGAGAACCAGTGTTGTATTTGTCTGCAATTTGCTTGTTTATCAGAACAATTCTTGACATCACCCTCTGACCCCTTTTGAGAATAAGTTCTTTCCTTCCACAGGATTCCCTGTCACTGGATGTTTTTTCTTAATCACACCATTCTTGGTATACTGTCCACATCATTACACGAGAAAAACCAACAAGGTTGCTAGTAAAAATCTTGGCCCAATGACCAAACCTCATTGGAAGAAACTCAGATTGCTGGATTTTCCCATTCTGGGGACACAGTTGTATGCAATTTTGGTCCATGAAAAATGTACCATTTTCAGTGCGTGTGTATGTGTAGTTTTGGTTCGTATTTGGTGCATATGTGTGTTTTTACATTCATATTGTATCCGTATTCACTGCGTTTTTCATGTGTGCAAAAAACACGCAAGAAAGCCCAAGTGATGTCAGTTTTGTCACAACCCACAAAATACATAGTGCACAAAAGCAGATGCTAATACATATTGCACCTTTTTTATGGACTCATAGACTTTGATTGGTGATTTTCTTCCATGGACCAAAATACCACATGCTAAAAACATTTTATGCGCAAAATAGCTCCACGTAAAAAAACACACTTCTGAATACACCAATTTAATTCAGTGGGTTAGTATTATGTCCATATGCAGTCAGTAAAAAATACAGACAGGGAATTTGCCCATGTGAATGAGCCCTAATGTGCATTCATACTGAAACTGATACACATAAAACTTGTCGTGTGATTTTATGTTTCACTCCGGGGTCACCGGTCTAATCTCCATACAGAGGAGCTCCCATCATGAAAAGGTCTCAGGTGTCTAATAAAGTGGCCATTCAATGTATATAGACTTTATATGTCTTTTATACATAGATAGGTTCTACTCAATGTCAATCTTCTAGAGTAAAACCCCCAAAATGTGTCAGTGTTCAGTGATATATGGGAAAGATCTTTGTTTAAGCAAGAAAGTAGAGAAATAATCGTTAACTAAATGACATTATGTACCGAAATAACATCTAATGAGGTAGCATTGTGGATTTTTATTGTAAGGGAATGTTTCGCCGTCTCTATAGATAGATTATATTAAAAGCGGAGTACATTTTCACACATCATTCTGGCAGAACAGATTATTTCTAGACACTCACGTATATGCATTATTAAAATTATTTCCATAAAGTCTTACACATCTGTATAATTAGACTGAATTTCAATTAAAGGTAAAGTGAAAACTAATCATCAGATGAAAGGCTCAGGTAACAATGTATTATTTCATACATACATAAACACTGGAATCGGATGCGGGCAGAAAAAAACTGCACATGAGACTATGAATTTATATCTCCTCAATTTATTTGTTTTTTGTTGTAATATTTTCCCTTTGCTCATTAAGTTTTTTGCTTGCAAATTAAGACATATTTTGTGTCTTAATTTACAAGCAACAATCAGCAGTATAATATAACACGTCTCTTTTATAACGGTATTAGTGTATCTTGACGCCACCGGAAGCTAGGGGTTTGACAGGGCAAATGCCCCTCTCACACCCCTAGCTCCCGATCGGTGTAATAGCTAAAGGTCCTGCAACCTGCCTTTACCCTTCTGCTGCCGTTCGGTCCCTTGGGCGCAGCAGTGTAATTGGTCCACTTGTGGACACCGCGGGCGGCGGCAGGGAGTGTGTGTTGGCGGCCCTCTGGCCTCCCAGCAGCTGCGCTCAGGACAAAGTAACATCGGGTGGAGGACTGAAGATGTAGCTGCTTCTGGGCCGGCAGTGGCGTCTGCTGCAGGAATGTGTGGTGGCCGGCTCTGACACTGTCTCCCGCCGGTCATGTGGCCTCCCTGTAGCGGTGCCAATTTAAAAGGTCCAGGAGTCCAGCGCTGGCCGCTTGTTGTCCGTCTCCAGCTTGTGCTCCTGCACTGTGAGGCCGCTGGCTCCACATGTGTGTGCCGCCAGCCTTGAGGCCTCCCTGCTGCACCCTGAATGTGATATAGGCTGGGAGGGGGGGCTCTTGTGGGGCAGCGCCGGCGTGGCAGTAGAGGATGCAAAATACTAAGGGGGGTTCCACTTTCTGCCTCCCAAGCAAGGAAGCCCCTTGGACCTGCTGCTGCTAATTTTAGTGGTCTTCCAGGACCTACAGCATAGCCTGCTCTCCATCCAATCAGCTACAAGGGGCATCACCTTCCCTGTCAATCTTGGCTGCACCAGGACTTCCTGGTGGCATCAAGATACACTAATACCTTTTATAATAATGGTGGACTTTACTCTATTCCAGTGTTTCTGAACTCCAGTCCTCATGGACCCGAAACAGGTCATATTTTCAGGATATCCTATGGTAAGAACACCTGTGGCAATGTATGAGGCAATGACAATAATTATATCACCTGTGCAACACTGAGGAAATCCTGAAAACATGACCTGTTGGGGTTCTGTCATGAAGAGAAAGGGGAGACCCTGATCGATCCCGCCCCTGTCGCATGTTCGTCATGGATCCACTATTCCAAGCATTCTCACTGCTGCAAACACTGATCATGGCAGAGCCTCAATCGATCACTCTAGCAGGGTTGTAAGCGCAGAGTCATTAGCATGCAGGCTGATTTGTACCCAGCCTGCTCGGGCTTCTGCACGCATGCAAAACAAAAGCTCAAATCACCACCTGATTCAGTCTAATGGCTCCCGCACTCTACAATAACCACACACACTCTCTATGACCACCAGCTTGTATATCACCGATAAGATGGAACCCGGATTATGAATTATGAGCACAATCTTCAAAGTTATGGTTCGTTTTAAAAAAAAGGACAAGGCTTGACTAATAAATTGCAGATTTATTCTAAAACAGATTAAATATCTATATGTATTCAAAAATATACAGAAAAAGATGTTATAATGGAGATAGGTTTTACAGGCATACACAACACACAGTATTTTAAAATAAAGCAATGAGAAAATAAAGAAAGATACCAGATTTGGTATATTTGCCAAAACTCTGATTTGTGCAGAGTTACTGAAGCAAATGGAAATGCCTTATGCCATAGCGTATCTTCGAAGTCTGACAATAGGGGTTCGTTGAGCCCAGAGTTATAAAGGATTCCCAAGTACACACCTCTCCCCCCACTCACCTCTGAGGCAATTTATAGAGGGGTGGGCAAATGGGGACGACCTCTGAAAAACCGTAATTCCCCACTTTGGCCATATTTCTTGTGGGGGTACTCCAATGAGGAATATATGCCCGACATAGTTCTAGTCATGATTTTATCTATTCAGTGATATCAAGCATGACAAATAAATTATAACCAGGTACATGGATACACCATTTGGGGTTGTTCTGGGGCCCATACCGCATCATGTGTAGATCCATTTCATTCAGCTGGCTCGCTCGATTCCAAAAATATAATTCATATCAAGTTAGGATCTTTGCACGATCAATCCTTATTAAGAGATTTTCCCTTAATAAAAATCTGAGGAGCCAGGGAGTCTGTAGGAAATATCCAAGGTGTCGATCCTCACAGGTAGGAGGTAATTAGCATCCCCCTGTCACTAGCTAACTTTATTGCAATCAGAACAAAGAGCTTCCTATGGCCACATGTACATCAGAGGCCTGTGTGATGTGAGGGAGGAAGGAGGAATTAAAAAAATATTCAGTTGTTCCACCCAACTCTCCCATAGCCCTGAACAGCAAGTTGATTTATACTGCATCAATACTTATACCACAGCATCCCTGAGGATTGCAGTTGAGAAACACTGCTCTAGAATACTGACATTGTGTAGAACCTATCTAGATATAAAAACACGTCCATATACATTGAATGGCCCCTTTTCTGATTGAAGTTTCGCTTTATGGATATTAGACCAGTGACTCTGGAGTGCAGCATAAAATCACATGAAAAGTTTTCTGTGGATCAGTTTCACTGTGATTCCACATAAGATGGGAAAATCCAGTTGGCTGAGTGACTTTCAACGAGGCCGGGTCATCAGTGCTGGACTAGCCAGGACCAAGATTTCATACACTACCAACCTTGTGGGGTTTTGCGAACATAAATAACTTGTCATCGATAGAGGTCAGAGGAAGATGTCAGGAATCATTTTGAAGAATAGGCACTGCACAGTCAAGGAAATTGTAGTCGAATACAATGCTCCTGCTCCAACTAACATGTCCAAGCACACAACTCCCCATTCCTTAACACAGATGGGCAATTAGACCATATGACCAGTTCCAGCTCCAAACTACTGTGACAAAATTTGTGTTGAACTGAGCATGCCCCTTGGGAACCCTGTAAAAGATGATGTCAGCATTCTAAAAAGTTTGGTGGCTGCGTCACAAGGAGTAGAGCACAGGGACTACGTAGAGCTGAGGTGGTGCTGCAGAGTGATCCTGAATCAGGGTGCAATAGTCTGCTTTGAGTGGCTGCCAATATAGGTAAGAAGCTGCTGAGAGAAGACAGCAACTGGAAAATGCATTTTTCTGGGAGCCAAGAGAGGGAGAAAGTTAGCGCTATGTCCCCAACCCAGTGGGATATCAACAAGGATTTCTGAGAATTATGATAGAGGAGCACTCATGACCCTGGACTAGCCTGGATTGGTTGAAGTGATAACTCCCACATGGCATACTGTAAGTATATTACAGTATATTATTGGGGACATAAATGGTTAATCAATAGCCTGTTGCATAGCAGGGCACTATACTTAGAGGACTTGAAGGTTAGTAAGCTTCCATTGCTCACAGATAAAGACTAGGAGATTGATATAGGGATACGTGCCCAATGTAGTAGAGACATTTCAAGGGGGTTTTGTATGTTGTATTTCTTATAAACTGTGTTTGTATTAAAGTGTTAAATCCCTAAAGAATAACTATATACTTTATATAGTGATCTGTACTTCTTTGCAACATGACTGAGCTTCACAAACACATTATTGATGTTATTCTTGAAGGTATTTTGGATATTTTGTGTTGTCCACAGAGTGATAGCAATAGGTGATTCTATGGTAACAGTTTAATTGTTGACATGTTATAACTTTACTCACGTTCATTCTTTTGTTCATAAGTAAACATTGCATGTTTTTCTCATTCCTTTTGCTGCATTACATCCTGAAACTGCATCACTATACCACCGTCTGCGACATCTGCATGATCCAATATTCCTGCAGAACACTTTCATCATAGTACAATCTACACTATGTTGACAAGCGTATTGGAACACCCATTAATCTTGTGCTGTCAGGCGAAGGGGATATGCAAACAGGAGAGTATCAGAGAGGCATATCCCAGTACAGAAACCATCATAGATGCCACATTGTGTAGAGTTGACAGATTTCTAACTGAGTATTGTGGTGGGATACCAACTGAGCAACAAAGCAGTACAAGACATCACAATACTTTTGGACATTCCAAGATCCACTGTTGGCAATGTTGTCCGAAAATGGAAACATCTGCTGTGTGTTCAGTCCAGCCACATTTGGGGAAACCTCATAAACTAACAGAATGTGGAAAATGAAGCTCTGTACGAGTTGTGAAGGCATCAAGCACATTGTCTGCCAAAACACTCACTACAGGAGGTCTCAAAGGTCATTGGAACATCCATTAGCACCAAAATCATCCTTGTGGAACTGCATGCCATGGATGAGCAGCTTCACAGAAGTCGAACATCACAGCAGTGAATACACAGTGGCACCTGTGATGGTGCTTGGAGTGTTATACTTGGACTGCAAGTGAGTGGAAGCACCCAGTGAAGTCCACTGGAAAAACCCATGGGTACAGAGACATTCTGTGCAAAATGGTATTGCATACTCTGTGGCAATACTTTGGTACAGCTCCATGTCTTTACTAGCATGACCAAGCACCATGTCATATATCACACAGTACTGAGACTTGGTTTGAGGAACAGAACATTTAAAAACTCAATTAGCCACTCCAGAGTCTGGATCTCAATCCCATCAAGCATCTTTGCAACGATTTAGAACACTCTATCTGTGCATGTCTAACACACCCAAAATTCCGAACATCAGTATCTGAAGCTCTCCTTAAGGACTGGATGCAAATCCCTCCACAGGGAAGGAAAATGGATGTCACCAATACACACTAAATGGGGTACTGCTGGGAAAACGTGAGATGGAAAAGGACCTGGGGGTACTAGTGGACTGTAGACTTAGTTGGAGCAGTCAATGCCAGTCAGCTGCTCCGAAAGCAAATAAAGTCTTGGGGTGCATTAAAAGAGGTATAGGGGCAAGGAATGACAACATTATTCTTCTACTATATTAGGCACTTGTCAGGCCCCACATGGAGTACTGTGTACAGTTCTGGGCACCGCTGCTCAGGAAGGATGTTGCAGTGCTTGAGGGGGTTCAAAGAAGAGCAACTAAATTAATAAACGGAATGGGAGGACTGGAATACCCAGAGAAGCTATCAAAATTGGGATTATTTACTCTAGAAAAAAGACGGCTAAGGGCGATCAAATAACTATGTATAAATACATTAGGGGACAATACAAGGATCTCTCCCATTATCTGTTTATACCCAGGAATGCGTCGGTAACAAGAGGGCATCAGCTATGTCTAGAAGAAAGCAGGTTTCATCACCAACATAGAAGGGGGTTCTTTACTGTAAGAGCAGTGTGACTGTGGAACTCTCTGCCTCAGGACGTGGTGATGGCAAAATCCATAGAGGAGTTTAAGAAGGGACTAGATGTATTTCTGGAGCACTATGACATTGCAGGATATGGACATTAGGTGACCAGCGGGTTGTTGATCTGGGTCTTGGAGTTAGGTAGAACTCAAACATTGATCCAGGGATTATTCTGGCTGCCATTATGGAGGCAGGAAGGAATTGTTTCCTCCAAAGGAGCTAAATTGACATCTGCATTGTGGTTTTTTTTAACCTTTCTCTGGATCAACAAGGGGGGAGGGAGGAGGGGCAGAAACAGACTGAACTAGATGGACATTGTTTTCATTCAGCGTAGCATACTATGTTACACACATTGGAATTTGGTGGAAAGCATGCCTAGGAGGGTTACTGTAGACATTAAGGCCAAAGGCTGCACAACACTTTATTGACAAATGTGAATAAAATTGAATTTGAACGCCTGCTATGCTTGTCCCACTACTTCTGTCAATGTAGTGTATGCTATGGTGACCTGCTGTGGTTCTGAAGGCCAAAGGGATCCAATGTGCTACTGGTTGGGGGTTTCTAGTAAAGTGACCAGTCAGTGTATATGGTACATATATAGGAATTTGAATAGTTTTTATCCCATACTGCTCTGTATTTTGTGCCCTTACCATCAGTATAAAATATTTACAAGGATGAAGGCTGCATTGTATACTAGACATCAAATACAGACTCTTAATATGGTGAAGAACACAGTGTTTGCACAGTAAAAAGTTACAGTTCTTTCTTATCAGTTGGGTGAAGAGGCATTTTTACGCTTTGCCTGGACCTAATGTATAAGCATTTGCAAAATAAAATTCTGATTATAACTTTAAAATCCATGAATGGCTTAAAATGAGAGAAGAAAACCATCTACTTCATACATGGATGGTGGCACACCCTAGACTGCTCCGGATGTGGTGAAATATCCAGAAGTCATACAGTCATCAACTTTGGAAGCAGTAGACCGTAGAGAGCAGACAGCACATACTTGACAACTGAATACAAGACTTGAAGGTTTATTAGAACAGCTCCATGTGTACACAGAAGGGGCAACGCTTTGGGCTAAAAGCCCTTTGACAAGCCAGAGATGATCATCAGTTACCGCCGAATCCTCTCTCTGGCTTGATAAAGGACCTTCAGCCCAAAACATTGCCCCTTCTGTGTAAACATGGAGCTATTATAATAAATCTTCAAGAGTCTTGCATTTAATTCTCAAGTGTGTTGTCTGCTCTTTATGTTCAACCATTCATTTCAGTGAGCCACGAAACTTCAACTCCCAGCATGCTTTGAAAGCCAAAGAGCTGTCATGCCTATGCTAGTAGTTGTGGATTCACAACAGCTGAAATGGCGCAGGTTGAAGATCACTGATTGAGTTGCCTTATATAAATGCATTAGTTTCAATGTCCATGTAGATCTAGGAAAGCTGCACAATTTTGTGTTTCTTAGGAACAGAAAAGGACTCCAGCACAAACTGGTGACATCAAATCCACTTTTCTTTATTGAAATATGTTAAAAATGTACTCCGTGCATCAAGTCCTCAAGAGTGCAAGTCGCTTTTGTCACAGCTTAATAAATGATATATACAGCAGCTTATTTAAAATCAACGAGGACCAATAGAAATGCAGGTATAATTAACCCTTTATATAAGTGGACAGCCCTGTGATTCCCACTGGCATCTCGGTGTCATCCTCCATAGTTGGGACTTCTCCCTGCCTGGGTCTCCAACTGCATCCAGTTGAACTGATGAAGGGTTTTTCCCTCGAAACATCTTTCTTATGCTCGCTGTCTGCTATACCAATTAAAAGAGAAATTTTCATCCAGTTGTTTTCTGATTATTCAAATAATTTGTGGAACGCTGTGCGAGCCACCAGTTTTTAGTTTTTGCACACCTCTGTACACTCACGCCCACTTAGGTGGTGCGTTCTCTGGTCAGTAGCACTTCCAGGTTCTCTGGCACACTCCTAACTATCATGGCCCTTGTCTCCAGTTTTGGGCCATTCATATTCTACTGGTTTTTGCTCCAACTCCTTCTTTCCATTTCATATCTGTCCGGTGTGTTAATGACTTCTCCAAGACTTACTTTCAGTTAAAGGGACTATATCACCCCAAGTCTTTGTATTAATTGAAACCTGATAGAGAAACATTTTCAATTTTTCTAATCTGTTTTTATTTTCTGATTGTAGAATTTTTTATTCTGCTGTCTATACATGACTATGGGAGTGGCCATCTTTCCTGAGCTACATTTAGCAGCATTTAGAAGATATGCTTTACAGCAGCTTCATAGGCCATTCACACAGTGGACAGTAGGGGGCCCATTGACTTGTATGGCAGACTGTTGTAAGCATCATCTTTGGCCTGTGCAAAGGTAATTTTGCAGGGATGGGGGAGGTAGATGGTCACAGCTTATACCTATTGTGAATGGTGGATCCTGTGTGATCTACATATAGGTGTTACCTCTCAGTGCAATCCTGCCTGTGATGTTAATGAGATGACTGCTGAAAAGCTTTCTCTACAGATCATGAAGTATCTGCCTATTATTAGGTTCAGGTCGGAACTCTGTCCAGGCCAGTCTAATCATGGAATATCCATGAATATCCGTATCCTCAAACCAACATGAAACAGCATTGGATTTGTGACAAGGCATGTTGTCTTGTTGGAAGTATTGCTGACCATTCCCAGAGTATTGCCACATTGTTGGCAGCACATCCTTGTCTAGAATGTCAGGGTACACCTCCGTGTTCCGGCTGCTTGCTACTACAACCAACAGACTGAGACCATGCCACGTAAAACATCTCCAGACCATAACAGAACCTACACTGTACTTAAAAGTTGGCAAAAGGCATTCCGCAGGCTCCTCCACACCCAGATACTGCCATCTGATTGGAATATGGAGTAGCGTGATTTGTCACTCCATAGAACACCTATCTATTGCTCAACTGTCCAATGACGGCACTTCTTGCACCATTATAGACGGGCGATGCATTGCACTTCGTGATAGTTGGCTTGTGTGTAGTGACATAACCCATATATCCAGTGGCATGCAGTTCCCATCACAAACTATGGCTGACACCTCCAAGAGTCTGCATCTTATGTAGCATGGTTTAGAAATGTGACATGCTAATAAGATACAATCCATTCTACTGGCAGGGGGGTGCAAATACTTTTGGTAGGATAGTGTATAGTCATAGATTACGGCTCTGTCCTAAAAGAGCTGAACTAAAAAACAAAACAACCAAGAAGAGAGATCTGAGGAGAAATAAATAGCAGGTAATCATCCCCTGCTGAGGCCTATTTTTTTTTATCAAGTTTGAGCTCCTGACCAGAGGGTTGCTGTAAGGTCACAGATATTGATCTACTGTATTGATTCTGCTCTAAGTCATTAAAGGGAATCTGTCACCTACTTTTAGCCTTATAAGCTAAACTTATGGGCTGGAAGTAGTAGACCTGTGGAGTCAGGTGACGTGTTATACTTACCTCCCCATTGTTTCCTCAGTGTGAGAGCTAAAATCTGCTGCTGCACTGCATTGAGCGGATTGCTACACAATCCACCCATTGTAAAATTAAAATGGATGGATTACTTAGCAGCACCACTCAATGCATTGAGTAGCGGCATTTAGCGCTCACACAACGTGGAAGGCAAGTATAACACTTACATCCCCAGACTCAGCGAGTCACATACTTTCAACCGATAAGCTTATAGAGTTAAAAGTAGGTGACAGAGTCTCTTTAAATGTTAGGTCTGGCTTAGATACTCGCCCGTCTCTGGCAGTGGTATAATGAATATGATTATTTGTTCTACTTCCATATTCTGCTTATGGATTTGCTGGGCAACATGTAGTTACCCGATGTCCAACCATCCTGTCATGCAGAGTACAGATATCAATTAGTGCATATTAGGAAACTGCAATCCATGTGATTCTCTGATATATTAGGTAGCTTTACTAACAATCCCAAGCACTGTCCTTGTTCCTTTCCTCCCTTTACTTCAATGCATTTAGATTCCTGACAGTAGACAATTGATGTAATTGTGTTTCATGATGTGTACAGGGAGCTGTACTTAGTTACATGCAGGCGCTGTCCTTGGTACTAGCGGTATGTAATTGTGTACTATGCACAGTATTATCTGCAGGAGCTGTCCATGGTCCTGACACTGACTCTAATAACCTGCTCATAGAAAGCCAGCAGCAGGTTTGATTCCATCAGCGTTGCCTTCAAAAAATCCTGTAAATTTCTTGGTAAGACAGGCAGACAAATGTCAGCGTTCTGGAAGAAGCAAAGACCACCAGCATTGAAGCAATGATCCTTCACCATCAACTTCGCTGGACTGGCAACTTTGTGCAAATGCCCGACTACCATCTCCAAAAGCAATTACTATACTCTCAACTAAAGACTGTAAAATGGAATGTTGGTGGACAGCAAAAGAGATTTAAATCTGGGCTTAAAGCTAACCATAAAAACAGTGGAATAGACATAGAGAACTGGGAAGCCCTGGCCCTCAAGCACTCAATTTGGGGGTCAGCCATTACCAACAGCACTGTGAATTTCGAAGTCATGAATGGGGAGGGGGGTGGGGAGAAACATATCAAGAGGAAAGCATGTCAAGCCAACCCTTGTCGAGACTGCCTACCACTTGAAAACCGATGTCCCCACTGCAAAAGAACCTGCAGATCAAGAATAGGTCTCTATAGTCTCCTACAGACCCACCGCAAAGACCCCATACTTGGAAGGCAATCATGCTTGGCCACAAGTGATAGCCTATGATGATGATGAGATAGCTGTGATTGATGTGTCAAACTTAAGCTTTGAGTTTTAATCTCCACATAAATAACAGCATGGGATAGGTATTTGATGTGTTTAGTATTTTTGTGTTGTAGTATACATGATGTTATACCTCTGGTATAGTAAGATACAGTATACATACATACAGTGCTTGATACTTTATAGGCCAATACATCACACACTGCAAAGAGTTCCACCTGGAATAACAAAACACATTAGCACATATATGAAAGTGGAAATATGCCCTAACAACACAAAACTAGTTCGGAAAGTGCTCCAAATTTATTATGTGCTTTGGATACTTTTAACAGCTAGAGAAAGGTGTGAGACTAAGAGGAGGCATAAAATGCATCAAAGTTAGGAAAGGTGTTTTGGTGTAATATATTGGTGCTTATGTACAGCAGCCGTCTAGTAATCTACATAATCCTGATATTTCCATCTCAGTGTGTGGTACTACCATAACTCCTAGCAGCACATCAGCTGTCTTCGGGTCATATGTAACTCTGATCTTTCATTTGCTCCCTATATTCAATCATTTGCATGCTGATGTCATTGACATCTCAAAAACATCTCCAGAATCTGTCCTTTTTGTTTTTTTTTTTACTAAAGAAACAGCAAAAACTCTTATTGTTGATCTGATCCATTTTTGGCTTGCTTACTACAACTTGTTACTGATCGGTCTCCACTCAGCAAACTTTCCCCTCTCCAATCAATCCTAAATGGAACAGCTAGGCTCATCTTTTTGTCTAACCATTTCACTAATGCCTCCACCCTGTGCTGGTTACTGCATCGATATCTCCACCCTGTGCCAGCCACTGCACTGATGCCTCCATCCTGTGCCAGTTACTACACCGATGCCTCCACTCCGATCCAGGCACAGCACTGATGCCTCCACCCTGTGCGAGTCACTACACTGGTGTCTCAACCCTGTGCCAGTCACTGTACTGATGTATCTATCCTGTGCCAATCACTGCACCATTACCTCCACCCTGTGCCAGTCACTGCACCAATGCCTCCACCCTGTGCTGTTCACTATACAGATGCCTCCACCCCTTGCCAGTCACTGCAGCAATGCCTCCACCCTGTACCAGTCACTACACTGATGCCTCCACCCTGTACCAGTCACTACACTGATGCCTCCACCCTTTACCAGTCACTACACTAATGCCTCCACCCTGTATCAGCCACTGCACTGATGCCTCAACCCTGTGCCAGTCACTACACTGACTGTCCATCCACTATAGAATACAATTTATTCCCATTAGTGCTCACACCCACTTGCGTTTTTTTAACGCTGCGATATCATGTGAAAAAAGCGAGCAAGAAAAATGCAAGTGTGCAGGAGCCCTTACCCTCATCTATAAATCTCTCCACCCTGCTCCTCCGCCCTATATCTCCGCTCTCATCTGTCTACCACCCTACTTATTCTCTATATTCTGCTACTGATCACAAACTAACATCCTCCATAATCCAAACCTCCCACTCCCATCTCCAAGATTTCTGTTGAGCTGCACCAGGTCTTTGGAATGCGCTACCCTGAACAATCAGGTTAATCCCCAACACCTAGTTTTAGGCAAATCCCAAAACTCATCTTTGTAGAAAGGTCTTTCACATCTCTTGATCAAATTCTTCTCCATTTACCCTATAATATTCTCCATTAGAACCTGATCCCTTCATCCCACTGTATCCCCCACACCCCATATACCCTAATGCACTTCATATCAGTATATACACTGATACTGGCTGGTGAGCTGCTCATACGCTTTATGCATAGGACCCTATTTATATAAAAGATGACAGGACCATTGTATTCCTCATAGACTGTAAGCTCTTGTGTCACTCCTATTCCTCATAGACTGTAAGCTCTTGTGTCACTCCTATTCCTCATAGACTGTAAGCTCTTGTGTCACTCCTATTCCTCATAGACTGTAAGCTCTTGTGTCACTCCTATTCCTCATAGACTGTAAGCTCTTGTGTCACTCCTATTCCTCATAGACTGTAAGCTCTTGTGTCACTCCTATTCCTCATAGACTGTAAGCTCTTGTGTCACTCCTTCTTACTCATAGACTGTAAGCTCTTGTGTCCCTCCTATGCCTCATAAACTCTTGTGTGCAAGACCCTCTATTATTCAAATACTTTACTAGTCTAATGCTGTATATAATGTCTGATTTTGTCTGTTCATGTTCCCTCTGATTTGTTAAGTGCTGCAGAATATGCCAGTGCTATCTAGATTATTATTTTGAAGTATTGTAAGGAAGATAAATGTGTCTTAGGCTCTACTTACATCACATCAGAGCAATGTGTTGGTGGTATACACCAGGAGTGTACCCACGATGTATGCTACTAAACAGTCATACAGTATCATACCTTGGACACTGGATACAATGTTAAAAAAGTCCATCAGATAGTATACTGGCATACTGTACGATTTTTGCCGTGGCCCACTGTATAAGACAGAGCAGTCTAATCGGCTTTCCCAAACAGTAAAAAAAGAAGGTGGATGCATACCAACTCAACAGAGGCCAAAAGAAGACCCTTCTAGCCTCCTGCCTGCTGAATAGGGGGCTTACTTTTGAAATATGCTCCAAGAGGTTCGCTGGTGCATGTGCCAAACGTGTGCACATAATGTAAAAGGCATAGACCCTTATATAGATAGCGGGTCATGGTGCTCCACTGATATGTGACCAGTGGCTCATCCCTAGCAGAGCTGTAGAGACTGATCCCTCGCTCAAAGCAGCTGCTTTCGATCAGCTCATACCTGCATGGTTTTCTAAATGATTATCTAAGGAAATGCTGGGATGGTTTATTATCTGTTTTCATGTAATGAGGAAACTCCATGATTTTTGCATTTTGCACTCTACTTCTGGGCACTTTTATGAAAAGGTTTTATCCACACATCTGTTACGTGGTGCACAAGTGGATAAATTACAAGTGGAGGTAATTAAAGGGGGGTCTTTCTTTAGCTTGACTCAACACAACGTGATACCACTGCATGCCATGCTATCAGGGGGGGGGGGGGGGTTGAGGGTTGGTTTACACTTTAAATTACTTTACAATGGGTTTTTAATGGGTTTAAGATAAGATAACTTTGTGTGCCCTGCTATCACAATCAAGATGAAATTGGTTGCATTTGTAGGTGGCGGAGGAGAAAGAATACCCTCTTGTTACTTGCAGTCACCATAAATGACATATACAGAAAAACAACACGGACGCTCTTCATCTTCGTATATATACTCAAACTGGCTGTGGGTGACTGGAGTCAATCGGTTAGGGTCCATTTAGATGAGCCGATTTATCGTTTGAATGAGCGAACAATCGATGCCAGAGTTCGCTCTCGTGCAGCCTGTTATACAGGCAGATACATTGTCCAGTCTTTTACATTCACTGTATAACTAAATGAGAAGAACCGAATGAGCACTATTTAAATGGAACGACAAGTGAATGAGCCAACGATGGATAAAAAGTGAATGATTTGCTTGTCGTTCGATCAGTGGCTGCATTTAGACCAAACGATTATCGTTCACTTTCGCTTGTTTGGACGATTTAATCATTCCGTCTAATAGGGCCTTTATGACATAGGGGCTGGTGTAGGGGACAGTAGGGAGAGGAGTTGATGTGAGGTGAAGGGCCGCTCTGTGAGTATGAGAGGCTAATGCTCAGAATTGTACAGTTCTCACCAATCTCTTTCGTAACACTTACCAGGGGTTGAGGTACGTGGGTGGAGGTGAATAAAGTGCAGTTGCAGCGAATCTTAGTTTGTCATTTTCTTCAACTTGACAAATAATATAATATAGCACCACAGCATTCTAACTCAGCTCTGCCGCTTCCATTATTGAAAAAGTTGGTGTTGATATAAATGTAGAGCAAATACAAGTTACCCTGGAGACATTCCTGTGTTGGTGTTGAGCTTCAGAAAGCATTAATAAAGTCAATAAAGCCAAATCTACCCATCATAGAAGCAAAAACATCATAGAAAAATGCAGCCCTGCTTAATAGGAGGCTCAGGCCATAAGAAGGCCTGGAGGGATTCATCCTTCAACCATTTATGTCCTACGGTCAAGAAGGGTGTATAGAGCAGGCCGAGTCTGCTCCATCCCCGATGCCACAATTTAAGTAATGAAGCTAAGGTAAGTTCGTAGCTCTGAACATGGCAGTTAATTATTTAGATGCCATGGTAAAAAATGACTAAACTCAGTAACAGAAACATGTGCCTCAGCATTCATACACACTTAATATCGGAATACAATTGCACAACTGTTGCACTCTTGTACTCCGTTGACTCATCTGTCCCAGGTACTTTAATGAAAGTATGTAGCCAGGTATTCTACTTTTCCTGAATTGTTTTGGAGGCTTTTGGCCTACATGGATGCTTATTAAGTCCTGTGTCAGGGCTTAATAGACAATATTGAAAACTACTATATTCTGCAATACTGAAGAATTGCAGTATATAGTGCAAGCAAACAAGTTATCATAAGTTCAAGTCCCATAATGAAAATGTGGAAAAAGGTTTAATACCATTTCTAAAACAGTAAAATATAACTCAACTTTTAAAAACTTCTGATATGTTCTAGTGATATGTCAGGAGTTTTGTTTAGTGGGGTGCTCCTACCAATAACTAAAACAAATGAATAGAAGCATTAATCTGAGCGCTGTGCATTTTCTTCTTTTTCTGTAACTTTTTGGAGTGGTGTATAGGCTTCATAGAAAGTCTCATCGACAGCTAAATGGTCATAGCGCTAAGGTGAGCTCTTCTACCTGTTTAAAGGGTACTATAAAAATTTCAGCTCACCATGCGAAAGAGGAGCCCTCCCATAATCCAACTGGTGGAAAAATAAAAAAAGTTCTGGGGGTCAGAATATGGCGACAGAACGCAATGTTTGTTTACAAAAAAGTTTTTCTTTACTGTTTAAAATTAGTAAAAAATAATTTAAACATTTAGATCTGGTATCGCTGAAATTTTACTGACCCACAGAATAAAGTGCATGTCATTTTTACTACAACTTGAACGGATTTCACAGTCGTACAACCCACATGACCATCTACCGAGGTATGATGACACTCGTCTCTCTGTTGCCAATATGGTATTATTATTTAGCTATGCTCACTTTAAGCATAAAAGCTGTATTAAAGGGATGGAGCAGCCTGGACTTATGTAGCTATGAGGGTCCGGTTACTATTTAGTATTACAGAGCAGCCGCATTTTACTGCACCTCAGCTGAGAGTCATAAAAGTCTCTAATGAGGGAAACATTAAGTGTCATTATCCCATTGTGGAAATGACTCCCTTACTGGTTTCTTATTCTCAAGAGTCTTTCATAAATCACAGGGGGGTAATAAATTCCTAGTGACTGACTTATTTAAGGAGTCACTTGAACCCTTCCACTGGTTCATTATGCTTAATACGTTGGCGAAGCCTCCGGCGTGATGCGTCCATAGGCATTGTTACAGCATTTAGAGTGCTGGCAGGATGTCAGATCTCATAGGTAAATTGTGCCGGATCCAGACAATTCAAGGGATTAAACGACTTCCATTTAGCTCTGAATGACTCTTAAATCTACATTTAAATGATGAAATTAGTGCCATTCTCCTGGTTTATAGGGCTGTAAGCTATTAGATGGTCATAAAATGTCATGTCTATGATGCAATGTTATTGATTAGAGCTTCTGTAAAAGCTGAAGAATGATGATGATGGAGCTGGTAGTCATCCTAGTGTAACATGGGGAGTCAGCCTTCTACTGGAAATCTGCAGGGAGTATTTACTGTATCTGAGTCACAATTCTCATAACCCTAAATCAATGGTTTCCAACCTGTTCATCTCCAGATCTTGATTTACTACAACTCCCAGCATGCCTGACATCCTCCTGCTGTGTAGATATGCTGGAAGTTGTAGTTTAATAACAGCTGGAGAATCGTAGGGTGAAGAGAACAGCTTTGACTCATTAAAAGATTATTTTGACTCCTGAAGATTCCCTTTCTTGTCTAGTTAGCCCAGTACTCTTTAGGGTTATAGTCATGCAGGTTGTATTTGCTGCAATAGAAAATTCACAAAAAATCTGTAGCGAATCCACAGAGGCGAAATCTGCACTTAAATCCACAGCAAACAAGTGTCATTCTGCGGATTTAAAATCAGCAGTGGATGTCAACTCTGCACCGCTTCTCTGTGGATGAGATTTGTTAACTTCCATCCATGTCAATTGTACTGTATATGCTGCAGCATTTACATCTTATGTGAACGTATCCTTAAAGACATCATGACTCCAGTATCTACGGGTACAAAGTTTACCCTGATAAGTCTAATTAAAAACAAAGGCAGAAATCATCAATCCACAGATGCAGCAAATTGTAACTTGATTGTGATAGCACAGTGCAATGTTATCTTAAGCCCCATTCACATGCAACTATTATCACTCAAAATTCGTTCAAACGATGTCTTTTGAGCAATAATAATTGAATGTAAATGCTACTATTGTTTACTTTTCGTCCGAACGATGATTTTTAGTTAAGCTTAAAATCCATCGTTCGGCCGGAGAGCTGATAGCAGGGACCGCACGCTGTGATTCTCCATGGGAGCACTGATAACATTGTGCTAAGCTGCAGTCCCATTGCAGAGCAAATGGGCTGTATGCAGACGGCAGACCACCTGCTGTTATCTTCATATGGTGAAGGGAGGTTCAAATGAAGCTAATAAGCTGCTAATGGGCATTAGTGCCCATTAGCAGATTATGCAAAATGATCACTCAAGCTGTCAATCATTCTATCTTTGGAACGAATTTCGAGCCATCATCTTTGCATGTAAATGGGGCTTTGACCTATTAGGGCGCCCACCCACTGGCGATTTTTTTTCCTTTGCGTTTTGCGTTTTTTCTCAAGAGCAATTAGTATTGAATGTGTTCCTGTCCACTGGCGTTTTTTTTTCCGGTCCGTTGCAATTTTTAACATAGGAACTGTCAGTTGCATATGTGTCCTTATTTTTCTCTTAATGCACCCATGAATGTCAATGGAAATTAACGGAAAAGGCGCGAAAAAGCCGCGAAAATGCCGCGAAAAAGCCGCGAAAAACGCACGGAAAGCGCTGCGTTTTTCACGCACGAAAATTGCAAACGCCAGTGGGTGGGCGCCCTAAAAGAGCTACTGTTCTCTTATCTAACACAACAAAATCCATTAAAAAGGTAATTCTACATAAATAAACCACCTCTATATTACATCAGGTTAAGAGTCAAGCTAAAGAAAAATACATATCTATCTATCTATCTATCTATCTATCTATCTATCTATCTATCTATCTATCTATCTATCTATCCCACATCTCTCTGTAGTGTACAGGAGTTGTACACTCCATAATGTGGTTACATCCTAAAAGAGTGTGTGTGACTTTAAGAGACTATAGTTTGGTTGTTTTTTCACTCACCCTATGCTTAGAAAACCCTGTCATAGCCATACTGGTCAGTTAGCTGGATGGAAAGTAGCTGCCGTGGGATTGAGGGATAGTGCTCACGCATGGGTTGACTTAGAGAGCTCAGATAAAAGAGAGGGGTGTGGAAGTCTAGAACATTCTAAGAGTTGAGAGAGAATGGAGTGCTGAGAAGAAGTAAGATCAGGAGGAAGCCAGTGCAGTGAGAAGGAGCAAAAGTGTGAGTACACATTGAGTATTGTTTAAAGAGAAAAATAATCAGTTTAAGTAAACACAGAAGCAAGAAACAACAGCTTGAGCAAATAGTAACTAGAAGAGAAGAAAAGAGAATATTCATCGTGAAAGACTAAAAGAGAGAAGCAGGAAGGCAAAGCAGAAGGCATAGAAAGGAATCATGTACTTTTCACTTGATAAAGTGCTCTAGCCTACAGATGAGTTTTCTGTACTTAATGCCTGCATATTAAATTGAAATGTATATCTACCTCAAGTAACAAAATAACATGAAATGTATGAGGTTTTTGAAGCTACTAGAGATGAGCGAATGTACTCGGTAAGGGCGATTTCGCAATCGAGCACCGCGATTTTCGAGTACTTCACTACTAGGGTGAAAAGTACTTGGGTGCGCTGTGGGGCGGGGGGTTGCTGAGGGGAGTGGGGGGTAGCAGCTGGGAACAGGGGGGAGCCCTCTCTCTCCCTCTCCCCCCCAATCCCAGCTGCAACCCCCCGCTCACCCACAGCGCACCCGAGTACTTTTCACCCGAGTAGTGAAGTACTCGAAAATCGCGGTGCTCGATTGCGAAATTGCCCTTATCGAGTACGTTCGCTCATCTCTAGAAGCTACTCATCTGTGAATAAACTATCCTACTGATTCAAAGTTTAATCCTGCTTCCTAGAGTCCCTTCTCACCACCATAACATCTGCACTGAGGTACCACACTATTTTCCAAGAAAAAGGAAACATATTTTTTTTTTTTTCCATTTTTATTAATATTTTGTCCAGCACAGGTCTCAGCCTCGGACTGGCGTTACAAACTTGACAAGTTACTATCTCAACTTATCCGACTTTACTGGTAACCTAAAGAGCCAAAAACTTAATTATTATTTTTTCAACTGCACACCGCCTTCTGCCAAAGAAGGAAAGCAGCCAGGCCCCTATAATCACCACCATTGCTGCCCAGCAAACTGTGGTCTGGCGTGTTGCATATCTATCTATCTCTCTATCTACCTCTCTGTTTATCCATCCATCCAGTCTTTCACATACAAACACTTAGCTATCTCTGGTAGTCCAATTGAAATGAATGGAGCAGAAGCGCACATGCTCGTCCATAGCTCCAATTAAGTTCTTCCACAGACAAAACATTTGTACAGTTCATGCCTTTTAATTGAGCACATTGAGGAAACAACAGGAGTGCAGGGAGGAAAAGTAAGTGCACCCTGTATTAATGCAAAGGTGTTTCAATTAAAGAAATTAGATGTGCAGGTTTCACAGGTGCTTTGCCCATTAGAGAGGATGTCCACTTACCAGACAACATAGCTCCAACTATCTTAAAATAACCAACAAAGCAGTAGTTATCTGTCCTCTGCTGTAGGGACGCAGAGATCTTGCCCGACCATTCTTGCAGTGATTGTTTTGGAAGATGACATCAGTGGAAGTTACCTGGCCACTGCAGACACTTAGAGGCTGCGTGGTACTGGCTCCACTGATGCTTCCTTGAATGGTATAAGGATGACCTCTACTGGCTGTTATACACTACTGCATTTTGTGTATTTATGGAGTATTGCATCCCATTGGCTGCAGAGATCAGGCAGGATGTATGGAGGACTGGAGATGATAGAGAGGTGGACAAGTTTGGTGTGCTTGGTTGGGAACTGTAGAAGCCGAATATTGAATGAGAGAGTAACGAGCTAGGGAGCGATCCCAGTGGTACTAAGCCTTGAAAGACTGCATTGCAGGTAGAGAGAGCTGCAGAAGGAGTGAGGAGTCATGTGAAGACATATCCTGCATTCTGCTAGGGTTTAGGGTGATTGAGCCTGCCCTGCAGTCTGTCAGGTGGTGTATTATTGGCTCCTTTTTCAGTGAGTAATGCCTTTGTGTTTTTTTCTCTCACCTCAGTGATTTTAATCTAGTTAATAGTGATATAGCTTAGGTACTGACATACATGTGGTGACCTTGCCGTGGCCCATCAGCTTATGTCTCTTGGCCAAAATGCAAAACTAACACCCGCATTTATTAGTATTTTTTGCATGCAGTTTGGGAGAGCCTAGAGTGTCAGCCTGTGTGACCTGCTGTGGTGATACAGGGTGACCCACTGTTTTGCCAGTAGGGGTTGTAATCCTGTATGGTGTGGCACACTTATCTGTGGCTAGCATCCTTGGTTTCAGTTCACATATGCAGACTATGTCTGTTAGTAGTCACCCCTCCCCGAATCTGACCTGGGTTGAGTTAAGTGACTGCACATTAGTCTGCACAGAACAAGTAGCTCCTCCATATTGAAATCTGGCTCTCTGCATTCTACTAGGGTTCATGGCGATTGAGCCTGCCCTGCAGTCTATCAGGTGGTGCATTATTGGCTCCTTTTTCAGCGAGTAATGTCTTTGTGTTTTTTCTCTCACCTCAGTGATTTTTCAAAAGCAGAGCCTGCACCATCCACAGCAGGAGTTGGCTGGGACTGACAGCTGGCCTCCTGCTGCAGCAGTGGGGATCAGTGAGAACATCAATCCCCACTGTTAACTCTTTACATGCCATGATCGATGTTGATTGTTGCATGTAAAGAAATCACAGAGGGAGGACGCTGCCTCTGTGACTTCATCAGCCTGTCGCCATGTAATTATGGAGGGCCAATGGATTGCCATGGCAACTGGATGCCAGAAGAATAGAGATAATGCCTTGCAGCACTTTTGTACTGCAATGTATTATCAAAGCGATCATAGCATCATAGGTTCAGGTCCCCTACAGGGACATAAAAAATGTAAAGTTAAAAATACCCAAACCTTTTTTGAACATTTCCACCTCTTTGTTTGAAAAAAAAAAATGTAAAAAAGGACATGTTTGGTATCGTTGCATCCGTAAAAACATGTACATTAAATGGAACACACTTTTTATCCTGCACAGTAAACTCTTTAGAAAACAAAATCAGCCAAAATGCTTTTTTTAAATTTCGCCACCCCAAAAATGCAATAAAAGTGAGCAAGAGAGTCATACAAACAAGTCCTCATAGAGCTCTGTCCACTCAAAAATAAGAAACATGGGTATATGAAAAAAATGTTAATTATTTACAAAAGAGGGTTTTGTTTTGTATTGCACAAAAATGGAAAGACCTAAAAAATACATAATTTTGATACCGTCATGATCTACAAACTACAGCTTGTCGCGCAAAAAACAAGCCCTCATATGACCATGTTGATGGAAAAATAAAAAAGTTAGGTCTTTTGAAAAGTGGAGATGAAAATCCTCCAAAAATTGTTGCGTCCTTAGGTCCAAAATAGGCCGTGTCACTAAGGGGTTAATTACGGAAGCAACAGAGCGCTGGCAGTTGCATGTTGTCCGCTCAGGTATACTATAACATGCATAGAATGAATGCCGTCCTTTATATATAAACTAGCTGATATACCCGGCTTCGCCCGAGTTAATTTGGTTCTGGTGTTAATCTGGTGTTCACACGGAAAATCTTATAAAGTCGTGGTTTCTTTAGAGATACTGAGGAAAAACATATGTTCACCATTTTGCATAGTTCTCTGCGTTACCCAGGAAACACCACGCGGAGGTAACCATGCGACGTTTCCTTCATATAAAATTACATCAGGAAGTGAGAAAATTACATTCCGCACGTAAAATTTGGACGCTAATTCTTTTGCGCTTAGAATTGAATAATGGAGTTGGGACCCATTAGCTTTTCCTATTTATGACATAATCAATGCTCGTGCCAAATGTCCTGTTTCTATGACACCGGAAAGTGAAAAAATTAGATTATGTACATAAAATTTGGACGCTAATTCTTTTGCGCTTAGAATTGAATAATGGAGTTGGGACCTATTAACTTTTCCTATTTATGACATAATCAATGCTTGTGCCAAATGTCCTGTTTCTATGACACCGGAAAGTGAAAAAATTAGATTATGTACATAAAATTTGGATGCTAATTCTTTTGCGCTTAGAATTGAATAATGGAGTTGGGACCCATTAGCTTTTCCTATTTATGACATAATCAATGCTCGTGCCAAATGTCCTGTTTCTATGACACCGGAAAGTGAAAAAATTAGATTCCGTACGTAAAATTTGGACGCTAATTCTTTTGCGCATAGAATTGAATAATGGAGTTGGGACCTATTAACTTTTCCTATTTATGACATAATCAATGCTCGTGCCAAATTTCCCGTTTCTATGACACCGGAAAGTGAGAAAATTACATTCTGCACAAAAATTTGGACGCTAATTCTTTTGCACATAGAATTGAATAATCGAGTTGGGACCCATAAGCTTTTCCTACTTATGACATAATCAATGCTCGTGCCAAATTTCCCGTTTCTATGACACCGGAAAGTGAGAAAATTACATTCCGCACGTAAAATTTCGACGCCAATTCTTTTGCGCTATAATTGAATAATCTAATTGGGACTCATTAGCTTTTCCTATTTATGACATAATCAATGCTCGTGCCAAATTTCCCGTTTCTAAGACACCGGAAAGTGAGAAAATTACATTCCGCACGTAAAATTTGGACGCTAATTCTTTTGCGCATAGAATTGAATAATGGAGTTGGGACCTATTAACTTTTCCTATTTATGACATAATCAATGCTCGTGCCAAATTTCCCGTTTCTATGACACCGGAAAGTGAGAAAATTACATTCCGCACGTAAAATTTGGACGCTAATTCTTTTGCGCTATAATTGAATAATCTAATTGGGACTCATTAGCTTTTCCTATTTATGACATAGTCAATGCTCGTGCCAAATTTCCCGTTTCTATGACACCGGAAAGTGAAAAAATTAGATTCCGTACGTAAAATTTGGACGCTAATTCTTTTGCACATAGAATTGAATAATGGAGTTGGGACCTATTAACTTTTACTATTTATGACATAATCAATGCTCGTGCCAAATTTCCTGTTTCTATGACACCGGAAAGTAAAAAAATTACATTCCGCACGTAAAATTTCGACGCCAATTCTTTTGCGCTAGAATTGAATAATGGAGTTGGGACCTATTAACTTTTCCTATTTATGACATAATCAATGCTCGTGCCAAATTTCCCGTTTCTATGACACCGGAATGTGAGAAAATTAGATTCCGTACGTAGAATTTGGACGCTAATTCTTTTGCGCATAGAATTGAATAATGGAGTTGGGACCTATTAACTTTTCCTATTTATGACATAATCAATGCTCGTGCCAAATTTCATGTTTCTATGACACCAGAAAGTGAGAAAATTAGATTCCGTACGTAAAATTTGGACGCTGATTCTTTTGCGCATAGAATTGAATAATCGAGTTGGGACCCATTAGCTTTTCCTATTTATGACATAATCAATGCTAGTGCCAAACTTCCTGTTTCCATGACACCGGAAAGTGAGAAAATTACATTCCGCACGTAAAATTTCGACGCCAATTCTTTTGCGCTAGAATTGAATAATCGAGTTGGGACCCATTAGCTTTTCCTATTTATGACATAATCAATGCTCGTGCCAAATTTCACGTTTCTATGACATTGGGAAGTGAGAGATTTAGATTATGTACGTAAAATTTTGACGCCAATTCAATGTCAATCACAGCACAGCTTTCATGTTACCTCAGCATTATAAGAAATAGCAACCAATCACAGCACAGCTTTCATTTTACCTCAGCATTCTCAATATCCAGCAATTGTCTTGCGAAACGTTCGGCGGATGCATCATTTTGTAGTTGAACACGTATCCCGTCGCTCGTAATGCCTTTTGCTTTCGTGCTTAAATTGGAAATCAAACTATCTTTGTCTGGGGGGCATAACTGTCGACGATGCTCGCACGAGCGCCACCTATCGTAGGATAGATGTACTATGCCAGTAACCTTCCCAGGAGTGTACTCAGCAACTTCCCAAAGTTTCATGGCGATTGGATGAATGGTGTAGTAATGCATAACGGACAGACAGACAGACAGACATTCATTTACATATATCAGGAAGTGAGAGAATTAGATTCCGTATGTAAAATTTGGACGCTAATTGTTTGGCGCTTAGAATTGAATAATCGAGTTGAGACCCATTAGCTTTTCCTATTTATGACATATTCAATGCCCGTGCGAAATTTCAAGTTTCTATGTGAGAAAGTTACATTCCGTATGTAAAATTTGGACGCTAATTCTTTGGCGCATAGAATTGAATAATGGAGTTGGGACCCATTAGCTTTTCCTATTTATGACATAATCAATGCTCGTGCCAAATTTCAACTTTCTATGACATTGGGAAGCGAGAAAATTAGATTCCGTACGTAAAATTTGGACGCTAATTCTTTGGCGCTTAGAATTGAATAATCGAGTTGGGACCCATTAGCGTTTCCTATTTATGACATAATCAATGCTCGTGCCAAATTTCAAGTTTCTATGACATTGGGAAGCGAGAAAATTAGATTCCGTACGTAAATTTGGACGCTAATTCTTTGGCGCTTAGAATTGAATAATCGAGTTGGGACCCATTAGCGTTTCCTATTTATGACATAATCAATGCTCGTGCCAAATTTCAAGTTTCTATGACATTGGGAAGTGAGAAAATTAGATTCCGTACGTAAAATTTGGACGCTAATTCTTTGGCGCTTACAATTGAATAATCGAGTTGGAACCCATGAACTTTTCCTATTTATGACATAATCAATGCTCGTGCCAAATTGCATGTTTCTACAACATCGGGAAGTGAGAGAATTAGTGGCAATGATGGAAATCGAACGTCGACGACGCACGCACGCGCGCCATTTATCGTAGCATAAATGTACTATGCCTATAATCTTCCCAGGAGTGTACTCAACAACTTCCCAAAGTTTCATGGCGATCGGATGAATGGTGTAGTAGCACATAAAGGACAAACAGACACGCACACAGGCACACAGACATACATTCAATTTTATATATATAGATCAATGGTTGTGCCAAATTTCACGTTTCTATGACATTGGGAAGCGAAAAAATTAGATTCCGTACGTAAAATTTGGACGCTAATTCTTTTGCGCATAGAATTGAATAATCGAGTTGGGACCCATTAGCGTTTCCTATTTATGACATAATCAATGCTCGTGCCAAATTTCAAGTTTCTATGACATTGGGAAGCGAGAAAATTAGATTCCGTACGTAAAATTTGAACGCTAATTCTTTGGCGCTTACAATTGAAAATCGAGTTGGGACCCATTAACTTTTCCTATTTATGACATAATCAATGCTCGTGCCAAATTTCATGTTTCTACAACATCGGGAAGTGAGAGAATTAGTGGCAATGATGGAAATCGAACGATCTACGTGGGGGTCGTAACTGTCGACGACGCACGCACGCGCGCCATTTATTGTAGCATAAATGTACTATTCCTATAATCTTCCTAGGAGTGTACTCAACAACTTCCCAAAGTTTCATGGCGATCGAATGAATGGTGTAGTAGCGCATAAAGGACAAACAGACACGCACATAGACACACAGACATGCATTGAATTTTATATATATAGATCAATGGTCGTGCCAAATTTAAAGTTTCTATGACATTGGGAAACGAGAAAATTAGATTCCGTACGTAAAATGTGGACACTAATTCTTTGGCGCTTAGAATTGAATAATCGAGTTGGGACCCATTAGCTTTTCCTATTTATGATATATTCAATGCCCGTGCCAAATTTCAAGTTTCTATGTGAGAAAATTACATTCCGTACGTAAAATTTGGACGCTAATTCTTTTGCGCATAGAATTGAATAATCGAGTTGGGACCCATTAGCTTTTCCTATTTATGACATAATCAATGCTCGTGCCAAATTTCAAGTTTCTATGACATTGGGAAGCGAGAAAATTAGATTCCGTACGTAAAATTTGGACGCTAATTCTTTTGCGCATAGAATTGAATAATCGAGTTGGGACCCATTAGCGTTTCCTATTTATGACATAATCAATGCTCGTGCCAAATTTAAACTTTCTATGACATTGGGAAGCGAGAAAATTAGATTCCGTACGTAAATTTGGACGCTAATTTTTTGGCGCTTAGAATTGAATAATCGCGTTGGGACCCATTAGCATTTCCTATTTATGACATAATCAATGCTCGTGCCAAATTTCAAGTTTCTATGACATTGGGAAGCGAGAAAATTAGATTCCGTACGTAAAATTTGGACGCTAATTCTTTTGCGCATAGAATTGAATAATCGAGTTGGGACCCATTAGCGTTTCCTATTTATGACATAATCAATGCTCGTGCCAAATTTAAACTTTCTATGACATTGGGAAGCGAGAAAATTAGATTCCGTACGTAAAATGTGGACACTAATTCTTTGGCGCTTAGAATTGAATAATCGAGTTGGGACCCATTAGCTTTTCCTATTTATGATATATTCAATGCCCGTGCCAAATTTCAAGTTTCTATGTGAGAAAATTACATTCCGTACGTAAAATTTGGACGCTAATTCTTTTGCGCATAGAATTGAATAATCGAGTTGGGACCCATTAGCTTTTCCTATTTATGACATAATCAATGCTCGTGCCAAATTTCAAGTTTCTATGACATTGGGAAGCGAGAAAATTAGATTCCGTACGTAAAATTTGGACGCTAATTCTTTTGCGCATAGAATTGAATAATCGAGTTGGGACCCATTAGCGTTTCCTATTTATGACATAATCAATGCTCGTGCCAAATTTAAACTTTCTATGACATTGGGAAGCGAGAAAATTAGATTCCGTACGTAAATTTGGACGCTAATTTTTTGGCGCTTAGAATTGAATAATCGCATTGGGACCCATTAGCATTTCCTATTTATGACATAATCAATGCTCGTGCCAAATTTCAAGTTTCTATGACATTGGGAAGTGAGAAAATTAGATTCCGTACGTAAAATTTGGACGCTAATTCTTTTGCGCATAGAATTGAATAATCGAGTTGGGACCCATTAGCGTTTCCTATTTATGACATAATCAATGCTCGTGCCAAATTTAAACTTTCTATGACATTGGGAAGCGAGAAAATTAGATTCCGTACGTAAAATGTGGACACTAATTCTTTGGCGCTTAGAATTGAATAATCGAGTTGGGACCCATTAGCTTTTCCTATTTATGATATATTCAATGCCCGTGCCAAATTTCAAGTTTCTATGTGAGAAAATTACATTCCGTACGTAAAATTTGGACGCTAATTCTTTTGCGCATAGAATTGAATAATCGAGTTGGGACCCATTAGCTTTTCCTATTTATGACATAATCAATGCTCGTGCCAAATTTCAAGTTTCTATGACATTGGGAAGCGAGAAAATTAGATTCCGTACGTAAAATTTAGACGCTAATTCTTTTGCGCATAGAATTGAATAATCGAGTTGGGACCCATTAGCGTTTCCTATTTATGACATAATCAATGCTCGTGCCAAATTTAAACTTTCTATGACATTGGGAAGCGAGAAAATTAGATTCCGTACGTAAATTTGGACGCTAATTTTTTGGCGCTTAGAATTGAATAATCGCGTTGGGACCCATTAGCATTTCCTATTTATGACATAATCAATGCTCGTGCCAAATTTAAACTTTCTATGACATTGGGAAGCGAGAAAATTAGATTCCGTACGTAAATTTGGACGCTAATTTTTTGGCGCTTAGAATTGAATAATCGCGTTGGGACCCATTAGCATTTCCTATTTATGACATAATCAATGCTCGTGCCAAATTTCAAGTTTCTATGACATTGGGAAGCGAGAAAATTAGATTCCGTACGTAAAATTTGGACGCTAATTCTTTTGCGCATAGAATTGAATAATCGAGTTGGGACCCATTAGCGTTTCCTATTTATGACATAATCAATGCTCGTGCCAAATTTAAACTTTCTATGACATTGGGAAGCGAGAAAATTAGATTCCGTACGTAAAATTTGGACGCTAATTCTTTTGCGCATAGAATTGAATAATCGAGTTGGGACCCATTTCTTTTTCCTATTTATGACATAATCAATGCTCGTGCCAAATTTAAACTTTCTATGACATTGGGAAGCGAGAAAATTAGATTCCGTACGTAAAATTTGGACGCTAATTCTTTTGCGCATAGAATTGAATAATCGAGTTGGGACCCATTTCCTTTTCCTATTTATGACATAATCAATGCTCGTGCCAAATTTCATGTTTCTACAACATCGGGAAGTGAGAGAATTAGTGGCAATGATGGAAATCGAACGATCTACGTGGGGGGGTCGTAACTGTCGACGACGCGCGCCATTTATTGTAGCATAAATGTACTATGCCTATAATCTTCCTAGGAGTGTACTCAACAACTTCCCAAAGTTTCATGGCGATCGGATGAATGGTGTAGTAGCGCATAAAGGACAAACAGACACGCACACAGACATACATTCAATTTTATATATATAGATGACACCTACATGTACTTGGTAGTCCCTTGCATGGACTGTAACCATCACTACAGTACATCACGGTCTCTACGTAAGTGATGGAGGATACAGTAGGCGACGCGGCGGCACGTGGCAGTGAAAGTGTGTATCAGAATAATCTCCTGATATTTACGGAAATTTCACTCAAGAGTTGTGGCTGCACTTTGCTCCTGGCAGACAGATTACGCAAACCTTGAGCCTGACTTGTAGAAGGTTGAGGGGATTATGAGATGGGGATTCAATATTGTAAAGTGACAGTCCTCTATAATTCTCCAGGCAGATGGGATCAGGGGACGTGGCTGCAAATTAAGGACTGGGGAGAACATGAATACTTTTAGGCTCAGCAGTAAGGAACAAGTAGAGATATAAGGGAGCGACCCTTTGTCCCACCAGACGTGTTACGGTCTTCAGATCACTTCATTTCATAGTGCTAAATCAATGTTCAGTGCTGATCCTTCATGGCAGGAGGCACGGACACAGGGCAGAACTGCCACTGTCATTTGGCAAAAAGCATCTACTGTATGATGATGTTCAGTTTTACATAGGGTGGCACTGGGGTACATGCACACGGATCTAGCAATCGTTAACATGATCGTTGCATCGTGATAACTCAGTTTACAGCACTGTAGTACGCTGTAGTTATTACAATGCATTAAAGGGGTTTTCCAGTGAGAAATTGTTGATCAGCTGGGTTCCATCACTCAGTACCCCAACCAATCAGCGGATTGTGCGCCCACTTACAGCGCCATGATTACACAGAGGTTGGAATGGAAGTCTCTACTCTGACCTCTGTGTAGTGGCCGGCACTTGTAACTGCATGCACGGCTCTCATTGAAATCAACGCGTGCCTGCAGTTACAAGCACCGGCCACTACACGAAGGTTGGAGTAGAGACTTCTGCTCCGACCTCTGTGTAATTGCGCTCTTGTTAGTAGGTACACAATCAGCTGATCGGTCGGGGTCCCGAGTGATGGACCCCAGCTGATCAACTATTGATGATCCATCCTGACAATACATTATCAATAGTATTCTCCCTGGAAAACCCCTTTAAATGTCAAGTTAACATTTTCTACATCTGCTGTAGTCCCCAATGATGTGTTCTTTTAGTTTCTTCACTCTCACTAGTAATTATGGTTGTGATAGTTTCCCGCAATCACACTTTTCTGCAGCTTCAACTAAAAAGATTGATGTTATTTTGTATCCTAAATAAATAATCGCTTTTATATTACATATGAAGCACGCAGACTCCGGAATATATGTAAGAAGCAATAGGGATGAGTTCACACAAAGCAGAACTCTTGCAGTATTTAGGTTGCAGAATGTGATCTGAAATTCTGCAGCAATGTACAGTACAATGTAAGTGAATGGGGCTTTCAACAAACCCTGTTTACTTAGGTTATGTCCCCACAGTGCAATTTTATAAGACGTCTGCACTATACATTGTCGATTTTTTATCCGTATGTACATTTCATATCTGCATGGGGAAAAAAAGAATTTACCCCATTTGGGGGAAAAAAATGCCTTCTCGACTCCATAATGGCAGTTAGAATGATCCCTGGATCAATATTTGATAGTTCCTACCTGACTGTAAGACCCGGATCAACAAGCCCGCTGGTTATTTAATGTTTATATCCAACAATGTCATAGCACTCCAAAAAGGCATCTAGTACCCTCTATGGATTTTGCCATCACCACATCCTCAGGCAGAGAGTTCCACAGTCTCACTGCTCTTACAGTAAAGAACCCCCTTCTGTGTTGGGGATGAAACCTGCTTTCTTCTAGATGTAGCGGATGCCCTCTTGTTACCATCACAATCCTGGGTATAAACAGATCATGAGAGAGATCCTTGTATTGTCCCCTCATGTATTTATATATAGTTATTTGGTCGTCCCTTAACCGTCTTTATTCCAGGGTGAATTATCCGAATTTTGATAGCCTCTCTGGGTATTCCAGTCCCTCCATTCCATGTATTAGTTTAGCTGCCCTTCTTTGAACCCCCTCAAGCACTGCAACATCTTTCCTGAGCATCGTTGTCCAGAACTGTGCGCAGTATTCCATGTGAGGCCTGACAAGTGCCTTATATAATGGAAGAATAATGTTCTCGTCCCTCGCCCCTATACGTCTTTTAATGCACTCCAAGACTTTATTTGCTTTAGCAGCAGCTGACTGGCATTGACTGCTCCAGTTAAGTCTACAATCCAATAGTACCCCCAGGTCCTTTTCCATATCACATTTCCCTAGCAGTACCCCATTTAGTGTATATTGGTGACATCCGTTTCTCCTGCCCATGTGCATAACCTTACATTTTTTAACATTGAACTTCATTTGCCATTTTTCTGCCCAAGCCCCCAACTTATTTAGGTCCGTTTGTAACCGCACATTGTCTTTCGTTGCATTAATTATCTTGCATTATTTTGTGTCATCTGCAAATATTGATATTTTGCTGTGCAGCCCCTCTATCAGGTCGTTGATAAATATGTTGAACAGAGTGGGGCCTAATACTGAACCCTGTGGCACCCCACTAGCGACGGTGGCCCAATCAGAGTATGAACCATTTATTACCACCCTCTGTTTTCTATCTCTGAGCCAATTCTTTACCAGGATACACACATTTTCACCTAATCCAAGCTGTCTCATTTTATATATTAACCTACTATGTGGCACAGTGTCAAATGCTTTAGAGAAATACAGATACGAGATCAATAGATGATGATACCTGCTTTCTTCTAGATGGAGCGAATGCCCTCTTATTACCGTCGCAGTCCAGGAAATAAACTTGCACCACTGCTGCGTTGCAGCCAGATTCAGGCTTCCACATTATTTAAAATGGCCACCAGGGAGTGTAAAAACAAAATCTCCCACAATGCTCCATTGCCAGTAACTGATGAATGCGCATTTATAACTGTACAAGCTGTGTGGTTTTTATATAATGTAAAGGCACTGAGCATGCCCGACCAGTGAAACAGCGGAGCATACAGGACATAACCACTGGATACCAATGGAGAACTAACCAGGAGAGGGACTGCATATAAAGCCATATCTTTGCACCTTGTTACAAAATATTATCTCCTCCTTGAGTATATAACTTTCACTTTGAATTGCAGGAATACTCCTTTAAATATTCAGTAACACACAGCAGGTGAAATTAGCTTAAGACACTGAATAAGTGTAAAAGGACTGGAAATGTGCGGGTAGGAGAGGACAGGTAGCAGTGCAGAATTGTATGCCATTCAGGATCTGCAGAAATCTGGAAGAGAACCCCCAGCGGGCACTATAATAACCGGCATTAGTTGCTGTCAAAGACATCTGTTACTGGACGGGAGTCCAAGAAAGCTGGAAAAACTGCTGAATATTAAAAATCTCACACAAAGAAAACTCCGGAACTTTTCAATCCAGGTAGTTTTTATTTTAGGGTAAATGATCTTTAAATCGATGACCTTTAGCAGAAATTACTTACTGTACGCTGGTCTAATGGAAAATGCAGAGAATACCAGGTGACTTTTAGAAGTGCTGGCTATGGGCATAAATGTTTCTGAAGCAGGGCATTGCCAGACATGTCAGGGGCGGTGTGAGACGTATTTATGACTTTGGAGGCTGCGGTGCATAAAGTTTCAGCCTAAAAAAAATGAATTATTGGAACTTGCCATCATCTTTGAGCCCCATGAACTACAGACTGCATGGAATATAGCAAACGCTCGGACATTACAATCCCCTTCTTGCCATATGTAAGTAATGCCCAGAGTGAAGACAAAACGCAAAGCCATCGTTGGTTGATAAAGATCGTCCATGGCTTTATTAAAGGGGTTGTCCCGCGCCAAAACGGTTTTTTTTTTTTTTTTAAACCCCCCCCCCGTTCGGCGCGAGACAACCCCGATGCAGGGGTTAAAAAAACCACCCGCACAGCGCTTACCTGAATCCCGGCGGTCCGGCGTCTTCATACTCACCTGCTGAAGATGGCCGCCGGGATCCTCTGTCTTCATGGACCGCAGGGCTTCTGTGCGGTCCATTGCCGATTCCAGCCTCCTGATTGGCTGGAATCGGCACGTGACGGGGCGGAGCTACACGGAGCTACACGGAGCCCCATTCAGAAAAGAAGAAGACCCGGACTGCGCAAGCGCGGCTAATTTGGCCATCGGAGGGCGAAAATTAGTCGGCACCATGGAGACGAGGACGCCAGCAACGGAGCAGGTAAGTATAAAACTTTTTATAACTTCTGTATGGCTCATAATTAATGCACAATGTACATTACAAAGTGCATTATTATGGCCATGCAGAAGTGTATAGACCCACTTGCTGCCTCGGGACAACCCCTTTAACTCTTTCCAATCCACTGCCTGACCTCTGAAGACATTATGATTTAAGGCTGTACAGCTCCAATGTTGGAAGACATCCGTCGGGGTTCTCTTACTTTATATTGCTAGTCTCTCTGCTGTCGGAGCCTATCCAATGTGTCCCCTCATGCAGTACTGGCTTTAGCAAGCAGATAGCGCCATTGTATAGCAGCAGAAATAGAGTAAGTCCTTTAGGAAAACCAGGATACAAATTGGATGGGAAAGGGTTAACACAGGATAAAACAATGAGCAATCGCCCTATATTGTGATTCGTAGAAACATTTATGCCCAACTGTAGTAACCACAGCGGGCATCTAAGTGTCACTCAAAGTCTCCGTCTTCTTGTAGGGCAGAATACAACCCGCCTAGCTGCAACATGTGAAATGAGAGATAAAAAACAACAAAAATAGCAACAAAAGTTTCAATCACAAACACAGTGAAGTGTCCATATTCGCCTTCCGCACGTCCTAATATCTAAAATGGGAAGGTGGGTGGGAAACTTCACACTGAGCAGAAGGTATGAGATCAAGAACCCCCATCATTCCCGTCAACCACTCGGGCCCTTTTTCCGCTTGACCTCTCTCCATGCTATAAACCATGTAGTCTCTGGCCCTTTCCTTAGGTAGTCCAGTGCCAAACATTATGGGCCTCAAAAGTAAGGGAACTGGGGTCTGGGAAGCTGTTCCAAACTCACGGGGTGCCCCGTTCCAGCACTGTTCCCCCTATGCACACACAGTGTGACTCTTCAACCTGTTCTGTACGCATGCTCTCTCGCGGAAACTATGTTGGGGTGAAGTGCTGAAATGGGGTGCCTGGCAAGTATGAAACACAGCTCCCAAGACCCCCCTTCCATCATATTTGCTCCACATAGCACAGTTTATGGGGCTTACAAGTGATGAAAGGTTCCCTTTAAATGTGGCCAATAGCTAGCGAGAGATGGGAAAGGAAGTTGTCAAAGCGCAACACAGAAACATCCTACCGGGGCAGATGGACTCCTGGGAATTGTAATGATGCTGTGAGTTTGGGTCAACAGTCACTCATTGGTAATGTAAATATACTGGGCATATAAATCTACTACTATGTAGTATGTAGTGAAGTAATGGTTGTAGGGGCCACGAGAATATAATTTCTAAGGCTTGGAATCTGGTGGGCGGTCCTAAACTGTGATTGCTGTCAGCCACTGATTAGAACCGCCCGCTGGACTTCTAAGTCCAGAATGAGCAGTGAATTTGATCAATAAATGACAGGTTCTACTGAATCTTCTCCCATAAAACTATATGTCAATCTGCTCAGCTCCTCCTACTCAATAACATGCTGCCCTCAGACTGGACATGTTCCCTTTAAGGTGTAAAAATATTCTGCAATATTGAGTGACCCAAAAAGAGGAGGACTAACTTCCGGATTGTCACTGTATTGTTATTATTACGCGCTGGATAATTTCTTCCGGGGAACTTTCCATAGCTCTCGGCCAAACCCCCTCCATCTGGTTTGTGTGTGACTAAGAGACTCTTTATTGTATGTCTGTAGGAGGAGAGGCTGCATTTTAATGCCATTTAATTGCTTGGGACTGGGAGATAAAATTGAGGGTTTTCACTGTTTTTCAGATCTTGTTTTTCAGATTTCAGATGAGTGTTTGATTCATTGCCATCTGATCAGCATATTTGTACATTCATTCAATTTTCATAGCTGCCTGGCCTCGCAGTGCCTCTCAATTAGCCAAACAAAGCAATTAAATCCTTACTTACATAATTGCAGATAAATACTGTCCCTGTGTGTCACCACAGGAAATGTCCCTGCTAGATTAAAGGAACTCTGGAGATGTTAACTGGTTTCTCATGTCTGGGTGTTTCAATTATTGCTTACTGGATGGGTGGAGATATATTTCTTGGTATTGAGGAGAGTATAGTATAATAAAGGGAACCTAGCACATTGAAAGTGGTGTCTCATCTGAACACATCATGTTACAGAGCAGGAGGAGCTCAGGAGACTGATATACTGAGTCTTTCCAAATAAAACTACAGGGGGTGGACAAAAATATGGAAACACAGTATGAAATGCATGGGATTTTAACAATGAGCACTAAGCTGTCCTTTTGACCCCTGCTTGCCTCAGAGCTTTTTCCAACAAATTTGTGTTTACTTCACCTCTTGCCCTGCTCTGGGTGGTTTTGGGAGCAGCTGGTAACAGCAGCTGAATGGCTCAAAACCTTGGCCAATGGAACCTTGTTGCTTGGGCAATATCTGTGTCCTATTACCTCCACTTAAGTTACATGGGATTGTAAATCATATTTTAATAAGACATGTAGAGACTGATTTTAAGGCATGCATTTCGTATGATGTTTCCATATTTTTGTCCACCCCTTGTATATAAGGACTCTTTCCCATTAGCGTTTAAAATGGATAAAAAAAAAAAAAGAGCAGTTTCAGTTTGCCTATGTTCCATTATGTTTTCATTTATTAGCGGTACAAATAGAACAGTCTGCAGCACTATTTATGCCATTAAAAAAAACAAAACAGATGACTGCTACTGTGTATGGAGTGGGCTCAGCTCCATAGAACCCCCATGCACATCCACAGTGGATGTCATCAAAGGGTTAATATATACGCTATATATGGTACACCAATAATTGCCATATAAATGCTATATACTGTGCCATTTTCAGTTAGAGCCACAAGACCTTATGATAACTAGGGAGAGGTGATGGCTGATACTGTATGCCACCAGGAAAGGTTAGGCAGCATGGTGGAATTGTAGCGTCCCATAGGGTGACCCCAGACACAGGGCTTATGTTGATGAGCAGGGGAGCGTAAGATGCTGGCTTGTCACGGCGGCACGTACTATACTCCCTCCCAGAGGAAGCCTCAGCCAGAGAAGCGCTGGGTCTCTTCCAGACACCCCCAGGATAGGGATACCCAATAAACGGTAGAACACGGATAGTAGTTGTCATGGGTGACACCACCATTCCGACACACGCCGGAATGACCTACGGCAGAGAATAAAGAAGAGACAGACAGATATAATGTACCTCAGATCCCTAGGAATGGTCAGGGCCTGGTAGAACTTTACTTCAATATAACTCCAACAGTACAAGGCAAAGTAGACAATATTCCAAGTGCAGGCATTTAGACAGACTTGATTAGGAGTACCTCCACATGGTGATCCCACACTTCAGGACGCTCGTGTATGAACAACTGATGACGCGTACCTCCACCTAGCAGTCCCAGACTTCAGGATGCTTGGGTGTGAACAAATGACAAAGAGTACCTCTGCACTGGGCCTTGACGAATAACACTCACATTTCACCAACTCTCTTTCTCTTTGGGGCTCACTCCTTTTTCATGCTTGAACAGTCAATCCAGGAAACCTCTCCTCGTCTTCCATTCATCACTGCATGAGGGTTGAAGGAACCCTCATGCAGCAGGCACTCTTGATCAGGAACCCAGAAGGTATGGAACTCCTTTCCTGCTCTCAAGCACTCACATTTATAGCCTCACTCATACCATGTGACAGGACATAGATTCGTACATTTTCAGACAGTCTCCAGGCTTTGCAAACACTTAACCTCTCATTTGCTGCAGCTGTGCAATAAACATATTAGAATGACAATACACTACACAAGACATGACCTGTATGACATTATGGAGGGGGCCAAGAAAGCATGTACTGGGCTACTATAGAATCTCCTTACCTGTGATGAGTTGGGTCATCTGTATTCACCTATCATATAAATCATGTTTTTGGATGTTTTATGATTTTGCAATTTTTTCAATTGCTTAGATTTACATAATTGATTATTTTTATGGGGTAACATTTTTTATATAGTACTCCATGCTCAAGTGATAGGCCTTCTGAATTTCCCTGACTTGGATGGGCTTGAAGTGGGACCATAAAAATTGACCAATTTCATATCCATGTTTTTTGTTCCCACATTACGGATGAGTGTCTGTTGACCCAAACTCATACAATTCCCAGGAGTCCATCTGCCCCGGTAAGAATTTTCTATGTTGCGCCTTGACAACTTCCACTCCTATCTCTTGTTAGTTGGGATATGGCCTAAAAGTCCCACTAAGATGGTGGGGGTTCTCATTATAACCGACTGCTCCATACTGTGGGCAGCCTTAATCTGGCCCTGGTGACCTCATGTACAGAAAGTGGAAAAATATGTTTAAATGTTGTTTTTAATGTTAAATATAGAAGTTTGTATCCGTCTCTGAAAGACTTGATATGTGGGACATGGCCAATATTAATATCAAAGTATGATGTGCGAATAAAAAATGGCCATATTTGATTGATGCCGATAAGAGTTTGCAAAGGAAGACGGCAGCGAGCTCCGACTGCTAGAACAGTTTTCACCTTCGCTCGGTGACAATGTTATAAATCAGTTCAAATTTCTAGATAAAAACCTTTTAAAATGTTGAAATAACATTTTCTTAGATATCTGATATCCTTGCAGTTCCTACATAGTCATTTACATTATTTCAAGCACTAAATATAATTATCCATCACTAGAAATGAGTGTTTATTAATTATTCAGGAGGATGCAACCAGTAGGGGAGCTCACTTATATAACAACATACACTGAATAGCCCCCTTATTAGAGCCTCCGTTCCTTTCACCATTGGAGCTACCGTGTATGGAAATTAGACCCGTTATCCCGCAGTGCAGCATAAGATCACGTGACAAGTTCTCCGTGGATCAGTTTCAGTGTGAATCCATATTAGATAGGAAAATCCAGCGATCTGAGCGACTTCCAACAAGGCCTGGTCATCGGTGCTAGACTAGCCGGAGCCGAGATTTCCCTGCCAACCTTAAGAGGTTTTCTCGTACAGCTGTGTCAAGAGTATAGTGAGAATGGGGTGATCAAAAAATACATCCAGTGAAAGAAGATTCTGTGGATGGAAACAACTCATCACCAAAAGGGGTTAGAGGAGGATGTCAGGCATTGTCCTGATGAAAAAGGGGTATACAGTCAAGGAAACTGCAGCCAAATACAACACTGGTGCTCCAACTAATGTGTCCAAATGTACAACGGATGGGCTATAATAGAAGACAATCTGTTTCAGCGCCATTGTGTCTAAGAGAAACAGAAAGATCAGACTCTGGTGGGAAAAAGAATACAAAATTGTATCGCTGAGCAGTGTGAAAACATCACCTGGTCAGATGGATCCGATTTCTGTTGCCCCATGCTGAGCAGAGGTCAGAATTTGGTACAGTAGTAGTGTATCTTGACGCGACCGAAAGCTAGGGGTTTGACAGGGTTTCAATGCAGGAATGCCGCTGTCTTGCCCCTAGCTCCCTATTGGCTACTTGCAGCAACGTGTGCCAAGATTTTTGCCTGCCCTCCAGGGTTAAGCCTGTGCACATCGCTCCTGACACTGGGCTCCTGGCCACCTCCGGTCCAGATACTGCGCTCCCGGCTCCCCTTCCCCATGCCACGTGGCCCTGCTGACACTGTCCTGGCCATGTGCCCCCGCACTGCGCTCATGGCCCCCCTTCCTCCTGCGGCCACCTGGCCATGTGCCCCCAATGACACTGACCTGCCCATGTGCCCCCGCCGACACTGTTCTCCTCGCTTTAAGGCAGCATGCCGCGGCTGCGCGCTTCCCCCACGAGCTGGGGACACTGATAGCCGGGGAAACAGGAGCGGCGCAGGACACTTACAGCGGCGCAGCATGCATGCAAGATGCAGGCCTGCTGCTGCAGTGCACAAGGGAGCGAGGCACGCCGCAGGCACTGACAGCAGGGGAGCACTCCCAGCCATGGAGCATGCAGGGAAGACGCCAGGCTGCCACTGCATTGAGAAAGAGACACCGCCGGTGACACTGACAAGGAACAGTGCCAAGGAAAGGTGAGGGAGTACCTGCCATGGCCATTACTCCTTCCTGCTGTATCTTGTCTCCCAAGCTGAAGTTAGAGGTGTGACAGTGGTGTTCACTCCTGGTGACAGCTGTCACACCCCTAGCTTCCGGTGGAGTCAAGATACACCAGTACCATTTCTGTGTTGCCTGAACAATTGTGTAAAAGTGTTCACATTTAAGGGGTTACCGGGACTAAAAAAATGCTGTGGACAGGAAATGGTGTAAAATAAAGAAATAAGTCATACTCTCTTTCTTAGAGGGCCACTCTGGTGATTTTTTATATATTCATTTGTCAGCTATCCCCCAGTATATATAAGTCAGCTAGTGTTACCTTGGTAAGTTATTCCTTTCTGTCTGAAACCCCTAGTAACTTTTCCCTCACATGGTCATGTGATCTGAGTTCTGACCAGCTCAGATCTACTTGGAGTTATGATGCTAGAAACTAGTCAGTTTCTCAGTTTGTGTGATGCTACTCCATGATCCATACCATATAAGCTGCTACAGGGAAACACAGAATCTCCTATCACAGTTACTGATGATGATCACACAGCTCCTGTCATACAGTTATTATAGATGAGATCACAGTTCTTCCTCCTGACTGTATACTTATGGTCTGTAGCTTATTTAGATGAATATAAAAGGTAAGTTAAACGGTCCCCTCAGCAGGCAGAGATGGTATAGCCTCAGCTAATTATATGCTGATGCGTAGCTAAAGGCTCATGGGCCCGGGTGCAAAAGCTTATCTTGGGGCTCCCCCAACTTCTCTTAATCCCTTAATGCAGAGACGTAACTTGAAGCTCCTGGTCCCCAATGCAAAAACTGTAACAGGGCCCCCAACTATGATGTTTTATTCATAGTACTGGTCTCCCTATATGGAGAAGAGAGGCCATATGGGCTCCCTAAGGCTCCTGGACCCGGGTGCAACAGCATTCCCTATAGTTACGCCAATGCTGATACATTTTGGGATTGATGTGAAACTGAAAGTAAAAAATCTCTGCCTCAACATGATGGCTTATAAGCATCAGACAAGGGGCTGCACTGCAGAGAAGTGACTCGAATACACAGAGGAAACCTCCAGAGTGTGACCAGCAGTCAGTTGAGGGGGGTCGGGATGGAAAAATGTGTTTTTGCCAAAGTGGCCCTTTTATTTCTCTCCCCTCCAGCACACAAGCCTTCAGTCCTTACCTCTCTGGTTCTAAAAAAAAGGTTGCAGCAGTCACATGCCATTTATTGTGCACCTGACTGGTCATCCAATCACAGGCTTCAGCAGTGCTTTCACCATGAATGGCATGTGACCGATGCAGCCTGTGATTGGCTGTAGACTTATAATATATATTTTATGAACAAAGTTAGATTTTCGCCTACACAACCTGCTTATGATGGTTTTCCTGGGTGATTTGACTCATATTTGGATACAACTAATGAATTCAGTTTGTTCTAAACATATTTATTAGCTTATGCAAAACTGCAAAGCTGGGCTCCGGAGTGCGTTCATTCCTGGTCGTCACTGGAGACATAAAGGTCAGCGAGCAGCCAGGCATTACTTCTGGAAACATATTAATCTGCACTCTCCGGATTTACTACTGTTTCAACAGAAAATACAATTTATTTAAAGCTGTTTATAAATTTAGAAAAATATGGCTGCTTTCTTCTAGGAACAGCACAATAACTGTCCATGGGTTGTATCGGATATTGCATATGATCAGACTCACACATTTCTATGGACCTAAGCTGCAGTACCAGACACAGCCCATGGAAGAGGTGTGGTGCTCTTCCTGCATGAAAGAAGACAAGTCTTTCTAACCCTGCAAACCAGGGAGCGCTAAATACTGACGCTTCCCTTTCCTCTTGTGCTTCCTTGGCATTCCACTTCTCCATTGTACAATCAGAGGGTTGAGATGTTGTGATACGATGCCGTAAACGGAGTTACAAAAATATACATTTTCATTATAATGAATAGAGTGCAAACTGGGTTTTGTTATACAACTGGTTAGAATGCAGTTAAGACATTACATAGCTCTACAGGTACGATGCACAACCCCGACTATAGCTAACTAGCGACAACAATTGTTATATGCGTTCAGTAGTTTATAGTTTGGAGGTGATCAAGGTTCCGTTGGTTCAGAAACGTGTTCTCCTATGGTTATCCTGTAACAAGAGCACGATGTAATAAAGCAGAATACTTTCACAAGAAACCTCTTGTTCCCAATTTTTTGGTTATCGTTTAACCCCGCGAAATTGCACAGTTCAGTGTGCGATTTTGGGCAGACGGGGGCCTTTGGTGCGCAACTGCACACTAAAATAGTGCATGTCACTTTTTTCCCTGCACTCGAAATTTGCGGAGAAAAAAACACGTGGGAAAGAACCCAATGAAATCAATGGATTTTATTTGTTACACATTCGGTGCAGATTTTGCGGCCACAAATGCGCCTGTGTGCGGCACCTTTAACAATGAGTACTAACCCAGAGGTTGTGGCTTGCCCCACACGGTCTGAAATTTCCACCTGTTGTGTCCGAAGAATATTCTGCAACTGGCGGAAAGGCAAGTACTCAAAATACCCAAAAGTCTCTGGCGTGTATACGGTAAAGATTCAGTATTTGGTCCCAAACTCACCTGTTGACCTGCAAAATGGTGTAGTGCAGCGATAGGCCTGTGTAGTCCCTAACGTGACTGAGGTCGAACTCACTTACGATCCTTTGCGGTTAGAATACTTGCTGTCCCCCTGTGCAGCTTGTTCCATTAGTACAACTGAACACAGTATAGAGTTCTCTCTCTTTCTGTCTTGGTTGCGCTCCCTTTAGCAGTACCTGCTGCCCAGTCTGCAAACTAGCAGTTCCTGCAGACTATCACTCCAGTCAGGCTCACACAGCAGTCCAGACCTGGTGAATTCTCTGCTCACTCTCCAATTGCCTCTGGGCCTCAGCAGACAGACTTTGCTCTTTAGTTAAACAGTCTCTGTGCCTCCCCACAGTGCTACCAGGCCGACTGCTTCCCTCTAGAGCAGCTTCGGCTGCCACACACCACCACCTATCATCCAAGTTGTCTTCCATCATGTGACCTGGGACACTCAATAGCTGACACAACAATTAATATAATATTACAAGCAACATTAAATCATTTGGCCATAAGGTGGCAGCAGATCCTCATTAATACTGCAGATAGGGGGCATATACAATAGTTATAGAAACACCAAATAATGTCAGCAATAAAAGCAATATCTCTGGCATAGCCAGAAGGCTTCCCCTCTTACAGGGACAAGGGTCCATTGATGACAGGGAGTCTCACCTTTCTGTTTCCCATCTCTGCTAAAGAACAGTAAGTTGTTCATTTGGACATGTTATTTGGAGCACCAGAGTTGTATTTGGCTGCAATTTGCTAATCTGTGCACTGCCTGTTCATAAAAATGATTCCTGACATCCTCCTCTGACCCCTTTCCATCCACAGAATCCCCTTTCACTTGATGTTTTTCCTTGATTACACTTTTCTCAGTATACTCTCCACACTATTGCACAAGAAAACCTCACAAGGTTGGCAGTGAAGTCCCGGTGCAAGCTAGTCTAGCACCGATGACAAGGCCTCATTGGAAGTCACTCAGATTGATTGATTTTCCCATCTAATGTGGATTCACACTGAAACTGATCAACGGAAAACGTGTCATGTGATTTTATGTTGCACTCCGGGGGTCATAGCCCTAATTTTCATGCAAGAAAGCTACAATCGTAAGAGGGCCAGGGGCTCTAATAAAGTGGCCATTCAGTGTACATGGTATGGAGTTATAACTTTAGCTGCTCATAGCTGATTCTGGCCATACAGAGTAAATGAAACAGTGATGTAGCAATAGAAGTCACAGTTGTGACCTGGTCCATGAGCTAGGGTGGCCAACCTCTAACATTATTGGCTTGCTCCCCCCTCCTCCCATGCACCCCATCCAGCTGAGCGCTATGAATACTGGCACATCCTTCTTTCTGTTCCATAAGGCCTCTTTCACACAGGTGACAGTGATATTGGCACAAGAAAAGTGCAATGATATTGCAGCTATGTACCAGCAATCTCTGTGCGATATCGCTACATTTTCTCAGCAATATCACGATTTTGTTGCGTGAATTTGTGGTGCTCTTTTGCCGAGATTATCAGGGCGGGGGGTTAAATATAAGCCCTACTCCGAAAATAAGCCCGAGCTGCGTTTACGCATTAAATAATACATTACCTAGCAGGCGCTGTCTGCTCTGCCGCACGTCTCCTTCCGAAGCTCCGCTGCACTTCTTTGCAGTCTTCAGCTGTTGCTTTCTGGTCAGGGGTTCATAAATCCTGCCTTCAGGAAAGCTGGCTCTGATTTGTTCTCGAGTGACGTTGCTCAGCCAATCAATGCAACGCTCAATGAACCAATCACAGCCATTCAATGCGAAAGGGCAGATTTTGGTGAAAACCAGGCAGCTAGCAGAGACGGTCTGTCACGGCTACCGGACCGCTCTGCCTTATTTACATACAACCCAGGGAGTTTTCAAAGTGCTTTTATTCAGGTATGCTTTGATCCACAGTTATCACAAAAGCAGCGTAGGAAAGACAGATAATTCATAATTGTTGTGCTGCTATTCATTTGTATCAAACTACTAATCACCACTTTTATGCTTGTATGTATGTATGTTTGTGGGTGCTTCCGATGCTCCGGCCCTGGTGACGTCATCACTCCGCCCACCCGGTGACATCATTGCAGGTCCTACAGTATATATAAAACAAGGAGCCTGACAGACAAAAGAAGAACACAGTTAGGGCTCTTGGAAGGGGAGGGCAAAAATAACAAAATGAGAATACAACTAAACCGTTATTATCTCAGACACAACTCAGCGGTCCTGACAGAACACACCGACCTACCACCACCACAGAGATTCGGTGGGCTGAAGGACCTGCGGTGACATCACTACTGTGGGAGGAGCAATTCTGAAGTTTGGTAGAAGATAAACAGTGGTGTCGGGATCAGTAATAGCGCTCCTCCAGTACTAAATGATAACGTGATCAGTAAATGAAAAAAGAAGAGATGACTTACCACGTACTAAGTGAGCGACCCTGTAATGGGTTAGCTCACTAGTACCTCCAATTCCGGGATAGCCTGTAGATAAATAATTTGAACGATCCTCCTTCCCTGATCCTGTCCGGAGAGCTGCTTGGATGTCTGGGGTCCCTATTGCTAGGGAGCCCAGTGTAAACGACGATCAAAAATGAAAAAATATCCAATATAGCGCTTCACGGGATGAAGGATAAACTTCACCTTATGGTGTAGAAAAAGATACATTTTATCTATCCTTCATCCCGTGAAGCGCTATATTGGATATTTTTTCATTTTTGATCGAAGTTTGGTAGAAAGTATTGTAAACTGGGTAAGCTGACAGTAGCTACCAGGACCTGTGATGATGTCACTGTCATGTGATCACCTGTGTGGGTGGAGTTGGGGATCACATGACCAGGGGCTGATCACTGCATCCAGGAGCTGTGTGTGTCATGTATGGGAATCAGGATGGATCAGCATGGATGTAGCAGAGCTGTTTGTGTCATGTGGGAATCAGCTGTGTGTGTAATGTGTGGCGTCTCGATGGATGTTATAGAGCTGTGTGTGTAATGTGCGGTGTCCCGATGGATATAGTAGGGCTGTGTGTGATGTGTGGGCATCATAATGGATGTACCATGTAGCACAGCTGTGTGGCACATTGTGCCACCAGAAACACTGGTACTATAATTTTCTAATAATTAGTAGTTGCTAAATACTGGTGACAGGTTTCCTTTAAAAAAAAAAAAATCATGCTCTCCGTGAATAGCTTTCGGTTGCTTTTGAATGCTGCCATCTGTAAATGGCTGCTGCAGCTTGTGACATTCCATAAAGAGGCTGACTTGACTGTAAACTGTCAACATAAATCATGTGTAGAAAACGGAGCTATGACGCTGGAGATGAGGGGAGTGGGGAGAAGATAGGATACGGTTATTATTTTTATACATTGAGAGCGGGAATTAAAAAAAAAAAACATTTGAGGGACATAAAAAGACCATTATTGCATTGTGAGCATTGAGGGGTATTATTACTTTTCTGGGGCACAAAGTGGGCACTATTACTTTGTTGGGGTACAGATTGGGAATTATTACTGTATGTGAGCAGTATTACTTTGTAGGGCACAAAAGGGAGCACTTTTATTGTGGGAGACACTGTGAGAGGCATTGAGGGCAGCAGCAAGAGGGGAAGAATGTGCAAAGTAGAGTTGTAGCTTTAAGAACTCTTTATGGCTATATGAAGAAAGTGGACTACATCAATCAAAGAAAAGCCTATTGTGATCACTGGAGGTAACTGCACTGTAAACACTAATGGTTTCTGACTATTGTATGGTGACTGCATTATATAGAGGTTAATAAAGCTTGGCCGATGTATCTAAGCAGTCATGTTATAAAGATTCTCTTATGGATATGCTGTTATATATAATGTGTTTGCGTATTTTGGAGTGAACCACAGCTGGTACCCATGCTGTGTGCAGGGGAGGGGGTGCAGTAGAGGGGCCCAAGATGAACTTTTGCATCCAAGCCCATGAGCTTGTAACTACGCCCCTAAACCCAAGTCAGCTAAACCCATTGATTTCACCATTACCTACTTATGATCTGTGTATGGGGACCTCTTGACAGATCGGGGAACGAAGGCTCAAGCATGTTGTATTCCAACTTTAGTCTTATTGTAGCTGTGTGACCCATCAGCAGAGTTGTAGGCAGGCTTTCCTTCACTTGGGTTCAGTTTGCTGCCCCTAGCCTTGTATCCAAATACACTGCCGCCTGTTGCTTACTTGTCTGCATCATCCCAACACCCCGCAGTCCTCTTCTGTTTTTAGGACAGTATTTGGCGCTTGAGCCTACGCCCAACACAGCAGTAATAACCCCATGACCACCTATAGTGGGAAAGTGGGCAATATATATCTCTACCTCACAGGTTCACATATTTACCGCATCTCCTTGTGTATTTGCGCACGCCCCATTGACTTCTATAGGGACCCTTGGTGCGCAAATATGCAAAAAAATAGAGCGCGTTTAATTTTCTTTGTGCGACCACAATGCGCACGCAAAATATAAATCCATTGAAATCAATGGCTTCTGTTTTCTGCGTATTGTACGTGCAAATTTTACATGCACAAATGCGCCCGTGTGAAGTCGGCCTCAGGAGTTAAGATGTAGTTAAATGATCCTTCGTGAGTAAATTAGCGCAAAGGATGTTGATGCAGAATGAATTTCCAGACACGAACATTAGCATTAATTCCTTGTGAGGAGTAAAGGAAATGTCACCGTGTTCATGCCACAGGGACAAAATGCCTCTGGAATTAATAGTTGTGACAGTGCCGCGCAATTTCAGCAGCTGACTATCTCACAACTACATGCAGGGGATTACTGCTGATTGAGCTGCACTGTGACAAAGGAATTGATGATGGCGAGTCACATTGAAGAAAGTTGGGGATCGGTGAGAGAGGTTAAAGCCATCGCTGCTTAGTAAAACAGATATGACTTTCTCATCGCTGTTATGTAACTTGCATAAGGCTCCGTGCACACAGCCATATAATGACCCCTGAGTTGTACAGAGCTATATTAAGGCGCTTAAAAAAATGTATGGGTGCATACTGTATTGTGGCACTATTTCCCCTAGAAGTATAGCCAATAGTAGTGAATATCACCATATGGCGGGAGAAGATTTGTCCGATGCTCTGTGTCATCCCAGCCACCACACATTACTCACTGTGGGGATGATGTATTGTGGGCTTTAGGTTAAAAAAAAAAACAGTCTGCCTGTATTCTACTTGCGCAGAAGGCCACATCAGAACAGCTTGGATAATAAATACTGTACCAGAACCAAGCTCATAACATAAATACAGTACCAGATCTAAACTCAGTACATACAGAACCAGAACCAACTTCAGTACAGCACAAATCAACCTCAGTACAATATACAACCAGTGTTTAGATACAATACCAGAACCAAGCTTGTAACATAAATACAGTCCCAAAACCAAACTCAGTACATGAATACAGCACCAGAGCCAAACTCATAACATAAACACCGTACAAACCAACCTCAGTACATAGATACAATACCAGTACCAAGTTTAGTACATAAATACAGCCCCAGAACCAAGCTCATACCATAAATACAGCAGCAGAACTGTTGTGGGCAGAAAGCAACACATCGGAACATCAGAGAGTCGGGAAGAGAAGGGACTGTATAGAAATAGTCGCCCATAGGACCCCTTTCACTCCACAACCTGTGTAACAAGTATTATGCCTCCTGCTGGAGAAGAATGATATTTAATTGCACTGAACCTTGAATTAAGTGACTGATCTCATGCGGCTGAGTATTTCTGGCATTGACAGGCTGTCTATAGGGGAAAGTGGTAGTCTGGTCCTTTCCTACAGGGTCTGTTGGCACCTAATGCTGCACATCACAATAATCTAGTGAAATAATTAGGAGATCTGAGCATTGTATATACTTGACTAGAATAAATCAAGTCAGAGTTGTTCAACCACTCAACACACACCAAAATTCCTCTCCCAGGTGCCCCCAAGGAAGACTAGTGAATCAAGGGTGGATTTTATAGCCACAACACCCGTTTAGTAGAAGAAAATAGGAACGATTTTAAACTGCAATATCCACCAAGCATAAGTAAAATGGGTATTAGTGCAGTATGTCTACACCGGAAGTGTGGACATGACTGGGCTGAGCTACAGTTAACACCCAGGTCATGCCCACAGCTTCTGATTGGCTGAGGTATACACACCTTCACCGAGCTGCCGACAACTCGGTACATCATAGGAACACAGTTAACCTCTTACATGCTGCGATCTATGTTGATTGTGTAAAGGGTTCACAGAGGGAGGGAGCTCCCTCTGTTTTGTCATCAGACCCCCGCGATAAAAAATCATGAAGGGACGATCGGTTGCGATGGCAACATGACATTGGATACAAGCATCCTACTTTGCCATGACCTCCACTGGCCCCTCTCTCTCAGCAGTTCAGTGAAGGTGTATGTGTGCCACAGCCAATCAGGAGCTGTGCGCGTGACCTGGGCATTACCTGTAGCGCAGCCTGGCCATGCCCACACTTCCGGTGTAGACATACTGCACTAATACCAATAAAATGTATATAACAATATTCCATCAACTAATGTTCAGAAAATTGTATATGCATCCATGACAACAAGACATAAAACACTAAATGAGAAAATCTTGACAACAGGGAAGTCCTTGGAGCTACAAAATCTGGAAACATTCTGCACAACCAACTTAACCCCAGCCAAGATCTGCCTCGGAACAACTGACGAGACCACGTGCAGATGCCATAGATTACCACCTTCAAAGGGATAAGACCCTAAAGGAACCTTAACATCCAACCAGAGAATATGAAACTGTCTTATCCATTATGGATACCCCCTACACCAAATTTAACCACAAACTCCAAGTACTCCTCCAGAAGCTCCCATGAGAAGGAAAACATATTTCCAATTCACCTTGCATCAAGTCTCACAACCCCTGTTAGTAAAAATCTGGCAACCACAAATATGTATAATGCTGTGAAGAAGGGCTGAGAGGCACAGGCAGGGACAAGGAAAACAACTAAGTGGGTGGGCAGAGATGTGCTTCTTGTGGGGAAGAGGAAGTCCAGAGTACCAAGGAGGGAACTATTAAGTCCACTGCCCAGCCTGTGTCACAGCCTAAACACCACCCTGATCCACCCATCCTTCTTCATTGACCACTATCCCTTCCCTCCTAGCTCAGTCATTGAGGCCTAGTCTGAACTCTATCAGGGCAGTCCAGCTTCATCTTTACGGTGTAAAGACATTTAGAAAATCGGCATGATACAATGGGCTTTGTTCTGGGGATGCTCAAGCATTAGCTGCCAATGTGAGTGTAAGGGGGTTTTGATAGGCTTTATACTCTTTTTGCAATGTCTGAAAATATGTTCACTATGTGATTTTTCTAAATGTGTCTGGGTTTCAGGCGATGGAAATGCACTCAGCATAATATATTCTTTAATAGCCTGGTATTCAAACCCTTTGTGCTACAAACCCTAGTACTGGCATACTCATGCCAATTAAAGACATTATTCTTGACAAGAAAATGTTTACCTGTTTTATTATGCAACTGTTTCTTTAAATTATTGTACCTCCAGGATGCTGAGTAGAGTGGTGCATGTGTAGGGGAAATGTAGGGATGTTACTGCAAGAGTGGATGGCTTCTAAGTTTGATAAAAGTGGGGTAGGCATCCTAACAAGGATGGCCCCACAGTCTTCCTCTTGGTTCTGACTATCCCTTATAGGACACAGGACAGGACGGTACACACCACCTAGATGGGAACGGTACAGGGGCAGGAAGGCAATGAACGAGGTCAGAAACAGGATCCGAACAAAGACAGGAAGGCAGCTAACAAACAAATACCAATATTAATACAGAGTAAATGCAGACAAAGTAGTGGGAGACAGAACCTATGCTGGGTGTCTGAGACAGGTAGGGAGGTAATAAGGAGGTAATTGCCCAAGCCCTACAGCTGATCTGAGACCACTGGAGCAAGTAAGCCCTGATGTGCTGCAGAGAAGTGTAATAGAGAAAGCAAGATGACACCCATGTCTGCCAGAAACAGCAGAGGGAAAAGCAAGTCTGGGAAGCTGGCCTTATAGGAGAATCCTGCACTGAAAACTGGCCTCGATATGCAGAGACTACCAACGAAATTGCTTTGAGAATATTTGCCATCTGCTAAGCTGGGGCTATCTACCGAATGGACTACCCAAATGCTGTTGTGTGCATTTCTACTGAGAGAGTCTGCAATTAGCCAAGTCCACAGAGAGAAATAAACTATGTGTTATTGAAAGACAACCCTGCAATATACATCCACAAAACTGAGCACCAGGCGGTTTAAGGGACAAAAAGGACTACCAGTGTTCTCGGTTGCCAAAATTACTGTTAATAAAAGTCCCTTTACAAAAATGTTGTCCTTCTGAAATGATGTGTTAAAGTACGACAGGATCTAAGGAAAGCCTGGGACTGGGCTTTCTACAAAAGCTTCCTGGGGGTGTTCCAGGGAAAAAAAGAGAGTAGGCGGTACACCCTTTGGTCTCCCCCGAGGTAAATCTAAGCATCAGGGCCCTGCTAGAGGGCCCTCTACTACAGTAAGGAAGATATAGGAATATCAGTCGTTTATAAAGATTCCACCATCTATCACCAACCAGCTGATTAGGATAATTTCTACATATAAATTGGGGGATGAAATCTGCGGACGGGCGAGTTCTGCACCCCTTTTTTCTCATTAGGCAGAATTCTGCCAATCCCATTTGTATTCTGTAACAGGCGGTCGGCACATCTCCTGCATTTCAAGGGTCATGTGATATCTGCACTGAGCGCAATATGATTACTAGACCTTAATGGCATGTCTTTTAATAAAGCCGCTCTGTAAATAAAGATTATAGGGCAGCCTGTTTTCTTGGGCAAACTGCAACAGATTATTATTCCTGTACATCAAAGCGAGCAGCAAATTCCTCTAATTACAGCCTGGGTGTTCCAAATTACAATGTAGTATTGAGGATGCGAGCTGCATACAGAGAACCCTGTAGTCTTCCCAGCCGAGTGCCAGGTTCTCCCAATTTATGTATCTAACTGCTGGCAACTTCACCAGGTTTAGAAAGCAATTACCAGTGCCCACGACTGCTACAGAGATGGTGCGCTCCGCGGTATTTACTGTCTGTAAAAATGTGGAATTAAGAAGTAATTAAAATAAATAATTGTATGAAGTTTTCTAATTTTGTATCTAACGAGGTGTTGACCGCCAATATCGTTAAATATGGCAAATCTTGAAAATTTGCAATTCTGGATCTACGCTTGCTCCATTGAACACAGATTCCTGTTTAACTCTCCATTGTCTAACGGAGTTTCCTGACTAGTATTTTTTGGGTTAAAACTCTGTTTCCCATGCAGTAAAATAACTAACTAGCGTATACTCACCGCTACCCGCTGTGTCTCAGAAGATGAGTCTCCGTCATCCACATTGGGTGTCAACTGTAAGATACAGCTGGTACCCTGCAGCAATTTACCATCTTAGATAATTATGGCACACCCACAAGATATGCGATAAATGTCCAATAGATGCTAGTCCCAACTACAGGATCGTCACCTATCTCAAAAACGGAGGTTCTCCGTGACCTTGCTCCACTTGGGGGGTGGCCTCCAGCTAGTGCATCCAAGCTGCAATTGAATGTAGAGGTAGCTGGGATTACGGAAATAGCCCGGCTTGTTCTGATAATGCTGTTTCTGCAACTCCCAAATAAGTGTTTTACTATGGAAAATAATAGCCAACTTGTTGTTATTTGTTTATTCTGCTAAAAACTGGAATAAAAACAAACAGGAAGTCCTGTCCACATGAAAGTATCAATGGAAACTACAAGTCGTCCTGCAAAAAAAGACTTCACACACCCGTCAAAAGAGGAAAACAAAAGTTATGAGACGTGGAATTCAGTAACATAAAAACAAATTATTCTTTAGAATAAGGTGTTTTAGTGGGCCTTCACACTTGTGATGAAATTGCGTGAGTGAGAACACAGAATTAGGAAGCTGATGATTTTCAATGGTTTCCTTCACATTTGCAATGTTTTCACTCATGCGATGTGGCGAGAAAAAAAACATTGCGGCATGTCCTATCTCTCTGCATTTTCCTTTTTTTATCACCCATGTTTCCTTATGGAACCTCCTTTTTATCACATCGCAAAACACGCACTTGCAATTTTCATGCGATGTGTTTTTATCATTAAAAAGTCCTATTGACTTTCGCATTTAAAAAAATTGCGGCAAAATTCTGTGAAAAATACGCATAAGAAAATCGCAAGTGGCAGTGAGGTTTTTGTCATGATTTTGCCGCGATATCGCAATTGGCACTGTGGAGGACCCCTTATTGTGCAAAGTACAACAAGTAAGTAGCAAAACATAACTATAAGGGTGCCTACCCACTTGCAATTTTTTTTCCTGTGATGTTTTGCGTTTTTTCTCAAGAGCAATTAATATAGAATGTGTTCTTGTCCATCTGGGTTTTTTTTTTCCGTTTCGTGGGGTTTTTTCACATAGGAACTGTCAGTTGCATATGTGTCCTTATTTTTCTCTTAATGCACCCATGATTGTCAATGGAGGGCTGCAAAAAACGCGCGAAAACGCCGCGCTTTTCAGGTGCGAAAATCGGCAACGCAAGTGGGTAGGCGTCCTAAGGGTTGGACACCCACTTGCAATTTTTTTCCATGCGATGCGACAGTGATGATTATGAAACTAATGATTTTCAATGGTTTCATACTCATTTGCGATGTTTCGGTAGAGCTTCGCATTGCAGAGAAGAAATCTGCGATATCGCTCGGTGTTCCCAATGGGGCCAGCGGTAGCAGCGCTAGCCCCATTGAAAACATAGGGAGTATATCGCGGACTTCTGCCACAGCTGATGAAGGAATCCTCAGCCACAGCTGTGACAGAAGTCCAGGCTGCTATCCCATTGCTTTCAATGTGGTCGGCGCTGCTGCCGGCCCCATTGAAAGCAGTGGTTTTGTGGCAACCCCCGCAGCATGATTTTCTGGGAAGGGCTTGAAATATAAGCCATTCACTGAAAATCATCCCTAGCTGGTTAAAAAACAAAACAAAAATCTTTATTCACCTCTCTGCCGCTCAGACGCATCCTCCAGCTAGCTCCCCTGCACTGCTGTCCAGCACTTTCAGCAGGTGGGGATTTAAAAATCCCTGCCTCCTGAAAGGGCTGTGCTGATTGGCTGAGCTCTCAGCCAATTACAGACAGCGCTTAGCTATTCATCAATGAATAGCTAAACGCTGCCTGTGCTTGGCTGAGTTTATATTTCAAGCCCTTCCCCGAAAATCATTCTGCTGGGGTTGCCATAAAACCACTGTTTTCAATGGGGCCGGCAGCAGCGCCGACCCTATTAAAAGCAATGGGATAGCATCCTGGACTTCTGCCACAGCTGTCAGAGCTGTGGCAACGGATTCCCTCATCCCCATGGCAGTAGTCCATGATATACTCCATGTTTTCAATGGGGCTAGCGCTGCTGCCACTGGCCCCATTGAAAACACTGGCGATATCACAGCGTTTTTTTTACGCTGTGAGGCGAGTGTTTTCACTCTCTCGCAGCGCAAGAAAAAAAAAAACGCCAGTGGGTGTGAGCCCTTAACTATATAAATTACGCATTTTCCTTATCATACCAACCTGCTGAATAAAGTTACCATGTTATTGCTACCGGATGGTAAATAACGCGGAGAACCAAAAGCAATGTCAAAATAGATTTTTTTGGCCATTCTCCACCCCCCAAAAACTATAAAAATTGTACAGTAATATAATAGGTGTACCCAAACATCGTGCCATTAAAAATGTAAGTCATTCTGCAAAAAAAAAACAAGCTTTTATATGGTTATTGTCAGTAGAAAGCAAAAGAATTCTGTTTTTTAGAATGTGGCAATTAAAGAATAAAAAAAAAATGCCTGTATCCTTAACCTCTTCCCATCCCTTCCCACCATCTGCAGCGGTCGCTGACTGTAACAGACAGCCGGGTTCCTGCTGCAATGGCAGCATCAGAAATAATTCTGATCCCCCACCATTAACCCCTTACATGCTGTGATCATCCCTGAATTAATGAGACAGATTCTAATAAATCTAGCTATATGGTAAAGGGGTTTTGCAGGAGTGAAAAAGAATACTGCGCCACAATATTGTGTGAAATAAAGGCCCATTTAGACAGAACCATTCTCGCACAAAAGTCGCTCAAAAGACATTTGAGTGACTGTTTTGAGCGTTCACTTTGCATAAGTGTATAAATGAAGGCTTACACTTTATGCAGAAGACAAGGGGGGCCACTTGTCTTCTGCATACAGCTGTTGTCTTCTCGCGGCGTTTTTTGCCCGTTTTTTGCGGCGTTTTTTGCGCGTTTTTTGCAGCCCTCCATTGACAATCATGGGTGCATTAAGAGAAAAATAAGGACACATATGCAACTGACAGTTCCTATGTGAAAAAACCCCACGAAACGGAAAAAAAACCCCAGATGGACAAGAACACATTCTATACTAATTGCTCTTGAGAAAAAACACAAAACATCGCAGGAAAAAAAATCGCAAGTGGGTAGGCACCCTAATCCTGTACATCCACATAATTGTTGAAATTTCTCTTTCAATCAACCCGAGCTTGAAAAATAAATGTGAATCGTTGCTATGTCTTTATCGTAGTCACCTGCGCGGTTGCACCAAGCCTGGGAATCAGAATACTTAGATGATGTATAACCGCCGGCAAAACACACACGCAAACTTGTGCGCAGACAGGCTTGTGTTCCTAATCATTGTGTTAGCCGGGGGAAGCTGCTCTATATTAAAGAGCTGAGATGAATAATGACTGTATGCGGGGAGAAGTGTATCACAGGCAGAGTGAGAACGGCAAATCTTCCTATTAACATATCCCATCTTATTATAGCCCGAGCGGATAGAGAGAGACTCGCTGCTCATTACAGCTGTCACCGACTGCTAACTTTCCAATAAGCAATCAAATATGTGATTTGTGTTTGTATAATTTACATGCAAATAGTCCTTAATGTGCCGTAGATCTACCATCCAGGTAGTAAAGTGGCTAGTGTTGATATTACTTGAGCCCCCTTGGCTACAGTTGCCAGATGTTCCTGAGTTTAAGGGATGATCTTACAATGTGGATATTTGTTCCTTAAGTTTTCTTTTTTCTGTCAATACTCCTAGTTTGAGAATGGATAAATTGTGCCCATTGTTGACTCTTGTGTTGACCATTCAATGTCCTTCAAGTCTGTCCAATAGTCTTAGCATGGTCTTAAGTAGGCTGAAGGACAAAAGATATGTCGTATTAACCAAATATTTATGCTACAGTAATCAAGCCATAGTAGCCATGCCATGCCTTGGTCGATTTGTAAAGGAGCTTCCCGCTCCTCCACCAGAGACTGAACGATCATTCTTTTTGGAGGCTTATTTCCTAGCCAGACCCACTTGTCAGACAACCAAGTGGCTCTGAAGCTGGAAAAGCTCCAACTTCCTTGGTCATGTGGGGGGTGACGTGGTAGCATGTCACCAGCTCTGGAGATTTTTGACTGTTGGTGACACAGAGAAGAGGGAGAGGGGAAGTGGTAGATCCAGGTTCCCTGCTAAGAAGATGTTGACGGGAACTAGTACAAGACTGTTCTGATGTAGTTAGTGGAAGAGAAAAGTGGCGGAGGCCAGCTACAAGTGATGTGTGGGGCAGCATGGGGGTTCCCAATATAATAGGGATGATGTTTCTTTAATTGAGATGTTAACTATATAAATGTATGATTCATTCTATAGTGGCAGCTATGTTACTAGAAGTAACACTTAATGTAACAGAGGCAGTAGGTGGGGCCAAATATGGGCAAAGTGTATATGTAACAACGTTTCCCAAAGTGAATTGCGTGTAATGCAGCAAATATTGAGAGCTGTGAGGTGGACTGGCCTTCAAGCTGCTAAGGCAGGTGGATGCAGAAAGCTGGTGCTCCATGATTGCATGGAGATTGAGCTGTGAAGCTAAAAGAAGTGGATATTAGTTGAGTGTTGCCTGCGGGAGTCAAAGCTGAAAGAATTATTTTGGAGAAACCATTACCGAGGTTGCTGAATAAAGTTCCTTGCATTCCTTCCAAGACGTGGTCCCACTTCGGTTCTGTGCCAACTTACCGCCTGCTTCCTTAACGTCATTCTGGTGGGAATTCTTCCAGAGATTCTCATGCCCAGTAAGCACACCAAAGGAAGAATTAGCCACTAGGATGAACACTGCCACCCCATTCAAAGAATCATTAGACCTAGTATAACAAGATGGAGAAAAGGCAGATGAAAATGAAGCAGACTAAAGAAAAGGCCATGTAACGGCCAAATGGAAGATGGTGGTGTAGCAAGCTTGAGAGTGCTACTACCAGCATGGTGGTGTGCATAAGCAAGTACAGGAGGTGTGTAGAAGTGGTTGGACGTGACCTGAGTGACCCGGATGTGAGGTTGGTGCAACGTGAAGGTGTTGCCTGCGAGATAGCCCTGGAGACTCGTGACCTTGTGAGTTACAGTCATTGATCTGCTGTATTATTGGTGAGAGAAGACAAATTTACAATGGAGAAACTGTGGGTATATAAATTGCTGTTGTAGTGGCCCAGAACACCATCCTGATCCCCTCCATAATGTCATACATGTTTTTTTCTATGTGGATGTATTGTGCAAAGCTTGTCTTGTTATATCCAGTGTGTGTGTTGCACAGCTGCGGCGCTTGAGAGGTTAACAGTAATAAAATCATTGCCTGCATGTAAATGTATCAGTCTGTCATGTCATGTGGAACAAGTGAGGTGATAAATGTGAGTGCTTGAGAGTGGGACGAGGTCTTCCATCTTGTCTACCTGAGAGAATGCTAACACAGAGCCACATGGAAACACCTTCAGCTTCCATGTACGTGAAGATGGAGGAAGAGGAGCGATATCCCATAGCATTTGGAGTGTGGATGTAAGAGGAGTGAGTCCCACCATCAGAGAGAGAGAGTCCTACAGAAGTTCTAAACAAGGTACCAGTTCACATTACAGGCCTTTCCTGTGCGGCCATCCATAGTTAGGATCACTGCACAAAGGTACTTTATTGTGACACCTACACGTCTGCCATGTGGGGTGTTTATTGGCTAAGCCTTTTTTAATAATTGTCTGCCAGAGAGTCTACGGATTGACCCCTGCCCCCTTCCTCCTCTGGAGTGCTCCCAATCCAGGACCGGTAACATACAGATAACATGGACTGTAGGACCGTATTCATCCTGTCTATCCTCTCTGACCTCTGTGCTATAGCTTCCTAACATTTAAAGTGAATTGTACCTGCGTTACCTGTTGTAAGAGTTTATTACAAAGTAAAAGTAATACCGGGCCCTAACTGTTCCTGGGGACCCAAGGTACTATACACAAGTTTCTGTGTTCATTTCTCTGCCATGTAGCATACCAGTGTGTGGAAACAGTGGTGTCACGAGTGATCAGTACTACCACTCCCCTCATCCCGTTTATTGGCATTCCCTATCCTAGGGGTGTCGAAGCTGGCCTGTGATCCTACACTGGCTTTGGCTGCGTGTCTTGACTCCGTAACCAGAGCCTGGTAAGTGCCACCATGACAAGCCAGTACTTATCCCTCCCAGCTCGTCACATTAGCCAGGTGCCCAGGGTCACCCCTCTGGGGAATTGCACTGCAATGACAAGTGTGACCCCGGAGCCATGCCAGGATTCAAGGACTGTAATGTTATGTTTTGACAAAAAACGTGAAATGCCCTCCAAATAAGAGAAACAGTTAAAAAAAAAGCTCTAGCAAAATGTTTGATTTCCACTGCTTGCTTGCTGCTGCATCATCCTAACATCATCTGCATTCCATACCTAATAGATTACTGTTGTATATATTTATGTAAATGCATTAATTTTACAACCATGTTTTTGAATGTCTGAGATCAATGCTTTCTCTCACACAGGTGCTACAAAAATGTGCACAAGGATGTGTTTTTTCACAAGCCCTCACAAAAAGAAAAAGGCTCTCCATAAACCTTTCCCTTTATGGACTACAGAGCTGTGCAAAGATGCAGGATTGATGGCCTCCCAATTGTCGAAACTTAAAAATAGAGTTCTTCTTTCTCCTGGCTTCTGCCTGGTCTGTTACCCCAGCAAAGGTTTTAGGGCATGTTCACAGATTTGATGTACAATCATATCTAAATCTCCTTATGTATAGTGTACCTGTCTATTACCAATGATTCCCTTCATGCCAGCAGCAGGTCAAATGACATGGAATTACAAATGTCATGAACAAGTACTGAATCTTCTTGAAGAGATCTAACTGCTGAGAGCAATGCTCTCTGGGAAAATGTATGCAAAATAGCACTCCTCCAGAAGAAGAAAACTCTCTCTCTCGTGCCTCTGGTTTGACTTCTGTTTCAAGGCTCTATAACAGGTCAGATATTGTCTTACATCATAGCTATGTAGAGGTGACACTGAAGAGAGAGTTTTCTTCCTTGTAGAGGAGAGCTATTTAGCATGAACTTTCAATTGATTTTAATGTGTGAAGCTTCATTCTCCCTGTAGAAGTGTTGCGGAGAACTAGAATACTTGCTGCCTGGTACACTTATGTGCAGTTACAAATGGGGTGGATGAAGTTGCATGAGTTCCAGTATTTACAACACTGCCAATATCTGCCAGCTGAGGGAAGCCCTAAGGCCAAAGAGTATTGGCACCGAAATCTCAGAAAGTGTTGCCTATCATCAGCCTGGCACTGGGCCAGCTGAAGGTTCCTTCATTAGAGAGAAGGTACTGATTCCTTCCTGGTCCTGAGTTCACAGAGTCCATTGTTCTGTTGGCAAATTCATCACCACGGATGATAGGTCCACTACAACCTGTTCCAATGTTGGACTGGTACCACATACTGGTGATATTGCTTGATGCGTCTCTTCAACCAATGCACATCAGTGGGGGGTGTCTTCAGTTTTGCCCATAGAACATGATGTTGTACCTGTACATATCTGCACCATTATCTGGTGAGGTCGCACACTATAGTATTTCTCGCCATCTCAGGTTTTCGATTCTAAACACAGAAGAGGGATTCAGGAGAAAATTATGTATTTTAGATGCAGCATGCATAATATTGCTTAGTTGGGTCTTCTGAGATTTTTTACTTGCCCCTAAGCCTGATGGGATATTAACTGCATCATTAACTCAAGAACCACATTCACTTTTTTATCACGCTATCACTCAGTTGCATCTATCATGTTTTTTTCATTTTGCCACTTGCCAATATATCAGTTACACATTAAAGCTAAAACTGAGAACTGGTTCAAAGCTCGAAAAGCAAGAATAAATTTGGGCAAGCCAAGCTCCCATCGCCGTACCCCAAGCTATGGCCCTGAAAGGGTTAAGAGAAAACAACACAATAATGGACTCATAAGAGACCCGAAGGAATTACAAATGAAACTGAATCTATTTGAACAAATGTAATTAAAGACTTCACCGTCCTTAACTGTTTGAGTCATCAGCAATTAGTTTGTTGCACATTACATCTTAATGAGAAGAAACAAAGAAGAAAAACTGATTACAGAAAAGACAAAAATGATCATCATCAAGGGCGGTCGGGTTTGGATGGGGATGGATGGGGTCGTTTGACTCACTTTAAAAAAAAAAAAAAGCACCTGGTGGAACGGGGTTTGAGCTAGATGAATGATGTCGTACCCACCAGGAAGTGTTAGTCATCTGCTTAGGATAATTAGTTTTAGAAACCTACTTAGAGATACTGTGGATCAAGTCCTGGAATTACTGAAATGAAACTTTTCTTTAGCTCTTCTGGTGGTGCGGCCGCTCCTTATTATGAGGAAATAAATTACTATAATGTATTAGCGCATTAGAATTCATAAATTACAGAGCATACGGGAATCGAAACACTCATACATTACAATAACTTTGACTTCCAGCTTACATCTACAATATAACATAAGATGTGAGCAAAGGAAAACAAAGGGACATTTTGTTCTTCCTTGCATGTAGATCTATAAGTGGCATATAGGCAGCTATAGATTGTATGCCGTAATAATGATATTAATGATCACTACAAAAGTAGTCATTGAGGAGTGTGCATATCATAGAGACAGAACAGGCAGCAACTATAGAAGTGATGAAGAGCTGACACCTGCTATCCTGGTTCACAATGGATAATGAGAACTTGAAAAGCTTGCAAAAATATATGAACTTACAGTATATATCTGCGCTGCCACTCCATTCAGCATTACAGGACTGCCCGAGATTACAGAGCACTTGTATTCAGATTCTCCTCTGAAGTCTCATAGCGATGAATGGAGTGGAAGTGCGCTCCATTCAAATAAGTGGACATGAATCCATTAAAGTAATCAGGTCCCAACTGTTTGTCTATCTTTCTAGGCAGCAAGTCAACAAGTAAGCAGAATAACCACACGAGAACAGATCAGTGAGTAAATATGGTACCAGAACTAAGCCCAAAACAAAAATACAGTGCCAGAATCAAGCTCATTACCTAAATACAACACCAAAACTAAGCTTAGTAGATAAATAAAATACCAGAACCAAGCTCAGAATATAGATACAGCCAAATAACCAAGTTCGTAACATAAATGCAGTAGCAAAACTAAGCGACCATGTGCGGGAGCGCTGATAGAATGACATTGGTGTGTTGGAATATGAGAGGGCAGCAGACAGAGCCAGAAGCTGGATGATTCATGTAGCTTCACAAGACACTGCTAAAGACCATCATCTGGCTCGCAGAACTATGAGGGGTGATCTCCCGAGCTTACATCTGCATGTTGCACCCCCTGCAAGCTAGTGGCTGGGGCAGGGGTCACACATAGCTATCCACCTCTGCCATAAGAGGACGCTAAATGGCACATTGTAAGAGGGGCTGTTAGAGATTTCACATTGGGACCCAAGAGGTTTAGATTACACCTAAAATAGTTAATTTAGGGACCTTTCACACGGGAAGGAATATTCCACAGCAGTGTTGGGGAATATGCCCTTCTACGGAAAATGTAGCCCCAAAATCTTTAAAAATAACAGAATCCACCTGGCAATTCTGCATGAAAATCTGCGGTTAGCCGTGCGGATTTTGGTGCAGAATTCAGGGACGGCATATTCTGCCGGGCTGTTAGGGAATATTCTGTCCAACCTAAAAGGTCCCTTAGACCACCTTGCATATAATTATACAATAGATTCATGAAAGGAATGAAGGATTAAGGTTAAATGTGAGATGATAGATGCCTTATTTTTAACAGTCCTCCATTGCACTTTGTGATATCCACAATGCAGCATAGAAAGTTCTTGGAGTTCTTTGCTCGCACCGATTACAGGAGATGGGCTGCAATAATGCACTTTGCCTTTCTGCCTCTCCACAGCTTGTAATTGAGAGCTCAGTCCTAATCAAAGTATTTCAGCATCTCGCTGGGAGCTTTCCTGCTCTACTTTTGCATAGGTCATGAGCAAAGCTTGAGTCCCACGTCTGCTGCCCTTTCACTAACATAACACAGCATGTTTTGTCTGGCATTACAGACAATCGCAGCTCGATGCATAGGTTCTTCCTCAATGTGCATGCTAATAGATCAGTTAGACTTGTTTTGACCTTGTTTAATATTTGTATCCCCCCTCCTCACTTGCTCAAATCTTTATCAGTTTTTGTGCTTTGCAGAACACGTGGACTCTGTGAAGGTGAAGAGTACAGCAGCCTAATTCTTTGATGTATCTGAGACATCTACTGAATACAGACCAGTTCTAAGATGAAGAAGACACAATGATGGGAGCTCCTACCCACTCAGACCACACAAAGAGGTGGCTAAGTACTGAACTGCTAGCAGTCCTGATGAAGGACTCAATCGGAGTCCAAAATGCATTGTCTATATGACACAAATAAAGTTTATCATCTTCTAAGGAAATAAGTTATCTTGAGGTTTTCTTTCGAGAGCTGCACCAAATCCTTTTTTTCCCTATCATTGAGCACATCTACAAGTGTGAACATCGTACTTAACATATGATGTAAAAAATTCAATTATACATGCAAAAATGCAAAGTAAAAATGCCACATCTTCTTCATCATCATGCATAAACATTTTTCTACTTGCAATGTTTAGAATATCTGTGTATATACATATCAAAAAGTATTCAACCCCCAATGCAAATTAGGTTTATTTGCCACATTTACAAACTTTCAGCTGTTTGCAAAAAAACCCCAAAACAAGCAAACAAGAACAATTTAAATAAAGCAACACAACTAATATAACAAGCGTTTTTTCCAAATTCACCCCAAAATGCTATTTTTAATGACTACTTAGCCCTCTGAATTGAATCCCTCATAAAGCCACACATTTGCAAATCAGATGTCTCAAGCACACCTGATGCAACTAATGAAGTGCTTTATTAGTTGCATCAGGTGTACTTGAGATAAAGCACATCAAACACCTGGACTGGCTAGGGCTTTGTTGTTTGACTACATGCAAGAAAAATGGCGTTAAAAGAAGAGATCATTACCTTGCTAAATAAAGAAAAGGATAAAAAAGATAGCAAGTACACCTGATGCTTCATTAGTTGCATCAGGTGTGCTTGAGATAACACGTGGACTGGCTAGGGCTTTGTTGACTGCGATATTTGTGCATTCAAGAAAAACGACATTCCAAAAAAATAAAAGAAGAGATCATTGCCTTGCACAAATAAAGAAAAGGATACAAAAAGATAGCAAGGCACTGAAATGTTCCTAGAGATACAATTGGAAGCAGTTCACAAGTTTAAAAAATACTGACTACACTACCTGGATATGGCAGATAGAGGAACCTATCACCAGCTGCCATTAGGTTCCTGATGAGACAGGTGGTCAAAAACCCTCCAAGGACTGCAAAAGATCTTCAGCAAGATTTGGAGGCAGTCGTCTTGCACAGAAAGGGCTCTTTCACATGAGCGCATATACGGCGCGTTTTCACGCCCGCGCATATATACGCGCCCTTGAGAGGCATTGATTTTGAATGCATCCAGGTCAATATATATGGCGCGCAAATACGCCCTGGAACTATCTTATGGCCAATATACGCTGGTAGGTCCCATAGACTCCTAAGGGAGCAGGGACAGAGAAGGGAGGGGGAGGTACTTATGCAGCATCCAACGCTGCAAAAAGTTTTACAGGTGCCTGTATATAGGCATTGGAAGACATCCCAAGGATTTTGGCAGAGCGAGGGATTTCTGGCGTGTGGCATATTTCTTTTGCTAAAAATGTCACTCACGGTGGTGTGAATGGATAAGAAAATGCGGATAAACACCAATACAGGTACTTATACGGAGCAGGCGTAAAAAGACAGTTACCATTTATGCGCTCGTTTTAAAGAGCGCTGAGGTGCATACTAAACGCAGGAGGTCTTCATGCCCAAACTCCAAGATGTACACCTCTCCTGGCCCAAAAAGCACAATAAAAGTTGGCTCCAGTATGCTCAAAACCATATAGATAAGCCACAGAAGTTTAGCTTTGCTTCCTCTGACATTGGAAACCTGCGGCATGGGGAGGGTAAGGTAGATTCAATTAAGTATCAGGAAATCCTAGGAGAAACCATTATGCCTTTGTAACACTCCAATGCAGTAACAGTTGGAACGGCCGGAGTCCTTTGGTTGCCACAGTGATGCCACACTCTATTTGGACACGGATGATGATGACGCAGAAATAACGGAGACCAATCCAGTAAAGTTTAATAAACTGAGAGTGAACAGTTTTACTAACTTTGATATCAGTAAACAACAGGTTAACTTTACAATTTTCTGTGAAGGGTTTTGTCTCAGCTGAACAAGGATGCAATATAAAACAGGTAAGATACAATAAGATTGATTTGATGGTCCTCTGATATTCAACGCTCTCTGTAATATTAACTGAAGACTGATTGAATTAGACAATTCTCCCCAGTGGTGAAGTTTAGAAAACAGGTTTGAGTTGGAATTAACCGAAGGTGTACTTATTAGGCAGGGGGACTAGTGATAATATGCTGATCCTGGCTTTGATTTCACCGGGTAGCTGTAACTCACTGTTTGCTGAAGATGCACCTCTGAAAAGGTCTTCTGGAACTCTGCTGATGTTAGCAGCAGTGGTTCTGGTGGTGAGATCTTTGACAGGGATGGCAACTGTGAATTTGGTGTAGTAATCAATTAGTATGAGTACATAGCTATACTATTAAATGGTCAATGACGAGGATTTCCAAGGGCTTCTTTGTGATGATGGAATGTAATGAGGGCTCTTTGATCGTGTCGGGCTCTTCTTTTAGTTTCGCAAACGGTGCGTTCATGGCACCACTTCTCTATATCATCTCTCATGCCAATCCAGTGAAAGCGCTGGTGGATCACAGCTTCAGTTTTATGGACTCCAAGGTGTCCGGATTGGTCATGGTAAGAGAGTAGTACCTGATTGCCATCTCTGTGGGGAATGACTATTTGGTGCAGGTGGTTTCCAGAGGCAGGGTCGATGGAACTTCTGTAAATTATATATATTTTTTTTAGGAGCAGTCTCTTCCTTTGTCTTCATAATCGCTGTAACTCAGGGTCCATGGATTTGTGTAATATACTTTTCGGGATTGCTCCTGTGAGCAGATTTTCTTGCAAATCTCCAAAATTCCTACTGTCCTGTTGAAGCAAGAACCATTTTTTTAAGGCGTCTACAGTTCTGATGAGCGATTAGGAGAACTGATTTGGCAACTCTGTAAGGTAAAGTCTGGTATCTCAACATCCTCACATGTGTCTTCAGGGTAATTGTCTAGTGTAGTGGGCACTGCTCTTCCCAATGCAGTATTTGACCTGGAAAGTGAAGTTGGCCAGGCGGGACAGCCATCTCTGTTCTAATGCCCCTGGTTTTGCAGAGTTTAGGTGGGAAACTGGATTATTATCTATATAGACAGTAAAAGTGGTGGCAGCAAGGTAGCCTTTAAACTTTTTGGTCACAGCCCAGACTAGAGCGAGAAGTTCTAGTTTGAAGGAGCTGTAATTCTGGTCATTTCATTCGGCACCCTTTAATGAGCGGCTAGCATAAGCAACTACCCTTTCCTTGCCTTCTTGTACTTGACTGAGCACTGCACCTAGGCCCTTGAAGCTAGCATCTGTGTACAAGTTAAATGGGAGTGCATAATTGGAATAAGCAAGAATGGGGGAAATAGTTTTTTTTTAAGTACCTGGAAGGCCTGCTCTTGCACTTCTTCCGAATCTATGGTAACAGGTCACTTGGGTGCCCATGCAAAACTTCTTGTAATGGGGCTGCGATCTGCGCCAATTTGGGGATGAAGCACATGTAATACTCCACAATCCCTAGAAAACTCAGGATCTGCATATACCCCTTTGGCACTGACGATATGCCCAAGGTAGCGAACTTTAGTCTGCATCAAATGGCACTTTGATAGCTTTATTTTTAAGCCGTGATCCATAAGAAACTGGAACACCTCTTGGAGGTGTTGGATGTGCTCCTCATATGTTTTGGAGTAGATGATTACGTCAACCAAATATAATAGGACTGATTAAGCTTTTGTGGCCTAAGCATCTCTCCATAAGCCTTTGGAAAGTGCCTGGGGCATTGCAGAGGCCAAATGGCATGCAATTGAATTCAAACAGCCCCATTAGTGTGGTGAAGGTGGTTTTCTCTCTATCCGCCTCACTCATGGGTACCTGCCAATATCCACTGGTCAAACCCAGAGTGGAAAAATAGGTGGCAGAGCCTAAGGCCATCAGAGACTCCACAATACGAGGGAGAGCACAGGCATCTTTGTGTGTTATGCTGTTCAGTTTTCTATAATCCACACAGAAGCGGATTCCTCCATCCTTCTTTTTGACAAGTACTATGGGAACAGCCCAGGGACTATGGCTTTCCCTGATAACATGATTATCCTTCATCTCCTGTATCATATTTTTAACTTCTTGATATGAGAAAGATGGAATGGGCCTATATCTTTTCTTGATCGGCATGTGGCCATTGGTGGAGATAGAGTGGCAGAGGTCCTTAACCTGGCCAAAGTCAAGTTTAAGTTGGCTAAATGTGTCTCCCTTCTCCATAGCCACCTCCTTGATTCCCTGTATCTGATCAGCGGGTGTCTAATTATCCCCAATATGTAGCTCAGAGAGCCAGGAGGGAGGCTGAGGGGAACCTGCCTGTACGGACTGAGCCCCCTGCAACACACTGTCAGTCTCACTCTCAAACACATCAGAGGGTTCCAGCAGGGACACTTGTGCCACAGCAGTATATTTCTTTAGCTGTGGGGGGACACTTCCAATATTTATTAGGCGGACCAGCACCTTCCCATTGATCAATGTAACCAGGTTCCAGGCAGCCAGTAAATAGGGATGACCATCTATGGGAATGAGCTCTACTACAGCCTCATAGGCATGGCTGTGTAGGCCTGGCCGTGTCTGGCACCATAGGACAAATTCAGACTCCGGTGGAACTAAAACCGATCTGATGTCCTTCACGTGGGCTTTTCCCACATGGCCCTGTGGATTGGCAAACCGCTGCTGAGCTGACAGGGCTCTTATAGTGGTCTTTAGTACAGCTCTCTGGGCCTGTGACGCTGTGGGAATATTACTCTGCAGCGCTTCTGGCATCTCTGCATAGCAGTTCTTTAGTATATTCATGCCCAGCGTGATAATCAGTGCATTTTTTGTCCAGCACATCTACCACCAGTATCCCTTGCTGGCATAGCTCCACCTTCCCAGCTATAATGGTTGGTTCCCAGTACCCCACTATAGGTACAAGTAGACCATTGCTCGCCACAATGTTGAATAATTGTTTAAGCGGACAGCTGAAAACATCAACGGACGAGTATTTTTCAATGCCACTCTGGCAGATAGTGGTGACTTGTGACCCAGGTTCAATAAGTGCAGGCAGGGGCATACCATCCACATACAAAATGACTTCTGGACGGACCTATTGTCTGTACTCCTAGGGTGCAGTCCTTCTGCCCAGAGGATCCCCATTTAAACAGTAGCATGTCTGACTATTATGTCAGTTTTGGTGGCAATGCACACAAAATGGCCGCGAGGGGCGTGGATAACTTCTAGCCGGCCTATGCGGTCTCGGTGGTAACCAGCGCTCAGGCAGTAACGGCTGAGGCATTGGACATGGGCTCTCTAGCTTGCTAACTTTCTGACAGCGAGTCAGCTCTGTTATCTGTTTCTGCATTTCTAATAATGGAGCAGACATATCACTGCTAGATTGCTCTGCCTGCCGATGCACATCATGCTGATGGGGGCGGGACAATCTTTCATCACACAGCACATTCATCCCTTTCTTAGGCTCCTACCCCTCAGCGGTCTGGGGCTCCGTACCCAGAATAGCAATGGCCAGTTCTTTAAATTGTAAAAATGTAAAAATCAGAGTGCTGCACTCACAGCATCTTCAGCTGGCTCCTGAGAGTCTCTATTAATGAGCCATCAATAAACTGTTCCCTAAGAGCCTGGTCGGCACCAGCGGCCTCCTTAGGGTCGGCCCTTACTACGGCCTTCATGTCCTCCTGCAGGGACAGTGCATAATCTCTCAGAGTCTCCCCAACTGTGTCTTTTATTAAACAATCGCTTCTTTATTTCCGACATTGTATGTTTATTAAAGATAGCGTGCAGCCCATCCATAATATCCTCCACCGTCTTTTTGTGCTCACACGACCATGTTTGAACTTTGCTGGCAACAGGACCTTCAAGTTGGCCTATAAGAATTTCCATTTTTTGCTCTGTGGCTAATGAATACAGGTGAAATACTGCCCCCATTTCCCCCCTAAATTCTCTGAGCATGTGGCACTCGCCACTGTACTTACCGTGTTTCCCCGAAAATAAGACAGTGTCTTATATTATTTTTTGTTCAAAAAGGTTTAACTTTTTTACATGTACAGCTGCCTGGACACTATTTAGATTAACTTTTTAAATTAACTGTTAGCAGGGCTTAATTTTGGAGTAGGGCTTATATTTCAAGCATCCTCAAAAAGCCTGAAAAATCATTTTGCATCCTCAAAAATTCTGGAGAATCATGCTATGTCTTATTTTCAGGGTAGGTCTTATTTTCAGGGAAACAGGGTAGGTAGCCATGGCGCTCCTAGGCAATAGGCCATAGTTAGTGGCGCAAAGCTAGGGGTGCTAACAGCTGCAGGGGCTGAATCTGCAGGCGCAATGACTGGTGCAGCAGCATCTGCCTGGTCAGTGATGGCTGGCTGGTTGTCAGCGGGGTTATTCTCTGCAACCGACATCTTGACTTATAGTTAAGGACACAGAAGGAACTATCCTGTTTGTAGATGCCAAAAATTTGGGGTTTGTAATACCCCAATGCACTTACAGTTGGTACGGCCAGAGTCCTTTGGTTGGCACGGTGACACCACACTCTATTTGGACACTCTGTTTGATGATGATGCAGAAATAACGGATACCAGTCCAGTATATTTTAGTAAACTGAGAGTGAGCAGTTTTACTAACTTTGATATGGGTAAACAACAGGTTAACTTTACAACTTTCTGTGAAGGTTTTTGTCTCAGCTTAACAAGGATGCAATATGAGACAGGCAAGATACAGTAAGATTCATTTGATGATCCTCTGATTTTCAATGCTCTCTCTAATATTAAATGAAGACTGATTAAATTAGACAATTCTCCCCACTAATGAGGTTTAGATGAACAGGTTTGAGTTGAAATTAAGTGAAGGTGTACTTATAAGGCACGGGGACTAGTGACTATGTGCTGATCCTGGCTTTGATTTCACCAGGTAGCTGTAACTCACTGTTTGCTGAAGATGCACCTCTGAAACGGTCTTCTGGAACTCTGCTGTAGAACAACAAGGGAGCGGGTTATCACCACACTCGACCTGGGATGAGAATAACTCGCTGAACACTCCTCCTCACCGACTACGGAAACTGCAACCTCTCCTCACACACACCTGGCTGAGTCTGCTAACTGCTCTGCATCACTTCCTTTTATCCCCTCTCTCACTACCCACCTACTTGCATAGGGACTTGTATGTTTGTTTCCTGCCCTTGGGGCTCTACACCAGTGAGATTAAACCTGACTGTCAGCCAATGAGAGGCCAGCTGACATCAGAGATGAGCTCTAGCTTAGAGCAGAAGGGGAGACACAGGGTCTTTCCCACAGACAGCACCTTCTGTATCCAGGGACGGCATACAGACAGGTGAAACAGGACAAGTGTGCTGCTAGTGTCCTGTAGTGCCCGCTGGGCCACTACCCCTTCTGTAAGGAAGCTTGGGCAACATTGGACCTTCCAACAGGACAGTGATCCCAAGCATACCTCAGAGTTCCCCAAAGCTTGGTTTCAGAAGACGTCCTGGAAGATTCTGGAGTAGCCTTCACAAATGTTTGACTTGAACCCCATCTTCAATAGGATGTGAAGAAGACAGCTGCAGCACACCAACCCAAGAATATTAGTGAACTTAAGACAAATGGCCATGAGGAATGAGTTAAGACCCCAGAGGAACGCTGTCAGAAGCTGCTGTCTGGTTATGCTTCTGGTTGCTGCAGATTATTACAGCAAACATTGCTCTACTAAGTACTAAAGATGCTTGTCCTAAAGCAGATGAATAATTCTGAGACTGCAGTAGTTAGTAAAACTGCCATTTTGTAATGAATTTGAGGAAACCGCTTTATATATAAGTTGTGTTGAGCTATTTAAATTTTTCTTGTTCAGTTTTGCTGAAAGTTTGTATATTTGGCAAATAAACCAAAGTTGCAATGGGGAGGGATGAATAGTTTTGAGTGCAACTATATTTCCTATTCAGCGAGTTGTTAAGGGTGATTCATTGCCCCAGTTTTAGAAGATAAACTTATTAGCATCCCAGCTCTGGTCTTCGCTGACCAAATAAGTATAATTGAATTCTTTCTCTCTCCTTGCCTCTCCATCTATTAACCGAGCCATTCTCCAAACTTCTCTCCAATCGTTTCTTTACTTCTTTTCAGCATGAAGAGCTTGCGGATATGTATCTGATCTATTTATGTGCTAATTGCCTTATTAAGATGCTGCAATTACAATTTCCATGTGAGCCTTCTCCACCCTAATGTACATTTCAATGCGGGGAATGTTTATCTTGCTCATTTAAGTGTGTTTTGTAAAATACGCCATAAATACGAGGGTTTGGCAAATACATGCATAATTGCAATATGAATATTCCTGCTTCATTTACTCTGTATGAAGACAGTCTCGGCTAGATGATGCATTCACCTCGCTGCCTGCTTTTGATTTAACTCACTTCCCTCCCATAGCGGAATATGGAAAAGTTGATGAGAGCACTCACTAAGGAAATATAAATGGTAGGGGAGCCGGTAACAGAGATATCATATGAGCATTATTATAGTCAAAATACAATAGCCCTGTATAGTGATGCTATGCAATACATCAATGTAATGCAAATGTTCAGTACTGACAAGTAGGAGTTAACATTTTGTCTCTTCTTTAGACCCAAATGCCTTGCTTCGGTCCAAAGATCTGGTTCTGTTTTATTAAACTGCAATAATACCTTCATTGGATTAAAGTGAACATCTACGCTCAGAATATGGTTTATAGATACAGGTGCAAGAAAAGTAAGTCAACCCTCGGGAAAGACCTGGATTTCTGCATTGATTGCTTATTAGAGATGAGCGAGCACCAAAATGCTCGGGTGCTCGTTACTCGAGACAAACTTTTCCCAATGCTCGAGGGTTCGTTTCGAGTAACAAACCCCATTGAAGTCAATGGGCGACCCGAGCATTTTTGTTTATCACCGATGCTCGCTAAGGTTTTCGTTTGTGAAAATCTGGGCAATTCAAGAAAGTGATGGGAACGACACAGCAACAGATAGGGCAGACGAGGGGCTACATGTTGGGCTGCATCTCAAGTTGCCAGGTCCCACTATTAAGCCACAATAGCGGCAAGAGTGCCCCTCCCAACAACTTTTACTTCTGAAAAGCCCTCATTAGCAATCCATACCTTAGCTAAGCACCACACTACCTCCAACAAAGCACAATCACTGCCTGCATGACACTCCGCTGCCACTTCTCCGGGGTTACATGCTGCCCCCCCCCACGACCCAGTGTCCACAGCGCACACCAAACTGTCCCTGCCCAGCCTTCAGCTGCCCTCATGCCACGCCACCCTCAAGTCTATTTATAAGTGCGTCTGCCAGAGGAAAAGCAGGCACACACTGCAGAGGGTTGGCACGGCTAGGCAGCGACCCTCTTTAAAAGGGGCGGGGCGATAGTCCACAATGCTGTATAGAAGCAATGAGAAATCCAATCCTGTGCCACCTCCATCTGGAGCTGCACACGTGGGCATAGCAATGGGGAACCTATGTGCCACACACTATTCATTCTGTCAAGGTGTCTGCATGCCCCAGTCAGACCGCGTTTTTTTATAAATAGTCACAGGCAGGTACAACTCCGCAATGGGAATTCCGTGTGCACCCACAGCATGGGTGGCTCCCTGGAACCTACCGGCTGTACATAAATGTATCCCATTGCAGTGCCCTGGACAGCAGAGCTAACGTCAGATTAAATGCAGGTGGGTTTCGGCCCACACTGCATGCCCCAACCTGACCGGGCTTTCTAATTCATAGACACAGGCAGGTACAACTCCCTATTGTGAAGTCCCTGTGGACCGACAGCATGGGTGGGTGCCAGGAAGCCTCCGGCGGTACATAAATATATCCCATTGCATTGCCCATCACAGCTGAGGTAATGTCATGTTTAATGCAGGTGGGCTTCGGCCCGCACTGCATGCCCCAGTCAGACTGGGGTTCTTTAGAAGTGGACACATGCAGTTACAACTCCCTGTGGACCCACAGCATGGGTGGCTCCCTGGAACCCACCGGCGGTACATAAATATATCCCATTGCATTGCCCATCACAGCTGAGGTAATGTCATGTTTAATGCAGGTGGGCTTCGGCCCACACTGCATTCCCCAGTCAGACTGGGGTTCATTAGAAGTGGACACATGCAGTTACAACTCCTTGTGGACCCACAGCATGGGTGGGTGCCAGGAAGCCACCGGCGGTACATAAATATATCCCATCGCATTGCCCATCACAGCTGAGGTAATGTCATGTTTAATGCAGGTGGGCTTCGGCCCACACTGCATGCCCCAGTCAGACTGGGGTTCTTTAGAAGTGGACACATGCAGTTACAACTCCCTGTGGACCCACAGCATGGGTGGCTCCCTGGAAAGTTTCAACGCTTTAATGAGCATTGAAACGTATAAAAATTGTTTAGAAAAATTATATGACTGAGCCTTGTGGGCCCAAGAAAAATTGCCCGTTCGGTGTGATTATGTGAGGTTTCAGGAGGAGGAGCAGGAGGAGGAGGAGGAATATTATACACAGATTGATGAAGCAAAAAGGTGCCCGTTTTGGATGGTGATAGAGAACGATGCTTCCATCCGCGGGTGCAGCCTACGTATTGTTTAGGTATCGCTGCTGTCCGCTGATGGAGAAGAGAAGTCTGGGGAAATCCAGGCTTTGTTCATCTTGATGAGTGTAAGCCTGTCGGCACTGTCGGTTGACAGGTGGGTACGCTTATCCGTGATGATTCCCCCAGCCACACTAAACACACTCTGTGACAAGACGCTAGCCGCAGGACAAGCAAGCACCTCCAGGGCATACAGCGCGAGTTCAGGCCACGTGTCCAGCTTCGACACCCAGTAGTTGTAGGGGGCAGAGGCGTCACCGAGGACGGTCGTGCGATCGGCTACGTACTCCCTCACCATCCTTTTACAGTGCTCCCACCAACTCAGCCTTGACTGGGGACCGGTGACACAGTCTTGCTGGGGAGCCAGAAAGCTGGTAAAGGCCTTGGATAATGGTCCCCTGCCTGCGCTGTACATGCTGCCTGATCTCTGCGCCTCCCCTGCTACCTGGGCAGCGGAAATGCGCCTTCGGCCACTAGCGCTGTCGGATGGGAAGTTTACCATCAGTTTGTCCACCAGCGCCCTGTGGTATAGCATCATTCTCGAACCCCTTTCCTCTTTGGGAATGAGAGTGGAAAGGTTCTCCTTATACCGTGGGTCGAGCAGTGTGTACACCCAGTAATCCGTAGTGGTCAGAATGCGTGTAACGCAAGGGTCACGAGAAAGGCATCCTAACATGAAGTCAGCCATGTGTGCCAGGGTACCTGTACGCAACACATGGCTGTCCTCACTCGGAAGATCACTTTTAGGATCCTCCTCCTCCTCCTCCTCTGGCCATACACGCTGAAAGGATGACAGGCAAGCAGCATGTGTACCCTCAGCAGTGGGCCAAGCTTTCTCTTCCCCCTCCTCCTCATGCTCCTCCCCCTCCTCCTCCTCCTCCTCTGGCCATACACGCTGAAAGGATGACAGGCAAGCAGCATCTGTACCCTCAGCAGTGGGCCAAGCTGTCTCTTCCCCCTCCTCCTCATGCTCCTCCCCCTCCTCCTCCTCAACGCGCTGAGATATAGACATGAGGGTGCTCTGACTATCCAGCGACATACTGTCTTCCCCCGCCTCCATTTCCGAGTGCAAAGCGTCTGCCTTTATGCTTTGCAGGGAACTTCTCAAGAGGCATAGCAGAGGAATGGTGATGCTAATGATTGCAGCATCCCCGCTCAGCATCTGGGTAGACTCCTCAAAGTTTCCAAGGACCTGGCAGATGGCTGCCAACCAGGCCCACTCTTCTGTAAATAATTGAGGAGGCTGACTCCCACTATGCCGCCCATGTTGGAGTTGGTATTCCGCAATAGCTCTACGCTGCTCATAGAGCCTGGCCAACATGTGGAGCATAGAGTTCCACTGTGTGGGCACGTCGCACAGCAGTCGGTGCACTGGCAGATGAAACCGATGTTGCAGGGTCCGCAGGGTGGCAGCGTCCGTCTTGGAGTTGCAGAAATGTGCGCTGACCCGGCGCACCTTTCCGAGCAGGTATGACAAGTGTGGGTAGCTTTTCAGAAAGCGCTGAACCACCAAATTAAAGACATGGGCCAGGCATGGCACGTGCGTGAGGCTGCCGAGCTGCAGAGCCGCCACCAGGTTACGGCCGTTGTCACACACGACCATGCCCGGTTGGAGGCTCAGTGGCACAAGCCAGCGGTCGGTCTGCTGTGTCAGACCCTGCAGCAGTTCGTGGGCCGTCTGACTCTTCTCTCCTAAGCTGAGTAGTTTCAGCACGGCCTGCTGACGCTTGCCCACCGCTGTGCTGCCATGCCGCGCGACACCGACTGCTGGCGACGTGCTGCTGCTGACATATCTTGATTGCGAGACAGAGGTTGCGTAGGAGGAGGAGGAGGATGGTTTAGTGGAGGAAGCATACACCGCCGCAGATACCACCACCGAGCTGGGGCACGCAATTCGGGGGGTGGGTAGGACGTGAGCGGTCCCAGGCTCTGACTCTGTCCCAGCCTCCACTAAATTCACCCAATGTGCCGTCAGGGAGATATAGTGGCCCTGCCCGCCTGTGCTTGTCCACGTGTCCGTTGTTAAGTGGACCTTGGCAGTAACCGCGTTGGTGAGGGCGCATACAATGTTGCGGGAGACGTGGTCGTGCAGGCCTGGGACGGCACATCGGGAAAAGTAGTGGCGACTGGGAACCGAGTAGCGCGGGGCCGCCGCCGCCATCATGCTTTTGAAAGCCTCCGTTTCCACAAGCCTATACGGCAGCATCTCCAGGCCGATCAATTTGGCAATGTGCACGTTTAACGCTTGAGCGTGCGGGTGCGTGGCGGCATACTTGCGCTCGCGCTCAAACAGTGGCGCTAGCGACGTCTGGACGCTGCGCTGAGAGACATTGCTGGATGGGGCCGAGGACAGCGGAGGTGAGGGTGTGGGTGCAGGCGAGGAGACGGTAGTGCCTGTGTCCTCAGAGGGGGGTTGGATCTCAGTGGCAGGTTGGGGCACAGGGGGAGAGGCAGTGGTGCAAACCGAGGCGGTGAATGGCCTTCGTCCCACCTTGTGGGGTGCTTGGCCATCATATGCCTGCGCATGCTGGTGGTGGTGCCTCCCCAGCTGATCTTGGCGCGAACACACCACTGTTCGTCGGTCGTCAGGCGTCTCTGTGAAAAACTGCCACACCGTAGAGCACCTTGACCTCTGCAGGGTGGCATGGCGCGAGGGGGCGCTTTGGGAAACAGTCGGTGGATTATTCGGTCTGGCCCTGCCTCTACTCCTGGCCACCGCACTGGCTCGGCCTGTGCCCACACCCTGACTTGGGCCTCCGCATCCTCGCCCGCGTCCACGTCCTCTAGCCCTACTCCTACCCCTCAGCATGCTGTATTACCAGTAGTGCAGAAACAGAACGCTATAATTAAATGTGCCGCTTATTGGCCTGTGGTTGGAGGCTGACTTCGCTTACGGAACGCCAGGAAATAATTTTGCGCAAGCCTGCTGTAACACTTAGCTGGCTGTGTATGAATTTGTAGAACTACTACACCCAGCACAGACCCAGAACACTGAGGACAGTGACAGGCAGCCCAAATAGATTTTTTACCCCAAATTTTTTTGCAAAGGCCCACTGCCTATATTCAATCAATATGTCTTCTGTCCCTACCTAAGCGCTTCTGGCCCTGGAGTATTACTGCAGGGCGCAATGCTCTGCACGGCCGATATACCAAAAAAATAAAAAGTGCAACACTGCAAAAAGCAGCCTCCACAGTACTGCACACGGTTAGATGTGGCCCTAAGAAGGACCGTTGGGGTTCTTGAAGCCTAAAATACTCCTAACCCTCTCCCTATAGCAGCTCCACCAAGATACCACTTTCCCTCCTCTATGTCAGAACGCATCTGTGGCGAGCCGCGGGAGGGGCCGATTTTTATACGCGGGTGACACCTGATCTCGCCAGCCACTCACTGCAGGGGGGTGGTATAGGGATTGAACGTCGCAGGGGGAAGTTGTAATGCCTTCCCTGTCTTTCTATTGGCCAGAAAAGCGCGCTAACGTCTCAGAGATGAAAGTGAAAGTAACCCGAACATCGCGTGGTACTCGCTACGAGTAACGAGCATCTCGAACACGCTAATACTCGAACGAGTATCAAGCTCGGACGAGTACGTTCGCTCATTTCTATTGCTTATAAAATGGAGTCCGATTGTTATCTAAGCCACAATTATCGACAAAACATGTCTTATATTGAGCACAGTGAGTCACTGCATCCACAGTGCAGGGATAAAAAGTAAGTGAACACTTGAACTGTAGATCTCTCTTTCGCAGCAATCACCTCCAAACATTTGCTGTACCTGCAAATGAAATTTATACAATTTTCTGGAGAAAATTTGGAGTTTTCCACCCTTGAAATGTGTTTCAATTCCTCAATATTTCTGGGATGCCTTGCTTGTAAAGCTTTCTTCGTGCCATTCCACAGCATCTTCATAGTGTTAAGGTCAGGACTCTGACTTTGCCAATCTAAAACACATATTTTCTACTTTTTCAGCTATTTTGCAGTTTATTTGCTCTCAGCGCTTGCTGGCCAATCAGAGCCATTGCTTCTTGGAGACAGGATTTATGAACGCCGTAACCAGAAAGTGATGTTCTGTCGATAGCCTAAGAGTGCAGGAAGCCTGGCAGACCGCACCTGCTAGGTGATGTATTCATTTTTTAAAGTAGTCTAGCTAGGGCTTATTTTCAGGTTAGTGCTTTTATTTCAAGCCTCCCTGAAAATTGCCAAAAATCAGGGTAGGTCGATGGATGGATAGACAGATTAGATAGATAGATCAGATAGATATATTATATTAGATAGTTAGATAGATAGATAGATCGATCGATCGATAGATAGATATGGACATATGTCGGTTCTCCTATATGAATCATTGCTATGTGGAGAACAGTGTAATATTATATTAATGGATTTGAGTCTTCTCATGAATATTCCTTGCTCATTTTCTGAAGCAGCATTAGTACAAGGCTGCATTATAATTTGGGGGCAGCATGGTTAAACAATTGCTATAGTCCACTGATTTCTGAGGATCTTATATACAAGATGTTACATAGAATATACAAGACGACCACAAGATTAGATCACAAGAACACAAATCACCTGTCAGGGACTCTGCAGCAACTACCGCTGTCTCAGTGCTGTGCGGCAGGAGCCTAAGGGTTTGTCATTCACAGAAAATGGATATGAGATGTTTTGCAAGTGAGGGCAAGCAGATCCTTTTTGATTTTTGACTTTTTGTGAAGGAACACTAGGGGTGTACATGATGCAAAGGAAGCCCTGCAGGAATAATTAAATATCCCCCACCCTGATGCATTACTGTTTAATAGCAGCACACCCAACATGCATTCCAGCATAGAACAGCTAAACCCTTGTTTTCTTCCCCACTTCTTTAACCCCTTCCCGCTGCAGGGCGTAAGTTTACGTCCTGGGAGCGGGGTACTTCCCGCAACAGGGCGTAAACTTACGTCCTGGGGATAGCGCGGGATCACATAAGATCCTGCGCTCTCTCGCAGCGGGAGCCGGCTGTCAGTCACAGCCGGCGTCTCGCTGCAACAGCGGGGGGGCATCAGAGATGTGCCCGCCACTGTTAACCCCTTCCCTGCCGCGATCTAAGTAGATCGCGGCAGGGAAAGAGTTCACAGAGGGAGCGCGGCTCCCTCTGTGTCTCCGGCCGGAACTCGCGATGTTATCGCGAGAGCCCGGCCTGTCACCATGGCAACAGGACGCCAGACACCGGCGTCCTGTATTGCCTATGCCTAGGATCGCTGTATAAGCGATAAGGCATGGGAGAGCAGTAGCTCTGCCATGCCTTATAACAGCGATCATAGGCACAGTGTTGTAAGTCCCTCAGAGGGACACAAACAGTGTAAAAAAAACAAAGATTAAAAAAATGAATTAAAAAAAAATGTAAAAAAAAGAGTAAAAAAAAACATTTTTTATGCTTTTTCTCAGATTAGCATAAAAAAAGGTAAAAAAAAAATAAAATCCCACATATTTGGTATTGTCGCGTCCGTAACGATGCGTACAATAAGTTGCACATGCTTTTGACTGTGCACGGAAAAAAACGCTAAAAAAAAAGCTAAAAAACTGAGGCAAAATGCTCATTTTTAGCATTTTGCCTCACTAAAAACGCAATAAAAGTGATCAAAAAAGCCGTATGTACGCCAAAATGGTACCAATAAAATCTACAGCTCGTCTCGCAAAAAATAAGCCCTCATAGAGCTCTGTACATGAAAAAATAAAAAAGTTACGTGACTTTGAATGCAGCAATTTAGAATAGAAAAAAGATTTCCAAAAAAAGGGTTTTTATTGCAGAAAAGTGGGAAAACCTTTAAAAAAATATTAGAATTTTGGTATCGTTGTAACCGTACCGGTCTGCAGAAAAAATGGAATGTCTCATTTATGCTGCATGATTAACGGTGTAAAAAAAAAATTAAAAAAATCTATGGCAGAATTGATGCGTTTTCTCTCTCTGCTATCATTAAAAAAAATAAATAAATTTTACAATATAGTCTATGTACCCGAAAGTGGCACCGATAAAAACTACAGTTCGCCACGCAAAAAACAAGCCCTTATACGGTTGCGTCGATGGAAAAACAAAAAAGTTATGGCTTTTGATAAACGGAGAAGAAAATCCGCCAAAACTTGTTGCGTCCTTAAGCCCAAAATAGGCCATGTCATGAAGGGGTTAAGAGACCCAATCAGCTACTTTGAGCGTTAAAAAACGAAGCTTATTGCCTCAAAGTAACTGACGCACTTAGTCCGGGGATGTAAGTTTTATACTTACCTTCCCCACCATTCCCCAGCTGCAAGATCTCCAAACTGCCGCCACTGCATTGCATTATGAGGACTACATGGTGTGCTATGCAGTCCTCTCATTCTATGTGCACACTATGGGCGGATTTGCCGTGAAAATTCTGTCCGGAATTTCGATGGGGCAAATCCACCTGCGGCTGCTAATCCCGGGATTAGCCAGCCCCGTGCACGAGATTTGTCAAAAAAGCCAGCAGAAGCCGGCGCTGTGGCGGGGATACCCCAGCCGCAGCATGTCAATTTTTTTTCCCATTGTGGCTTCGCTCTCCTTTATGGGAGCGCCGGCCAGAATGGTAAAGCATGCGGCCAAGCCACTCCAAAACCTGCAGGTAAGTGTCATGGGTTTTGAAGCAGCGTTTTCCCGGAGGAAATCTCGTGGTTTTTCGCTGCAGCCAACCCGCAAGATTTCCCGCAGGATTCCGCCCTGTGGGAACACAGCCTAAGTGTTCAGTGGCGGGTTTGACAGCTGACACAGAGGGAACAGCAGGGAATGTAAGTATAAAACTTATCTTCCTGGACTCAGCATGTCAGCTAGTTTGAGCTCATAAGTAGTGGACAGATATTCTTTAGGCTGTAATCAACAACTACTCTTCATTTGTATTATTCCACGTCTGAGGCTCAGATTGATGCCTTTTTATCCTTGCATGCTTTACACTGCAGCTCTGCTTGTTCAGTTTAGTTTCATTGTACAGTGTGCAAGCAAGCACATGACAATCTCGCCAGGACATTGAGATCTGATTTAGACAACAGCAAGGATGAAAGGGTGATGAACCGCATGACTTAACTACTAGAAAGAAAAATAATGCATATAGTACCCTGCTGTATAGAGCTTCGGTGAAACATCTGGAATATTGTGTTCTCTTCTGAAGACATTATCTACTGTTAAAATAGAACAAGTCCTAAGACAACAAAAATGGTGGAAGGTCTCAAGAAAAAACTTGAGAAGGGAGAGGAGGGACAAAATGGAGACCTTTATTTCTATTACAGGAGGAAGATGTAAAAGGGGGGACATGATGAAAACCTTTATATATGTTACAGAAGGAGAGAAGAGAGAGGGGGACATAATGGAAACCTTTATATATGTTACAGAAGGAGAGAAGGAAGAGGGAGACATGATGAAAACCTTTATATATGTTACAGGAGGTGAGAAGGAAGAGAGGGAGACATGATGGAAACCTTTATATATGTTACAGGATGAGAGAAGGGAGAGGGGGACATGATGGAAACCTTTATATATGTTACAGGAGGTGAGAAGGGAGAGAGGGCGACATGATGGAAACCTTTATATATGGTACAGAAGGAGAGAAGGGAGAGGGGGGACATGATGGAAATCTTTGTATATGTTACAGGAGGAGATAAGGGAGATGGGGACATGATGGGAACCTTTATATATGGTACAGAAGGAGAGAAGGGAGAGCGATGACATGATGGAAACCTTTATATATGTTACAGGAGGAGAGAAGGGAGAGGGGGGACATGATAGAGACCTTTATACTTGTTACAGGAGGAGAGGAGGGAGAGGGGGACATGGTGGAAACCTTTATATATGTTACAGAAGTGAGAGGGAGACATGATGAAAACTTTTATATATATTACAGGAGGAGAGAAGGGAGAGGAGAGGACATGATGGAGACCTTTATATATGTCACAGGAGGAGAGAAGGGGGTGACATGATGGAAACCTTTATATATGTTACAGAAGGGAGAGGAGAGACATGATGGAAACCTTTATATATGTTACAGGAGGAGAGAAGGGAGAGGGGGACATGACGGAAACCTTTATATATGTTACAGGAGGAGAGAAGGGAGAGGGAGACATGATGGAAACCTTTATATATGTTACAGAAGGGAGAGGGGAGACATGATGGAAACCTTTATATATATTACAGGAAGAGAGAAGGGAGAGGGGGACATGATGGAAACCTTTTGATATATTGCAGGAGGAAGATGGAAAAGGGGTGACATGATGGAAATCTTTATATATGTTACAGCAGGACAATCAACAAAAATCAAATGAAAGTTGCCTAGGATAAGCATTTACTTATCCAAAGAGAGAAATAATAAGAAAATATTATAAGGGCAGACTATTTAATATAAGGGCACCATGTGGTCTTCTTGTGCCAATAATTTTCTATGTATATACAGTTATCCTGATGTAGAGGAAAAATAATGTGGTTTTGTGTTAGCCAGAAAAATCTATGTGATGTTAACTACTCTTGTTTAAAAACGAGGAAAGTGCTTTGACTGTGATAATTTTATTGGCTAACCAGAAAAATTATATTTGCAAGCTATTGAAGCTACTTAGGCCTCTTCATTAGGCTGCAGTGACTGAAGAAACACATATATCTACATATATATAAAAGAGCAGAGACATAGTGTGATTAATTTGCATTAAAAAAGTAGCATACCAAATGAAGCTCTAAGAGCACAGCATTTAAATAATGATAAACCAGAGTCATAAAACTAAGGTTTGTGTATAAGATGAAAGAGGAAAAGAGAATGACTAGGAAGTCATAGATCAGGCAGATGGGTGTGAAGTCTACATCTCACGAGTCATAAATCCAGCTGCTAAATGTAGCTCTTGTACTAATGTCTGGAAAGTTCTTATCAGTTTCAATTGGCAAGCCTCAAAAACTTGCGAATATACCTTTTCTGGTTAGCTAATAAAGATATCACCTCTATAATAGTTATGTATTTTTTATTCAAGACTATTTAAAGGGTACTTGTGACTTGCCTAAGGGTGGACACCCACTTGCTATGCGATAGCTTTGCGATGCGAGAGTGAGTGAAAACGCATGATAATGAAACCAATGATTTTCAATGGTTTAATTCTCATTTGCGATGTTTTTACTGTAATCTTGCATCACAAAGAAGAATGGGCGATATCGCCCATTGCTTTCAATGGGGCCAGCGGCAGCAGTGCTAGCCCCATTGAAAACAATAGGGAGACCATTGCGCTCCCCTGACACAGCTGTGGCAGGGGATTCCTTCACCCCGCGGGGATGCAAGAATCCTCTGCCACAGCTGTCACAGTTGTGGCAGAAGTCTGTGATGCTTTCCCATTTCTATCAATGGGGCCAGCAGTGCTGCGGCCCCATGGAAAGCAGTGGGTTTGTAGTGATGATGTTCGGGGAAGGGCTTGAAATATCCTGAAATTCCCTGAAATTCACAGCAAGCTGTAAAAAAAGTAAAAAAAAAAAAAAGATTAACTCTTCTCTTCGGCCCCAGCAGTCTTCTTCTCTGTTCTGGAGGCCGGGGATTGCAAAATCCCCGTCTACAGAAAGCGCTGCCTCTGATTGGCTGAGCGCTCAGCCAATCAGAGGCAGTACTCAGCTGTCATTCAATGATGGCTGGGCACTGCCTCTGACAGGCCACAGTGCAATGTTCTCCCTATTATTTGCAATGGGGCTAGCACTGCTGCCGCTGGCTCCACTGAGAACAATAGGCGATATCACCCATTCTTCTTTGCGATGCGAGATTACAGTCAAAACATCGCAAATGAGAATGAAGCCATTGAAAATCATGGGTTTCATTATTATGCGTTTTCACTCACTCTCACATCCCAAAGCTATCTCATAGCAAGTGGGTGTCCACCCAAAAGCATAAAAAATCAGACTCTTTTCAGAGTCCCATGCACATGCTCTCTTATAGACTTGAATAGGAAAGTGTGTGCATGGGATTCTGAAAAGAGTCAGATTTTCAGCAGTGCACAGATTTCAGCGGTGGGCACTGTGGGTTGGAAAAATATAGTAGTCGTCTCCTTGTCACCTGCCTAACAGCACTGTAACTTAGTTTATGGTGCCTTAAGCCCCATTTATATGCAAAGATGATCGCTCAAAAGACAGTTTGCGTGACAGTTTTGAGTGATCATTTGGCATAAACTACTAATGGGTACTAATGCCCATAAGTAGCTTATTAGCTTTGTTGTTCTCCTAGGGGTTAGCAGCTTAAAACAATATTATTAGTGCTCCCCCTGAGAATCACAGCGTGTGGTGCCTGCTATCAGCTGGCTGGCAGAACGATGGTTTTTATGCTGAACTAAAAATCATCGTTCGGCCCCAAAGCTAATAATAGTATCATTTACACGCAATGATTATCGCTCAAAAGACATCATTTGAACGAATTTTGAGCGATAATTGTTATGTGTAAATGGGCCATTAGGCAGGTGATAGATTCCCTTTAAACCCTTAAAGGGGTTGTCTCGCGAAAGCAAGTGGGGTTAAGTACTTCTGTATGGCCATATTAATGCACTTTGTAATATACATCGTGCATTAAATATGAGCCATACAGAAGTTATTCACTTACCTGCTCCGTTGCTGGCGTCCCCGTCTCCATGGTGCCGTCTAATTTCGGTGTCTTCTCGCTTTTTTAGACGCGCTTGCGCAGATGGGTCTTCTCCCCTCGGCTCGGAAGCAGCGGCGTTTTGGCTCCACCCCTTGTACGCGTCATCGCGTAGCTCCGCCCCCATCACATGTGCCGATTCCAGCCAATCAGGAGGCTGGAATCGGCACATGTGACGGGGCGGAGCTACGCGACGACGCGTTCAAGGGGCAGAGCCAAAACGCCGCTGCTGCCGAGCCGAGCCGAAGGGAGAAGACCCATCTGCGCAAGTGCGTCTAAAAAAGCAAGAAGACACCGAAATTAGACGGAGCCATGGAGACGGGGACGCCAGCAACGGAGCAGGTAAGTGAATAACTTCTGTATGGCTCATATTTAATGCACGATGTATATTACAAAGTGTATTAATATGGCCATACAGAAGTACTTAACCCCACTTGCTTTCGCGAGACAACCCCTTTAAGGATCGGTAATTTTTTTAATTTCAATTTTTGTTTTTTCCTCACCCCTTTCAAAAAATCATAACTCTTTTATTTATCCAATGACATAACTGTTTGAGGGCTTGTTTTTTGCTGGGGACAAGTTGTGTTTTTCATTTGTACAATTGTACCATATCATGTACTGCGAAACTTCTAAAAAATGTGTAAGTGGAGTGAAATGGAATGCAATTCTGCTATCTTTGCACGGAACTTGTTTTTGTGCACACTGCAGCAGAAATGACATGATGACTGCATTCTGTGAGTCAGTACGATTATGATGATACCAATTTTATATTTCTTTTGCTGTACTACTTTTGAAAAATAGGATATCTTCAGAAAAAAAATATCTTCTGGTTGCCATAACTTTTTTTATTTTTCTGTCGACATAACTGTGTGGGCATCACCTTCAAGAGGCTTCCCTTTAGTTCAACTTCCATTAAATGTATAAAATGCATGACACGTTCAGTGATCAAAATGTTCAGATCATTGCTGACTTAAATATTCAGTAGTTTATGCTTCGACCAGCTAGTAAATTTGCTAACATTGCTATCCGCAAGAACAAATTTCATGGTTGGAACAATGATGTTCCTTCGGCAGTAAGACATAAGTGATCCTTTCAAATAGAGCTGTCAAGACTGGAAATTCCTCAAGGCTCCCCTTGTAGTACAGCACATGCACATTGTATGAGGTGACAACATGCAGCACATTTTAATAGAAGTCTATGATGTGCCAGTAAACCTTACACCATCTGGAAGGTTGGCAGCGGTGTATACCATCTCTTCTGATTTGCACTATGAATAGTACCATGGACATACAGTAGTGAGGGACCTGACTGACTACAATACTCCTGTGCCAGGGATGAGTGGCACTGTCTTTAAGTTAGTCTGTCATGTTTACAGCTTACAAAATTATTGGGATCCTGCCGGTGACATTCAGACACTTGTCCCTCTCCATGCTGTTCCCTAGACTGCAATCAACTCATTGCTTGGGGAGTGATGACATTTTGAAACGCTTGGAGTCGAAATGTTAAATCCGCTTTACTCTTGCAGAAACATAGTAACATTTCTCTCCAGGCTTGCATATTAATAGAACCTTGACTATTAATATTGTGCATTAATTAAGGCAGGGGGCTTATACAGTGATGGTGTAATGGGGTCTTGCATACCCCGTCACAATCTTTGTAGGTAAAAAGGTATTTGATTGTTTTATGAATCAATTGGTAGACATGACTACAGGATTTAATACTTTTCTGAATGCTAATTTTTGGTACTGTGTCTTCAAAGGATGCTGGTGTCAGGTGGAAGAAGAGGAGTATGGGGGTTCAGACTCTCTCACGGAAGTTGGAGAGGTTATATAAATCCCTCTCATGGGAATTGGAGGTTTTTCCATTGGTGATGCAATGAGAATTAGGGAGCAGGAAGCCAGCAGACAGTATCTGCTAAGGTGAAGGCTGATGACAATTTATGCCAGTCCACCACCATGCTGGGCTTCGATATTGAACTTCTTTGAGGCTGGTAGGTAGGCAACCAGAAGAGGAGGCATTGTCGGTGGAACACTGATTCAACAATAAAAATAAAAGTTGTTGCAAGAACAGAAGGTGCTGCCATGTGGTCACGCCAGTTGACCTTGCTGCACATATAACACACCTGCTCCTAGGACTTTCATTGGGAGCATTCTGCGAGCTATTTTGTACCTCATGTAAGGTGTTTCGCTTAGTTGAACCCAGACCTCCCACGTCCATCCTATCCTTGGACTTTTACAATGCTGTACCCCTCTTACATGTATGGCAGCTCTTGCGAGCTCCAGCGCTAAGCCCCACCCTCTCTGGTCTGTGAAGTGGCTGAGAGGGGGAGTGAGGGGAACTGTCAGTTGCTGGAGGTGTAGAGGGAAAGTTCTTGTAGCACTGTGTAACCCGTCCCCACCCCTGGCCAGTGACAAGGCCAGGGTGGGGAGGAGTTGAAGGGGTCCTTTGGGCACTATGGTGAGACCACATATAGTGACAAAAAGGAGATACCATCTCCCAATGACATCAGTCGCAATGGGACCAACACGTCATCGCTCAGAAGAGACTCCCTCATGGTAGGGAAGTGAACAGGGCTAAGCCCATTCCCAGCCACTGAACTCTCTAGTACTTTGTAGGTAACTCAGGTGCAATATATAATGGAAATTTGAAATACTCCAAGGGTCTGACCAGCAGACATAGTGACACAGCAGGAGAGCAATGAGCCAGAACTCAGAGATCTTAAAGTGTCAGATACTGCTTGTCAAAAGTGCAGCATTGTTCCCATGTAGAGGAGCAGCATAGAAAGACCAACAGAGGGACCTGATGACCCGAGGGCTGAAGCAAGCATCAGCGATGGAAGATGGGACAGCAACTATACCACCTGAGTGAAGGACCCCACAGCACATGGGAGGAGAGGCAGTCTCCCTCCCCGCAATGCTGGACAACAAGGAGTCTGCGTCAAAGATAAAGTAGTGCTGGATCATCTGTATGGAAATCAGCAGAGGTAATCTCGGTGAAGTGTCTGTGTGATCGTACTGATTCCCTCAGAACTGGTAGGTGTAAATCCATGGCCAAGGTGGGGATAACGGACCTATTGAGTGAGTGTAGTTTAATATGGCACCATTAGTTAAGCAAGGCCTTGCATAGTTAGTTAGGCTAATGTATGTTACGATTAGAGATGAGCGAACGTATTCGTCCGAGCTTGATATTCGTGCGAATATTAGGGTGTTCGGGATGTTCGTTATTCGTAACGAACACCATGCGGTGTTCCGGTTACTTTCACTTCCTTCCCTGAGACGTTAGCGCGCTTTTCTGGCCAATTGAAAGACAGGGAAGGCATTACAACTCCCCCCTGTGACGTTCAAGCCCTATACCACCCCCCTGCTGTGAGTTGCTGGGAAGATCAGATGTCACCCGAATATAAAAGTCGGCCCCTCCCGCGGCTCGCCTCAGATGCCTTGTGAGTTAGATGAGGGATAGTGCTGCTGGTACCGGAGCTGCTGTAGGGAGAGAAATAGCAGTTAGTGTAGGCTTCAAGACCCCCAAAGGTCCTTATTAGGGCCAGTAATACCTGTGTGTTGGCTGCTGTTAGCAGTGCCTTTTTTTTTTTTTTCTCAAAATCGCCTCTGCAGAGCGTTGCACCCGGCATTAGGGACAGAAGTGTTGGATAGGCAGGGAGAGTGTTAGGAGTGAGTGTAGCCTTCAAGAACCTCAACGGTCCTTTCTAGGGCCATATTTAACCGTGTGCAGTACTGTGCTGGCTGCTGTTAGCTGTGCTGCATATTTTTTTTCTTCTCAAAATCGCCTCTGCAGAGCATTGCACCCTCCATTGATACTACAGGGAAAGAATTGTGTAGGCAGGGCCACAACACAGTTATTATTCATTGAATATACGCAGTGGGTCCTTTTGGTGTAAAAAAAGGGAAACAAAATCTATTTGTCCAGCCTCTGTCCGTCCTAAGGGCTGTGGACACGTGTGAGCTGCGTGTACAACGTTAAAAAATCAGACGCACCCAGCTACGGTTTACTGCTGGCTTCGCCATTTGCTTTCCTTAATTGGGAAAAAAATACCTGCTCTGCCAGAGTTAATAACTCTGCTACCCTCAAGTTCTGTGACACATTAGCAGGGCCACAGCACAGTTATTAAACTTCTCATGTTCATTGAATATACGCAGTGGGTCCTTTTGGTGTAAAAAAAGGGAAAAGAAATCTATTTGTCCTGCCTCTGTCCGTCCTAAGGGCTGTGGACACGTGTGAGCTGCGTGTACAACGTTAAAAAATCAGACGCACCCAGCTACGTTTTACTGCTGGCTTCGCCATTTGCTTTCCTTAATTGGGAAAAAAATACCTGCTCTGCCAGAGTTAATAACTCTGCTACCCTCAAGTTCTGTGACACATTAGCAGGGCCACAGCACAGTTATTAAACTTCTCATGTTCATTTAATATACGCAGTGGGTCCTTTTGGTGTAAAAAAAGGGAAAAGAAATCTATTTGTCCTGCCTCTGTCCGTCCTAAGGGCTGTGGACACGTGTGAGCTGCGTGTACAATGTTAAAAAATCAGACGCACCCAGCTACGGTTTACTGCTGGCTTCGCCATTTGCTTTCCTTAATTGGGAAAAAAATACCTGCTCTGCCAGAGTTAATAACTCTGCTACCCTCAAGTTCTGTGACACATTAGCAGGGCCACAGCACAGTTATTAAACTTCTCATGTTCATTTAATATACGCAGTGGGTCCTTTTGGTGTAAAAAAAAGGGAAAAGAAATCTATTTGTCCTGCCTCTGTCCGTCCTAAGGGCTGTGGACACGTGTGAGCTGCGTGTACAACGTTAAAAAATCAGACGCACCCAGCTACGGTTTACTGCTGGCTTCGCCATTTGCTTTCCTTAATTGGGAAAAAAATACCTGCTCTGCCAGAGTTAATAACTCTGCTACCCTCAAGTTCTGTGACACATTAGCAGGGACACAGCACAGTTATTAAACTTAGATTATTCATTCAATAGAGGCAGTGGGTCCTTTTGGTGTAAAAAAAGGGAAACGAAATCTATTTGTCCTGCCTCTGTCCGTCCTAAGGGCTGTGGACACGTGTGAGCTGCGTGTACAACGTTAAAAAATCAGACACACCCAGCTACGGTTTACTGCTGGCTTCGCCATTTGCTTTCCTTAATTGGGAAAAAAATACCTGCTCTGCCAGAGTTAATAACTCTGCTACCCTCAAGTTCTGTGACACATTAGCAGGGACACAGCACAGTTATTAAACTTAGATTATTCATTGAATATACGCAGTGGGTCCTTTTGGTGTAAAAAAAGGGAAAAGAAATCTATTTGTCCTGCCTCTGTCCGTCCTAAGGGCTGTGGACACGTGTGAGCTGCGTGTACAACGTTAAAAAATCAGACGCACCCAGCTACGGTTTACTGCTGGCTTCGCCATTTGCTTTCCTTAATTGGGAAAAAAATACCTGCTCTGCCAGAGTTAATAACTCTGCTACCCTCAAGTTCTGTGACACATTAGCAGGGCCACAGCACAGTTATTAAACTTCTCATGTTCATTGAATATACGCAGTGGGTCCTTTTGGTGTAAAAAAAGGGAAAAGAAATCTATTTGTCCTGCCTCTGTCCGTCCTAAGGGCTGTGGACACATGTGAGCTGCGTGTACAACGTTAAAAAATCAGACGCACCCAGCTACGTTTTACTGCTGGCTTCGCCATTTGCTTTCCTTAATTGGGAAATAAATACCTGCTCTGCCAGAGTTAATAACTCTGCTACCCTCAAGTTCTGTGACACATTAGCAGGGCCACAGCACAGTTATTAAACTTCTCATGTTCATTTAATATACGCAGTGGGTCCTTTTGGTGTAAAAAAAGGGAAAAGAAATCTATTTGTCCTGCCTCTGTCCGTCCTAAGGGCTGTGGACACGTGTGAGCTGCGTGTACAATGTTAAAAAATCAGACGCACCCAGCTACGGTTTACTGCTGGCTTCGCCATTTGCTTTCCTTAATTGGGAAAAAAATACCTGCTCTGCCAGAGTTAATAACTCTGCTACCCTCAAGTTCTGTGACACATTAGCAGGGCCACAGCACAGTTATTAAACTTCTCATGTTCATTGAATATATGCAGTGGGTCCTTTTGGTGTAAAAAAAAGGGAAAAGAAATCTATTTGTCCTGCCTCTGTCCGTCCTAAGGGCTGTGGACACGTGTGAGCTGCGTGTACAACGTTAAAAAATCAGACGCACCCAGCTACGGTTTACTGCTGGCTTCGCCATTTGCTTTCCTTAATTGGGAAAAAAATACCTGCTCTGCCAGAGTTAATAACTCTGCTACCCTCAAGTTCTGTGACACATTAGCAGGGACACAGCACAGTTATTAAACTTAGATTATTCATTCAATAGAGGCAGTGGGTCCTTTTGGTGTAAAAAAAGGGAAACGAAATCTATTTGTCCTGCCTCTGTCCGTCCTAAGGGCTGTGGACACGTGTGAGCTGCGTGTACAACGTTAAAAAATCAGACACACCCAGCTACGGTTTACTGCTGGCTTCGCCATTTGCTTTCCTTAATTGGGAAAAAAATACCTGCTCTGCCAGAGTTAATAACTCTGCTACCCTCAAGTTCTGTGACACATTAGCAGGGACACAGCACAGTTATTAAACTTAGATTATTCATTGAATATACGCAGTGGGTCCTTTTGGTGTAAAAAAAGGGAAAAGAAATCTATTTGTCCTGCCTCTGTCCGTCCTAAGGGCTGTGGACACGTGTGAGCTGCGTGTACAACGTTAAAAAATCAGACGCGCCCAGCTACGGTTTACTGCTGGCTTCGCCATTTGCTTTCCTTAATTGGGAAAAAAATACCTGCTCTGCCAGAGTTAATAACTCTGCTACCCTCAAGTTCTGTGACACCTTAGCAGGGACACAGCACAGTTATTAAACTTAGATTATTCATTCAATAGAGGCAGTGGGGCCTTTCGTTTTCAGAAAAGGGAAAAAATTATATTTGGCCTGCAGTCTTGCGCCAATTTATTTCCTGCCTGTGAAATCAAATCTCTGGTAATACAGCATGCTGAGGGGTAGGGGTAGGCCTAGAGGACGTGGACGCGGCCGAGGACGCGGAGGGCCAAGTCAGGGTGTGGGCACAGGCCGAGCTCCTGATCCAGGTGTGTCGCAGCCGACTGCTGCGCGATTAGGAGAGAGGCACGTTTCTGGCGTCCCCACATTCATCGCCCAATTAATGGGTCCACGCGGGAGACGGTTATTAGAAAATGAGCAGTGTGAGCAGGTCCTGTCCTGGATGGCAGAAAGTGCTTCGAGCAACGTATCGTCCACCCGCAGTTCTGCGCCGTCCACTGCTGCAAATCAGAATCCTCTGTCTGCTGCTCCTCCTTCCTCCCAGCCTCCTCACTCCACTACAATGACACCTGCTCAGGAGCGGGAACACTCCCAGGAACTGTTCTCGGGCCCCTGCTTAGATTGGGCAGGAGTGGTTCCTCTCCCACCAGAGGAGTTTATCGTCACTGATGCCCAACCATTCGAAAGTTCCCGGGGGACGGGGGAAGAGGCTGGGGACTTCCGCCAACTGTCTCAAGAACTTTCTGTGTGTGAGGAGGACGATGACGATGAGACACAGTTGTCTTACAGTGAGGTAGTAGTAAGGGCAGTAAGTCCGAGGGAGCAGCGCACAGAGGATTCGGAGGAAGAGCAGCAGGACGATGAGGTGACTGACCCCACCTGGTGTGCAACACCTACACAGGACAGGTCTTCAGAGGGGGAGGCACGGGCAGTAGCAGGGCAGGTTGCAAGAGGCAGTGCGGTAGCCAGGGGTAGAGGCAGGGCCAGACCGAATAATCCACCAACTGTTTCCCAAAGCGCACCCTCGCGCCATGCCACCCTGCAGAGGCCGAGGTGCTCTAAGGTCTGGCAGTTTTTCACAGAGACGCCTGACGACCGATGAACAGTGGTGTGCAACCTTTGTCGCGCAAAGCTCAGCCGGGGAGCCAACACCAACAGCCTCACCACCACCAGCATGCGCAGACATATGATGGCCAAGCACCCCACAAGGTGGGACGAAGGCCGTTCACCGCCTCCGGTTTGCACCCCTGCCTCTCCCCCTGTGCCCCAACCTGCCACTGAGATGCAACCCCCCTCTCAGGACACGGGCACTACCGCCTCATGGCCTGCACCCACACCCTCACCTCCGCTGTCCTCGGCCCCATCCACCAGTGTAGTTCAGCGCACCGTCCAGCCGTCGCTTGCGCAACTGTTGGAGCGCAAGCGCAAGTACGCCACCATGCACCCGCACGCTCAAACGTTAACCGTCCGCATAGCAAAATTCATCAGCCTTGAGATGCTGCCGTATAGGGTTGTGGAAACAGAGTCCTTCAAAAGTATCATGGAGTGCTACTCAGTTCCCAGTCGCCACTACTTTTCCCGATGTGCCGTCCCAGCCCTGCACGACCACGTCTCCCGCAACATTGTACGCGCCCTCACCAACGCGGTTACTGCCACGGTCCACTTAACAACGGACACGTGGACAAGCACAGGCGGGCAGGGCCACTACATCTCCCTGACGGCACATTGGGTGAATTTAGTGGAGGCTGGGACAGAGTCAGAGCCTGGGACCGCTCACGTCCTACCCACCCCCAGAATTGCGGGCCCCAGCTTGGTGGTGGTATCTGCGGAGGTGTATGCTTCCTCCACTAAAGCACCCTCCTCCTCCTCCGCAACCTCTGTCTCGCAATCAAGATGTGTTAGCAGCAGCATGTCGCCAGCAGTCGGTGTCGCGCGGTGTGGTAGCACAGCGGTGGGCAAGCGTCAGCAGGCCGTGCTGAAACTACTCAGCTTAGGAGATAAGAGGCACACGGCCCACGAACTGCTGCAGGGTCTGACACAGCAGACCGACCGCTGGCTTGCGCCGCTGAGCCTCCAACCGGGCATGGTCGTGTGTGACAACGGCCGTAACCTGGTGGCGGCTCTGCAGCTCGGCAGCCTCACGCACGTGCCATGCCTGGCCCACGTCTTTAATTTGGTGGTTCAGCGCTTTCTGAAAAGCTACCCACGCTTGTCAGACCTGCTCGTAAAGGCGCGCCGGCTCTGCGCACATATCCGCAAGTCCCACACGGACGCTGCCACCCTGCGCACCCTGCAACATCGCTTTAAGCTGCCAGTGCACCGACTGCTGTGCGACGTGCCCACACGGTGGAACTCTACGCTCCACATGTTGGCCAGGCTCTATGAACAGCGTAGAGCTATAGTCGAATACCAACTCCAACATGGGTGGCGCAGTGGGAGTCAGCCTCCTCAATTCTTTTCAGAAGAGTGGGCCTGGTTGGCAGACATCTGCCATGTCCTTGGTAATTTTGAGGAGTCTACCCAGGTGGTGAGCGGCGATGCTGCAATCATTAGCGTCACCATTCCTCTGCTATGCATCTTGAGAAATTCCCTGCAAAGCATAAAGCAGCTGCTTTGCGCTCGGAAACGGGGGTGGTGGAAGACAGTATGTCGCTGGATAGTCAGAGCACCCTCCTGTCTATTTCTCAGCGCGTACAGGAGGAGGAGGAGGAGCATGAGGAGCATGAGGAGGAGGGGGAAGAGACAGCTTGGCCCGCTGCTGACGGTACACCGGCTGATTGCCTGTCATCCTTTCAGCGTGTATGGCCTGAGGAGGAGGAGGAGGAGGAGGATCCTGAAAGTGATCTTCCTAGTGAAGACAGCCATGTGTTGCGTACAGGTACCCTGGCACACATGGATGACTTCATGTTAGGATGCCCCTTCTCGTGACCCTCGCGTTGCACGCATTCTGGCCACAACGGATTACTGGGTGTACACACTGCTCGACCCACGCTATAAGGAGAACCTGCCCACTCTCATTCCCGAAGAGGAAAGGGGTTCGAGAGTGTTGCTATACCACAGGACCCTTGCGGACAAGCTGATGGTAAAATTCCCAGCCGACAGCGCTAGTGGCAGAAGGCGCAGTACCGAGGGCAAGGTAGCAGGGGAGGTGCGGAGATCGAGCAGCATGTACATCCCAGGCAGTGCAACAGTCTTTAAGGGCCTGGACAGCTTTATGGCTCCCCACCAAGACTGTGTCACCGCTCCCCAGTCAAGGCTGAGTCGGCGGGAGCACTGTAAAAGGATGGTGAGGGAGTACGTAGCCGATCGCATGACCATCCTCGGTGACGCCTCTGCCCCCTACAACTACTGGGTGTCGAAGCTGGACACGTGGCCTGAACTAGCGCTGTATGCCCTGGAGGTGCTTGCTTGTCCTGCGGCTAGCGTCTTGTCGGAGAGGGTGTTTAGTGCGGCTGGGGGAATCATCACAGATAAGCGTAGCCGCTTGTGAACCGACAGTGCCAACAGGCTAACACTCATCAAGATGAACAAAGCCTGGATTTCGCCAGACTTCTCTTCTCCACCAGCGGACAGCAAGGATACGTAAGCAATACGTAGGCTGCACCCGCGGATGGAAGCTACGTTCTCTCTCACCATCCAAAACGGGGACATTTCTGCTTCATCAATCTGTGTCTAATATTCCTCCTCCTCCTCCTCTTGCTCCTCCTCCTGAAACCTCACGTAATCATGCTGAACGGGCAATTTTTCTTAGGGCCACAAGGCTCACTCAAATAATTTTTCTGAACAATTTTTAAAAGTTTCAATGCGCTGAAAAGCGTTGGAACTTTAACTTGAACCAATTTTTCGTTACACTGGGCTGCCTCCAGGCCTAGTTACCACTTAAGCCACATTAACCAAAGCGATTAATGGGTTTCACCTGCCCTCTTGGCTGGCCATGGCCAATTTTTTGGATGTACATTAGTACTGTTGATACAGCAATTTTTGTGGGCCCTCGCCTACAGTGTAATCAAATGAATTTTTAGCCCACCTGCATTACAGCTGACGTTACCTCAGCTGTGTTGGGCAATGCAATGGGATATTTCTATGTACCGCCGGTGGCTTCCTGGCACCCACCCATGCTGTAGGTGCACACGGAGTTTTTACTACATCTGTACACTTGAAAAGAGCCCCAGTCAGACTGGGGCATGCAGTGTGGGCCGAAGCCCACCTGCATTAAGCACGACATTACTACCTCAGCTGTGTTGGGCAATGCAATGGGATATTTTTGTGTACCGCCGGTGGGTTCCAGGGAGCCACCCATGCTGTGGGTCCACAGGGACTTCACAATAGGGAGTTGTACCTGCCTGTGTCTATGAATTAAAAACCGCGGTCTGACTGGGGCATGCAGACACCTTGACAGAATGAATAGTGTGTGGCACATAGGTTCCCCATTGCTATGCCCACGTGTGCAGCTCCTGATGGCGGTGGCACAGGATTCTATTTCTCATTGCTTCTGTACAGCATTGTGGGCTATCGCCCCGCCACTTTTAAAGAGGGTCGCTGCCTAGCCGTGCCAACCTCTGCAGTGTGTGCCTGCGGTCCCTCGTCATGGCAGACGCAATTCTAAATAGACATGAGCGTGGTGTGGCATGAGGGCAGCTGAAGGCTGCGCAGGGACACTTTGGTGTGCGCTGTGGGGCGGAGGGGGGGGGGCGGTTGGTCAGCATGTAACCCAGGAGAAGTGTCAGTGGAGTGTCATGCAGGCAGTGATTGTGCTTTGTTGGAGGTAGTGTGGTGCTTAGCAAAGGTATGCCATGCTAATGAGGGCTTTTCAGAAGTAAAAGTTGTTGGGAGGGGGGGGGGGCACTCTTGCCGGTATTGTGGCTTAATAGTGGGACCTGTGAACTTGAGATGCAGCCCAACATGTAGCCCCTCGCCTGCCCTATCCGTTGCTGTGTCGTTCCCATCACTTTCTTGAATTGCCCAGATTTTCACACATGAAAACCTTAGCGAGCATCGGCGAAATACAAAAATGCTCCGGTCGCCCATTGACTTCAATGGGGTTCGTTATTCGAAACGAACCCTCGAACATCGCGGGAAGTTCGTTTCGAATAACGAACACCCGAGCATTTTGGTGTTCGCTCATCTCTAGTTACGATGTAATGTTTATGATGTCATGTAAAATGTTTAGCTTCATGGTTGTGATTGTGAAGCAAGGCACCTGATAGGAAGAACATGACTTTATGCTCTGGAACATGTGTGATGAACAATGCGAAATTACCTCAATTAGCCTTCATTTAATAATTTGACATTATTCCCCTGGGTGTTGTATCCAAAAGGAGAGAGGTAAATGTAGACTCATTCATTTCTAAGACCACAACTCCTACTCGTATGCCCTATTAGGGCTTATGAACATCATGGACCCCACTCTACGACCCAGACTATCTTGTGTCATTCTGGTATTACAGGGCGGCCATTCTTGTACTACTGTAGGTTGTCCATTCACATTTCCCCTTCCACGACTGACATAGGGGAAATATGTGGCTGGATGTGGCATCCCCTGCAAAATCAGCTGATTGGAGGTGACTAGCTGTTTATATTAAGCACCACATTCTTGGAGGGGTTGTGCATGTGAAATGAGCAAGGATTAACATCAGTAGGGTATTATTGAAAATGTTGTTCTTTTAGCAAACTCTGATATTGAGTCAGCTCTTTGCTTATTGCTGGTGAATCCTGTCGGATTTAATTCTCTTGGTTTCCAGTTTGAGAATGAGTGTTATTTGGACAGATGTTTGCCAATGGGCTTTTCTTTATCCTTTTTTCATTGTGAATGTTTTTCTTCATTTATTCATTGGGTTGTAACGAGGGATGTTCAGAGAAGAGTTTATTACATTATTTAGATGACTTTTTGTATATGGGCCCAGCTGATTCAGATGTTTGTTCTGGTTTGTTAAATACGTTTTTTAGTGTTTGCAAATTTGTAAATTTTCCTTTAGCAAAAGAGAAAATGGCATTTCCTTGCAGTTGTTTGGAGTTCTTAGTCATCTGTATTGACACTGTTCTAATGGAATTTAGATTTCCTGAAGTCAAATTATGTAAAATGTTGGTTTGATTCAAAAACTGTTGTATGCAAAAAAAATGACACAAAGGGAGCTTCCGTCCTTATTTGGCCTTTAGGTTTGAGCCTCTAAGATTACTCTTATGAGCTGAGGCTTTTTTTAAGAAGATTGCATTCGACTACTAAAGATCTGGAGTCTCTCTTTTCATGCATTTGAGTGGTCATGGTCATACTTTGATTGGTCATGATGTACAGCCTATATATCTAATCTGGCATTCAGTGCAGAAAACGCAATAAATGTCAGAGGAACATCTATCATATATTGCCAAGCATTCACCTCAGTCACCAGGGATTGCCCTACATTTTGTGGACAAATATGCACAAAATGTTACAACTTTTTTTTTATGGCACTGAACAAGTTAATAAGCCAGCCAAGAATGGGGATTAGCAACATTTATTATACAACCCCAATTCCGAGAAAGTTGAGATGCATTAGTTAATGTAAAGAGAAACAGAATGCATTGATTCTAAATATGTTTAAACCTTATTTTATTCACAATAGAACACAGAACACATAGAAGTTGGAAGTTAGATATTTTTTCATTTCATAGGAAAAAAAATCACTAACTTTAGAAATTGATGGCAGCAACACATCTAAAAAAAAGTTGGGGCGGGGCCACATATACCTTTGTGCAGCATCCCCTCTTCTTTTTACAACAGTCTGTAAACATCTGGGAAGTGAAGAGACCAACTGCTGATGTAGAATTTTACCTGTCCAACAGTCCTGGGTCTTTTGTGCTGGATTTGTTTTTCATAAATGCGCCAAATATTTTTTATAGGTAAAAAGTCTGGACTGCAGGCAGGCGAGTTCAACACCTGGACTCTTCTTCTGCGAAGCCATGCTGTTGTGATGGACACAGTATGTGGTTTAGCATTGTCTTGCTGAAATATACAAGGCCTTCCCTAAAAGAGACGTTGTCTGGATGAAAGCATATATTGTTATGAAACCTCTAGATACTGCTGAACATTGATAGTGCCTCTCAATATGTGTAAGCTGCTAATGCCATAGGCACTAATGCAACCCCATACCATCAGAAAGGGAGGCTTTTGAACTGTGCGCTCATAAGCTGGATGGTCCGTATTCTCTTGAGTCTGCAGGACACAGCATCCATGGATTTCATGAAATTTTGATTCTTCTGATCACAATTTCCCATTTTGCTTTAGTCCATTTTAGTTTCTAAAGATTTTATTAAAGTTCAAAATCTGATATACATGTCACTCGTGCATTTAATTATCCCCACGCTGGGGACAGAGTATTAATCAAGAGGAATAACAGCACTTTGTTTTTCAGCATATTATTACATTTTTTGTCATAAACATTCTTATATATTGTCAAAGCTTTACATAGTATCAATATAATCCTGAGTTATAAGGCCTCATGTCCACGGGCAAAATAAGAATTAAAATCCGCAGCAGATTTTAACTCTTCTCCTGCCCGCGGATCCGCACCCCATAGGGATGCATTGACCACCCGCGGGGTAGATAAATACCCGCGGATGGTCAATAAAAGGGATTTAAAAAAAAATGGAGCATGAAAAAATCCGGACCATGCTCCATTTTCGTGCGGGTCTCCCGCGGGCTTCTATTGAAGCCTATGGAAGCCGTCCGGATCCGCGGGACACAAAAATCGGATTTTACTCACACGCTCCGGTTCTTCTCTTTGCCGCGGCGCCATCTTCTCTCAGTCGCGGCCGGATCATTTTGCTTCGGGACGGCGCATGCGCGGGGCACGTCACCGACGTCATCCTGCACATCCGCCGAGCCGAAGAAAGAAGATCCGGCCGCGACGCAGAGAAGATGGCGCCGCAGCGAAGGAAGTATCCGGAGCGTGTGAGAGGTGAGTTAATTCTTATTTATTCTTATTTTCAGCGCTCATGTCCGTGGGACAGGAGGGACCCGCTGCCGATTCTCCATGGAGAATCCGGAGCGGGCCCAATTTTCCCCGTGGACATGAGGCCTAAATCTTAACTACATAACTAAACCAACTTTAACAAAGGTTATTTTAATTCTCACTGGTCTTTCAATCACAGTAGACTTGAACATTTGATAAACCCTCATTTCTGGTCAACAGGATTGTTCTAGGTTGAAAGTAGATTATGTCTAAGACCTGGAATATCGACTAATTAGATCCAAGTTCCCTACGTCACTCCATATTTCTCTAATGTATCAGATTGTGTACCATTTAACCTCTCATATAGGGCGATTTGTGAGATCTTGTTCAACACCTCTCTAAACGACAGGTTGGGCTGTTTGCATCTAGCCGCTATATGGATCCTGGTCGCCATACTATTACAGTAATCTACCCTGGATACGCCAGCCCGGGTTGCCCTGGATTTTACCCGCAACCCCTGTCCCTGCCTACTTGCCTCCACTCCTGGCTAACCCCAGGCGGGCAACTGGGTGGCGGTCCCTACGCTATCTAGGGACTGAGAAGGAGCGCTGGTGTACCTAGATGAAATGGGTAGACTACCGGCAGGACAGGCAGATGAAAAAAAACAACACAAAACAATACTGATAGTACCGAGGCAGATGGAACAACCTGGCAGATGGTAACAAAATAGCAGACAAGTTGACAGAGGCGGGAGACCTACAGATGCAGACTGGCTAGCAACCTGAGGGAAACCAATAACTGGCAGTGATTGCAGTCACTGCCAGAGTTTTAAACAGAAGCCTTCGCCCAGAGGCAGAGAGAGGGAGACAGCCAACTCCCCATAGCACATCAAAAGGGAGCTTGTGCACGGCAGCTGTACTCCCAGGTGCGCATGCACAGCTCCGCCAGGACTACCAAGCGTGCTGACTACGCCGCGAGCCACCAGCACCACGCTGGACCGGCACCTGCTCCCCGGCAGCCGGACCACAAGTCGGGGGGACGTACCCTGACCGCGGGACCCAGCACACCACCGCCGCATGGTAACACATACATATATTTTGAATAAATTTGTGGGCTTGGTGCTTAATTCCAGGAAGACGATCTCCCAGTAGGAACATCGTTAGAGATTTTGGGAATGGGCCAATGAATTATCTGAGCAGTAAAACAAGAACCTGTGACCAAAGTCTGGCTACATGTCCACCATATATGCAATTGGGACCCCATCCCCTGAAACACAGGGGTGAAGCGAAGGGGGGAAAATGTATTTATTCTAACAGGTACTAAATAAGTGCTATGCATAATTTTTATAGATGACTCCATTAGGGTAACCTAGTAGCTGCCCTTGAAGACAGTTTCACAGCAGTGATACCACCTTTCTTCTAACATAGTAATTTGTAGATCTGTTTCCCATTTTAACATAAACAGAAGCTTGCCCTCTGTGGTAGGATTGTTCAGTATATTATATATCAGGAACAGAGGTTTCAGTCAATTTTAAATGAGCTTTGGCCCAGAGAAGATGCCAGCAGTTCTGGATTGTGTTAATGTTCTTTGCATGATACAGCTTTAACTTGCATTTGATTTATCGCTTGTAGTAAGTAGCAGCCACAGAACTCAGTTAATGTGCACAGAATTAAGTAACCATAGATTGAAATTTCTGTATTATTAAATAAAACATATTTTTGTTAACTCCATGGCTCCATCTTATTCTGAAACCTGCGACACGCACCACATCCCCGCAACAATTACAACACCATTATATCCAGTGATCATAGACTAAAGTTGTTCACTTTTCCCATCTTTTCTATCCAGTGCAGAGTGGTACTTAACACAGCAGGACGTCAACTTATGTCATGTGGATGGCGCGGGATCAGAAGACCGATTACTTTGGAATTGTTATGTACGATAATTGAATTTTTACATGATTTTGTGAGTTTTGTTATGAACTCATCGTATTTAGGACATCGTTTATTGTTTCATTTTTGGCGGTTTTTAGAATTGGCAAATTGGTGTTGAATAACAAAAAGCTTCCATCTGATTAGTTATAAAAGGACACTTGATTGGATGATACTTCTGTTTGGTTTTTCATTTGTAGATTTAAGACTGATCAGTTAGTTAGAGGTAAGTGCTTTAGAGTTGGGAGTTTCCATCTTATGCCCTGTGTTGGCAGCCACAGAGTTTGTTAAGATTAGGCCTCACTTTGATGGCAGCTCTTTAGTGCATGCAGATGGTATTCCTTTAATGAAGTTTCAGCTGCTTCCTTTTTTAAAGACATGTTTCGAGTTCCTGAACTTGGGTAATTTGAAGATTTTGTCTTGCCATATAGTAGCTACTACAGAGGCATGTAATTTCCAAGATTTCTTAAAATTGACCCCAGGATAGGTAATGTCTCCATTGTAGGTGATGGATGTTGAAGCAACGGCCTGGCATTTCACAAGGCGTATAAATTACAATGGAGAGGGCTGCATGCATATACGATGCCTCTAACTCATATACTCCTTTTTGGAGTGCCGAATGGGTCAAGAGACTTCATTCTCCTAATACATAGGGAACCCAGACATGGCTACACAGGGCCCCCTTAGTACCAATCCTGTTGCCCTGCTATGTGCCAGTCCTCTTCTCCTTGACATGGAAACTACATGTGAGAAGCCACACATGGATATTTCTGTGTCGAGATGATTGGGGCTGCATAGAATGGCATTGTGGGCCGCATGTGACCCCCAGGCCGTCTGTTGTGCACCAATGATTCAGAATAATAAAATAATAATTTCTCACCCTTTAACGGTCTCTCCGGTCCAGAGTGCAGTTGCTTAAGTCCCCATCACTCTGGTTCAGGTACTTCCTAAAAACAAGCCCCCATATGACCATGTTGATGGAAAAATAAAAAAGGTTATGGCTTTGAAAAGTGGAGATGAAAATCCCCCCCAAAATCTTTGTGTCCATGTGGCCAAAATAGGCCATGTCCTTAAGGGGTTAATGTTCCCATAATTAAAGGAATAGGTAAATGGGGTTCAAATACATTTAAGTTATATGACAGAATCTTGATATTTGGCTTCATTTGTTCATTTCATGGGTGTTAGGTAAGTTTCAGTATTAATTTTCGGGCACTTTTTGAGCTCAGAAGAGAATTTTTCCATCAACCCATTTTAAGTTAAAGTTTAGAGATCAGCGAGTATACTCACTAAGGCTAATTACTCGAGCGAGTAGTGCCTTAGTCGAGTATCTGCCCGCTCGTGTTTAAAGATTCGGCTGCCGGCGCAGGTGACAGGTGAGTTGCGGCGGTGAGCATGGGGGAGCGGGGGGGGGGAGAGAGGGAGGGAGGGATCTCCCCTCCGTTCCTCCCCGCTCTCCCTCGCCGCTCCCCGCCCGCCGCCGGCACCCGAATCTTTAGACACGAGCAGGCAGATACTCGACTAAGGCACTACTCGCTCGAGTAGTTAGCCTTAGCGAGTATACTCGCTCATCTCTATTAAAGTTCATTGACTGAGTTTCAGGGGTTTAAAGTGGAAGCATTTGGATCCTCTGTTAAAGGGTGAGAGAGGCTTTTATTCAAGTCCTGATATTATCATTCTGCATGCTAGGGCAATGATATTGCTAAAGTGAACACAGGTGATTTGCTATCAGGGATGAAAGGCAATTGCATATCAAATGTTTGTTCCCTGAGGCTAGTTTAATCTTTTCAGAGATGGTTCCCCTTTTGATCTGGAAGTGAGTTCGGTGGATGCGGTCATTTTATTCCAAGGTGTTTAATTCATTATTGCTATTTTGACATGATTATTATATTAAAGGTTCGTTGTTTGAATCATATTAAAATATGGTTTTATTTGCTGGTAATTGTGCAATAAAGACCACGGCCATTTTTGTCTAAATTAAAGGGGTACTCCCATTTGAGACTTTCATATGCAAAGGAAAAGTCTCAGATGGGAGTACCCCTTTAATTAAAAGTCTGATAAATGCCCCTAGTCTGGCTGAATATGGTAGTCAGGAGTAGTTAGGACTTACGGAAACGACCAAGTAGGCTTTGCTATGCTATATGCATGACTCTCATAGAAGTGAATGGGAGATTTGGAAACAACATAGCATAACGAGCTATGCTTTTTCTACAGCTCCTGAGTTACAGAAACGCTGTAACTCCCTGTGATACGTTGTTTCTGGAACACCCATTCACTTCTGTGGGAGCATGGTGAACGCACACCTCACCGCACCCGCTTAGGTATTTCCGTCACTCCCATTGAAATGAATGGAGCGCATTCAGAGTGACGTCACTGCTGGGGAAGAACCAACCCTTGCAGTGACAAGACAATGGGACACAGGATTCCCGTTCTCAAGATTGGTAGTGTGAGGGTATAAATATATATATTGCCATATGTGTTTTTTATGCTTTTATACCTGTATGCAAGTTTTATTCAATTCCAAATGAGAAAAAACTTAAATGTCACCTTACATCAGATATCCCAAGGCTTTGCAAGAAGATGTTCTAGAAATTCAGAGAAGATACCGAACCAGACGCAAGGACGCATGTACTTGGCTGTTTTCCCAGAAGCCCATATCAAGATGTTCAAATGTACATAATTTTCACTGTCTCAGGCCAGAAAACCGGACTGCCCATATATGGTTATAAGCCCATCACCCCTTGGTGGTGAGAGGGCAGAGGGTATAAGATCTCATGTAATCTGTAATAAAGTGCGCAGTTTTTTTTCTCCCGTGTGAGGAGCTAGACCAGACTCCTGTGTGTGGTGTCTCTTCTTACGGCCGGCAACGGGGCAAGTGGGGTGGGCCGGATTGGTGTTGCACTTAGAATTTTAACCCTCATAAATGGCGCCCGAACGTGCGGCGGTAAAACCGGAGCTTACAGCGCAATTCACCCGGATCCACGCTACTGAGAAACCGTCCTACTGCAAATCGAGCCTGATCAACTCACTTAGAACTCCAGGTAAGACAAACATATATTTATGTTGTGTTTTACGCTGAGAGTCTTGCAGAAGGACTGACTATCTGTGGTTTGTGACCGGACGGGTTGGGTTAAGAGTTCTACACGGTAACTCGTGTGGGCTCCGGGTTTGCCGTCATGGACCACTGACCGTGATATGCGCACCAATGGCTCACCCAGAAACTAGTCTGTAGTCTATTTGTTGTTGAAGTCCGTAGCGTTTTAGCGATAGTGGAGATTGTTTGTTGTATCTGCAGAATTTTTTTTCCTCTTACTTTTCATTTTGTCTCACAGACGAAGGAACCCTCCGTTTGAGTTTATTTAGTTGTTAATGGTTTAGAGGAGAGGGAAGCACTCTGTAAGACAGGCCCCATTGACGAAGGAACCCTCCGTTTGAGTTTAGTTTAGTTGTTGATGGTTTAGCTGAGGAGAGGGATGTACTCTTTGGGACTGGTTCCATAAGAAGAAGATGCCTTCGGTTGTATTGCCATATATAAGGGGCTGACAATTCGGGTCAGAAGGATTCACTCTATGGAGCGTGTTATTTTTATTATTGTTGATGTTCTAATATGCGTAAGATCTTATTAAAGAAGATAGAGCCCCTCAAGGGCTGCCGCCGTGTGGATGAATTTGTAAAATGGAAGAAAACTCTAATGAAAATGTGTGACATCGACCCGCACGGTAGATTACAAAATGGTGTCTGGGAGGAGGTCTTTAGGACCGAGAGGTGCCTTGGAAGATCAAGGTTTGCTAGGAGAGAGAGAGACAGTCAGAGAAAGTTAAGTATGTACACATTATTTGTTTAAGAAAGTGTCCGTAAGTGAAATGTTGAAAAGTACAGTAAGTGATCAAGAGGGCGTCAGGAGAGTGTCTATTGAAGGTTATATTGGCAGTTAGGTAGGGGAGAGAAGTACAATGCACGTGATTTGTTGGCAAAGAAAGAAAAAAAGTGTATAATACAAGATAGATAATAGATAATATGTATAATCCATACTAGGTGGGTATATGTGTGTATATAAATATACTGTATGTGCAAATAGTTAACAGATTGCTTGTAGGGGAGAAGAGTTTTGTTGACATATAGCTGCGAGTCTCTGTGTAGCCTTCCAAGGTCAGGAAGATAACAGCGAGAGAGAAAATACAATAACATCCTTGGTTAATATCTTGGCTTGCTTGCAATGAATTGAAATGAATTTAATTAGTTATACTGTCTTAGTAGGCAGGGAAATATAGTAATTTCTAATGTATATTCTTACTTATACAGGGGTTGAAAATGAATGTTGCAAGGTCCCAGCATATGTGTTAATTATGATTTCAAATGTTTTTTCAATAGTTTAAGCTAAAACTTATTTCAGTATGTGTTTCATATTCGCGGAGAGATAACAGTCAGGGTCACAAGGGGGGTTGAAAAATACCCAGAGAAACTAAATACTTCAGTGTTTAATACAGCATATAATAGCTTCAGTAGATAAGAAATATAGAATATTTCAGTCACTCAGCAAACTTTTTCACATAATTTGTCAAAGATAGCGCTCATTCACAATCTCATCTCAATAGAATTATGTACTTTATAAAAATAATAGCACTCACCTCGGTGTTTTTCAGCTGATGTATGTATGTTTGCCAAACTTTTTTTTTGTCCGTGCATCTGCATGGACTGGTACACCTTCAAGGGGGGCGACGGAGCAGACTTGAGAGCATGGATGGATGAGAGTTAGTGACCCGTGTTCAAGCTGCGGTGAGTGATGGAATGTGTGATGTGGACGTGTGGACGGTTAAGCTGAAATGGAGTTGAGAAGACGGACGCACGGAGCCAATATCGAAGGGGTGGAGCTAGATGATGTAATAGTACGTAATAATGTTTCATCCCTCCTCTTGCACGAGGGAGGGGGGGAGAATTTTGAGCAGCTAGTAAAAATTTTTGTTTTGTTTTTTTCTCCTGTCTGAGATTTGATAAGACTGCAGGCAGGAACAGACTAATAATGAATTCACTTAAAGGGATATCACATTTCCAATATTAGTAGATGTTTTGTAGATTATTCTGCCCCGCTGTAACTCATGTTTCTGTTATTGATGCTAACATTTTACAGGCCTTATCTGCATCCATCAAATCTTTTTACAATGTTGTACTACCTTGAAACCGGGTGCTCTTGTTCCAATTGCGTACCCTGTTTCAAAGGGGGGGGAGGAGAAGGCATAGGTGATCTAGGTATTGCAAGTCAGCCATTTTAGGTATTGCAAATCAGCCATTTTTAAATTTTTTGCAAGCCATTTTTAAATTTTTAAATTTTTTGCAACAAGGTTCTGATCTTTTTCAAATAGAATATCAGCCTGATTGTCTAGCATTGATGCAACAAGAAAATGTAAGTTTTAAAAAGTTACTGAAAGCCCTTGTTAATAATGCATATTTTGAGTTGTTTTTTATAGATGGTACCCAGGGTGATGGACGACTCCACACTGGATATACGGTGGTTACACAACAAGATGTCCTAAAAAGCAGAATGTCTCCGCATGTCGCAGTACAAGAAGCGGAATTAAAAGCACTCACGGAGGCGTGTGGAGTGGCCACAGGTAAGACGGCAAACATTTACACTGACTCCCGGTATGCATTTGGCATAGCTCATGATTACGGCCCAACATGGAAGGCCAGACAGTTTTTTACCTCAGCAGGACAGCCAATTAAGAATGTTGCAGCGGTGCAGAGTCTCATGGAGGCCCTACTTCTACCTGACAAAGTGGAAAGCTCACACCAATTCCTACACCAGAGAAGCAAGAGGCAACGCCATCACAGACCACACAGCAAAAGCAGCGGCCCTCAAGCCGTGGAAGAAAGAAGAAAAGAAGAATTTGATAATAACTTTGGACTTTGACTACTTTGATATGAACTTGGACTTTGACTACACTTGGACTTTGATAATAATTTTGGACTTTGATTTGAACTTGGACTTTGATAAAAAAAAAATTGAACTTTGATATGCTAATGACTTTACAGTTACGAGCCAGCAAGGAAGAAAAAGACAAATGGACTAAAAAGGGACGGCGTATGGTGAACAGTCAACAGCACTTGCCCACCATAGTCCCTGTGCCTCATAATGGCCCAGCTGACGCACAAAAAGACGCACCTCTTAAAGCAGTAATGATGTCTATGCTTGAACAAGGACGGGTGGCTCCTTGGTTTTCTGTAACTGCTGCATCATTTGTCCAGTTTTGCATGATCTTTGCCGTAAGCAACAGGGCAGAAGTAAAATTTGCCACACCACACTTGCCGGGGCCACTCTACCCATTTCAGGGATTGCAAATTGGCTACACTCAGCTCCCACTTGTTGGGAAGCATGAAAATGTGCTTGTTGTTGTTGTTAATGTTTTTCAGGTTGGAGACCTACTCTGTTACCAAAGTAAATAAGCAGGTAACCGCACAGAAGCTCATGAATGAGGTAATCCGCAGATACGGGGTACCAGAAGTGATTGAGTCAAACAAAGGTACACACTTTACAGGTGAAATAATGCAACACATCATGTCTGTTTTGGGTATTTTCCAGGCTTTTCACACACCCTACTATCCGCGGAGTAGTGGGAAAGTAGATACAAAAGACAATGGAGGAAAATGGTAAAATTTTGAATTGAGTGTTTTCTATTAGTTTTTCTTTTTTTCCAGGAGGATACATGCCACAGTAGCTGAGTTTGGGGAATGATTTTCTTGTTAATTTTGTCATGAGCCTCTCCAAGGAATTGTCCATAATGTATTCTGTAGTCTCTGCTTTTATCCCAGGTCCTACAGATGAGTGTCACAATCTGAAACCAGGTGACAGGGTCTATGTAAAAAAGTTTGAGCGAGAAACCCGGTTTGAATGTCCTTACCAGATGTTGTTCACCCAACTGCAGTCAAGCTTGAAGGAAAACCCACTTGGATCCACACTTCGCACTGAAAAAACTAATGATCCTGCATATCCTTTAAATGCTATAATGTGGTACAATTCCTCTAACACACACCTTTGACTACTGTACACTAGCCCCCTGTTTCAGAACAAATTAATACAATCAAATGTGCAATATGAATCCTACACTGAGGATGAGAATCCAACACTGCATCGTGCTAAGAGAGAAGTTGACGTTCCAGGTGGTAACTTTGATCCACATGTACACGTAGATGCAATAGGAGTGCCAAGGGGGGTGCCAGATGAATTTAATTCTAGAGATCAGGTTAAAGCAGGTTTTGAGTCCTTATTTGTTATTGTCACTGTTAATAATAATGTAGATTGGATGAATTATATCTATTACAATCAGCAGAGGTTTGTAAACTACACCAGAGATGCTTTGCAAGGTTTAGCGGACCAGTTAGGGCCCACTGCAACCATGGCGTTCCAAAATAGAGTGGCCCTGGATATGATTTTAGCAGAAGAAGGTGGGGTATGTAATTTCCTGTTTGTGTATTATCCCTTTGATCAAAGAGTATGAGTATGAGTAATGTGACACCAAAATTTCCCTTGTTTGAAAAAGATGAAGAGCCAGTTCCGATAATGCCAACCAGGTACGTTACCAGAAGAATGGAGAGATGGACTAGTACTGCGCCGCCTCGGTCTCATAAGATGGACTGTCAGTGGACTTCCCATTTGCCTAGGGAAAGTGCAGAAGACCTTAGGTTCCGGCGAGGGCACACCCTGCGGGGTGTTAACTTGTACAGATAGAGGGTATGGAGGCCCGGAAATAAGCCCAGGGAATCCATGGCCTCCTTCTGAGGTGAGGTAGGGATTCCTTCCCTTTTAGGAGTAGGGACTTACGGGCAGTGGAGAAACCCTGACGCAAGGGAGAGACGACCGAGGAAGAGTGCAAGGTCTGATGCTTGATCTCCATATTAAGTTTTTTAGGGGGGTTTGTGAGGGTATAAATATATATATTGCTATATGTGTTTTTTATGCTTTTATACCTGTATGCAAGTTTTATTCAATTCCAAATGAGAAAAAACTTAAATGTCACCTTACATCAGATATCCCAAGGCTTTGCAAGAAGATGTTCTAGAAATTCAGAGAAGATACCGAACCAGACGCAAGGACGCATGTACTTGGCTGTTTTCCCAGAAGCCCATATCAAGATGTTCAAATGTACATAATTTTCACTGTCTCAGGCCAGAAAACCGGACTGCCCATATATGGTTATAAGCCCATCACCCCTTGGTGGTGAGAGGGCAGAGGGTATAAGATCTCATGTAATCTGTAATAAAGTGCGCAGTTTTTTTTCTCCCGTGTGAGGAGCTAGACCAGACTCCTGTGTGTGGTGTCTCTTCTTACGGCCGGCAACGGGGCAAGTGGGGTGGGCCGGATTGGTGTTGCACTTAGAATTTTAACCCTCATAGTAGGGGTCTCAGCAGTGAGACAGCCACCGATCAGCAAGTTATCCCCTATTCTGTGCTTAGGGCATAACTTGTTATTCTGATAAAACCCCTTTAAGTATTATTATATAATAAGATCCATTGACCTGGATTACAATTGGTTTGAAATATTATTCCTCCTTGGTCCCACTTACAGATGGTATGATAGTTGTTATTTGCCCCTGGAGCCTGGTTGGAATTACTATGCCTGCAATCTCTATATGTATTAAGGGGCATAGATATAGGGGAAGCAAAGGCACCATGGATTATAGGCTGCATTCAGACGAACGTATATCGGCTTGGTTTTCACGCCGAGCCGATATACGTTGCCCTCATGTGCAGGGGGGGAGGCTGGAAGAGCCCAGGAGCAGGAACTGAGCTACCGCCCCCTCTCTGCCTCCTCTCCGCCCCCCTGCACTATTTGCAATGGGGAGAGGCGGGCCGGGGCTACGTCCCGCGAATTAGTCACACCCCCAGCCCGCCTCTCCCCATTGCAAATAGTGCAGAGGGGCAGAGAGGAGGCAGAGAGGGGGCGGGAGCTCAGTTCCTGCTCCTGGGCTCTTCCAGCCTCCCCCCCCTGCACATGAGGACAACGTATATCGGCTCGGCGTGAAAACCGAGCCGATATACGTTCGTGTGAATGCACCCTAAGACTCAGATCTCTGTTAAATATGAAGACACCAGTATTAAACAAGTTGTGCCAAGTTATAAAGTTATGCATACAGGATAACTTTATGATCAGGGAGGGATCGATCACTTGGACCGACAAGAATGGGGGTCCGGTTGGTTCCTGAATGAATGAAGGCGCACTGCTGCTCCAATCACTTCAATGACAGCACTGTCATTGAAGTGAATGGAATGGCGGCACGATTGTGCAACCTCCCATCCATTCACTCTGGGACCCCCATTCTCGAGATTGGTAGGGATTCCAGTGGTTGGACCTCCACCAACGTGGATAGGGGATACATTTATAATTTGGTACAACTCCTTTAAGACACAAAGTAGGTAAGAGGGCTATTCCAGATTTTGTATGAGGGCCCAGCAGCTTGATGTTACACCTTTGTGAATTTTGCATTTTGAATGCTGACATGATGGATATTTCCATAGGTATGAGGCCTCATTTACACAAGTGTTTTTATGCGGCTGTGTGAAGCATTGGATTCTAATTAGAGATGAGTGAGCGTACTCGTCCGAGCTTGATACTCGTTCGAGTATTAGGGTACTCGAGATGCTCGTTACTTGAGACGAGCACCACGCGGTGTTCGAGTCACTTTCATTTCCTTCCCAGAAAATTTTGCGTTTTCTGGCCAATAGTAACACAGGGAAGGCATTACAACTTCCTCCTGTGAAGTTGCAGCCCTATCCCACCCCCCTGCAGTGAGTGGCTGGGGAGATCAGGTGCCACCCGAGTATATAAACTGGGCCCGCCTGCGGCTCGCCACAGATGCACGCTGAGAGACATTAGGGAAAGTGCCGTCTTGCTGTAGCTGCTATAGGGAGAGTGTTAGGCTGTTATTCTTCGTCTTCAAGAACCCCAACGGTCCTTTTTAGGGCCACATCTGACCGTGTGCAGCACTGTTGAGGCTGCTTTTAGCAGTTTTGCAAATTTTTTTTTTTGGGTATATCGGGCGTGCAGACCATAGCGTCCTTAGTCTGCAGTCATTTTACTCAGTATAGGGGCAGTACTGGTGAGGCAGGGACAGTGGTACAGGGAAAGAGGTATACTGGCTATATAGGCAGTGGGCTTTTTCAAAAAAATTGGAAAAAATACTATATTTGAGCTGCCTGTGACTGTCTTCTGTTTACTGCGTGTCTGCTGGGGGTAGTAGTCGCTAATTAATAACCAGCTTTGCGCATAATTTTGTTCTGGCTGCACTGTGCTTTCAATAACCCAAGTCATCCTCCAACAGGGAAATCCATATACAGGCTATATAGGCAGTGGGCTTTTTCCCCCAAATTGGAAAAAAATACAATATTTGGGCTGCCTGTGACCATCTTCAGTTTACTGCGTGTCTGCTGGGGGTAGTAGTCGCTAATTAATACCTAGCTAAGCGTTAGAGCAGGCTTGCGCATAATTGTTTCCTGGCTCTGCTGTGTCCATTACATGATCGCCGTCATCCCACCAGAGGGAAAGAGTATACAATATATACTCTGCATACGGTGTCTGTCTGGTTTTTCACCTCACCATTTTAAAAAATTGAAGCAAAATACTTAAGGCCTACCACTGACCTTTGGCCACTTGACTGGTTCTGCGCTGTGAATTCCAGTAGCTCAGTCATACGCACCTAGGTCTCACTAAAGACTTGCGCATAATTGTTTCCTGGCTATGCTGTGTCCGTTACATGATCGCCGTCATCCCGCCAGAGGGAAAGAGTATACAATATATACGCTGCATACGGTGTCTGTCTGGTTTTTCACCTCACCATTTAAAAAAATTGAAGCAAAATACTTAAGGCCTACCACTGGCCTTTGGCCACTTGACTGGTTCTGCGCTGTGAATTCCAGTAGCTCAGTCATACGTACCTAGGTCTCACTACAGGCTTGCGCATAATTGTTTCCTGGCTCTGCTGTGCGCTCCGTAAGCGAAGTCAGCCTCCAACCACAGGCCAATAAGCGGCACATTTAATTGTTACTGGGGCCTGTCTAGACTGCTACTACTACTGAAATGGAACTAATACTGTGCTCCTCCTATGCTGCTGCTAGTGATATGTTACTGGGGCCTGTCTAGACTGCAACTACTACTGAAATGTGAAATCGGCGACTGTCAAAATATAATTATCGGAAAAGAGGACAGCTGGCTCTATTTAACCCCTTAAGGACACGTCCATTTTTTCCCCTTTTCGTTTTTTCCTCCCCCTGTTAAAAATCACAGCTCAATTTATCCATCGACGTCGCTGTATGAGGTCTTGTTTTTTACGGGGCGAATTGTATTTTTTAATGGTACTATTTAATGTACCACATAATGTACCGAAAGACTAAAAAAATTCTAAGTGGAGTGAAATGGAAAAAAAACTAAATTCCCCCATCTTTGGGTGCGTCTTGTTTCTATGGCGCACAAACTGCAACAAAAATGGCCTGATAACTTTATGCTTTGGGTACAATCAGTATAATACCAAATATTTATAGTTTTTTTTTGCTGTATTACTTTCATTTTTTTTTCAAAGATATTTAATTTTTTAAAATTTTGTTCTGCCGCCATCTTCTGGCAGCCACTTTTTATTTTTTCATCGAAATCGTTGTGCGAGGGCTCATTTTTTGCTGGACACCCTGTAGTTTCTGTTGGTAACATTCTGGAGTACATATGACTTTTTATTACATTTTTTCCTGGAGACAGTGTGACCAAAAAAAAAAAAAACTGGCATTTTTTTTTTCTGATGACGTTCACCATGTGGGGTAAATAATGCATTACTTACCCAAATATGTATTTTTGTTTTATTATTTAGATTATTTTATTATAAATATGGCAAAGGGAGTGGGGGTGTTAAACTTGTATTACCATTTATTCTTTTTATTAACTAATAAAACTTCTTAAAATTTATTTTTACTTTATAAGTCCCCAGGGCGGGGGGGGGGGGGGGGGACAAAAAACTTGAGATGCTTTGATCACTCCTGCAGTATGATGTAATGCCACAGCATTACATTATTCCACAATCGGACAGGCTTTCTATCAAGCCATGCCAGAGGCCCCCAGCTACCATGACACCTGCATGGCCACTCGCAGTCTCCTCGTTGGGGGGTGTACGGGACCCCTGAACATCAGTCAGGGGATTTAAATGCCGCTGTCAACATTGACTGTGGCATTTAAATGGTTAACAGCTCTGATTAGCCGCGTGACCTATCGAAGCTGTTGCAGGCGGGTGCTAGTTGCAAGAAACAGCTGGAACCTGTGTTGTATGGAGCGGGATTGCAATCTGCCTCCATATATACCCTGAAGCTGCATGACATAACTGTAAGTCCTATTAGAAGTCATTCTGAGGATTTCTGCTGACCAATGGAATTCCGTGCTTCAGTATATTTTTCACGCAATATGCCCATACGAATGGACCAGAAAATGCTAATTAATCTCGGAACTCGATCGCGGCTATTCTCTACTGATGTGGTGTTTGGCTGCGATGCGGCCGGCATGAAAACACAGCGCCTGTGTGAATGGGGCCTGAATGAGACTGAATGGTTGAAAACCATTCATATTAAAGTACTGGATAATTAGTGATTACCGGCAACGGTTACTGTACAAATCAACTACCGTAGGATGAAAAGGGCGGTAGAGCACTCTGCACCTTAATTCTCTTTTAAACCTTTTATGGTAAATCTTTGACTGTACTTTTAAGCCGTTTCCACAAAAAATAAACACATAACGTCACTGAATAATAAATGTTCCACTTAATGCAATTTCTGAAACCTGACAGATGAATTTACACAGAGAGCGGTCCACTTTTTAGTTAGTTTGTTCAAAGGTTAAATTATGTGAATTTAATGTGAAGTTCTTTGATTGCAGTTCTCACGTCAAAGATAAATTAAATGCCCTCATTAAGCTAATTAGTAATCTTTGAAATTTTTCATTTTTTACATGACTTGATTGTAGAGCTCATTAAAGTAGCGGAGATACAAGTTGTTTCGCTGCAGGACTATCCAGCAAGGACATACTCATTCATTGGGGTTGGGGGAGGAGGGTCTTCTGCCCACTTTGGGCCCCAACTTAAACAGCCTTCATCATCAAAAATTGGGAATGATATAATAAATATATTCTGCAACATTTACAGATGTTTTCATTAAATACCGTAACCTACATTGGGATCCGTCTAAATTTTTTTTAGGTTCCTTAATCCCCTAAATGTCACATTAAAAAAGAAAAAGCCCTCCTTAAGGGCCTTTTTAACCCCTTAGTGACATCGTTTCCCCTTTTGTCTTAAAGTGTCATGACTTTTATATTCTTTTGTCTGTGTAGCTGTAGGACAGCTTGTGTTTTGCAGGATGAGTTTTAGTTTTTATAGGAACGAATTTCGGGTACATACAATGTTTTGAATAACTTTAATTAGTTTCTTTGCAGTAGGGGCGATGGGAAAAAAAGCAATTTTGCCATTGTTTTGGGGATTTATTTTTACAACTTGCACTATCCATACTAATATTATAAATGTGAAAGTAAGGCCCAATGTCCACAGGTTGATTCAACTTGCAGAATCCGTGTGGGGCACACAACTGAATTAAAGAATGCGGATTTGATTTGCGGACCTTTGGATGCGGAAATCAAATTGCAGCATGCTCCATTTCAATGCGGTTCCTGCACCAATGGCTTCCATTGAAGTCAACTGAAGCCAATCGATCCGCGGCTGGTCCGCAAGCCGGGGTTTGAAAAAAAAAAAAACAACTCTACTGAGTATGTGTGCTGGCCGGCACTTCCGCAAATGTCTGCAATAGAGAAAAAAAAAAGACCTGGATGGTAAGTAGGGTCCTCAGCCGCAGGTGTAGATGAAATTTGGCAGGAATATGGCTTGCATCTTGAGGAAGGACATAGACTACGTTTTATCCCCAAAATGTATAGCGTTCTCTAGGAAGCGTGACAAGACAGATTTATTTGGTGTTGCGCAGGTGCACCTTTGCTCTGCCACGCCATGCGGCGAGGCCATGGTGAAGGCAGTGCACATCATAAGCTGGGCCTTCCCAAATGGGCAAACATGTGAGGGCAGACATCGCATGCGATTAAGCTAGCAGGGATACCCGGCGTTGCCTGGGATTAAAACGTGAGCAAAAACACATTAACATAGATTGATAGTGTTCTGGTCCTATTAACACGTAATTTTGATGCGTTAAAACAGTGCAATGGTACCCGATTACAAATTACACACCTGGGATGAAATATTGTAAGAGACATTATTATGACTGCAAAAGAAGAAATTGTTTTAATTCCACGCATTCCGATAATACCGACGGATTTGCCTTTTCAATTTAAAAGGCTGTAATTCCCTATAAAAATAGTATTTGCGATGACGATCAATAAGGCTCAAGGGCACCCTCATAAATTCATGAATGGGTGAGTGCTGCCTCTGATTGGCTGAGTGCAGGGACCAATCAGAGGCAGCTCTCAGCTGTCAGTCAATAGCTGAGAGCTGCCTCTGATTAGTCACAGTGCTCAGCCAACAAGAGGCAGCCCATTCAGCAGGCGGGGATTTAAAATCCCCGCCTGCTGAATACTACTGAGAGCAGTGCAGGAAGAAGAGCCGGCTTGACGCGGCTGCGCCCCGGCAGCTGAAGAAAGGTGAGCATTCTTTTTTTTAAATTTTATTCACCATTTGTTCTTATTTTTCAGGGAAGGCCTTGTGTTTAAAGCCCTTCCCTGAAAAACAATTACCGGGTGCCGGCAGCAGGATCCTCTACCGCAGCTGTCATCTGTGACAACTGTGGTAGGGAATTCTTTATTCCCCGCAGGAATGAAGAATTCCTTTGCTGCATCTGTCACAGATGTGGCAGGTGCTGCAGCGAATTATTTTACCTCGTGGGGATGAAGAAAACATCTACCGCATGCGGCAGATGCGTTCTTATATGTAAAGCCCTTCCATGAAAAACAATCCAGGGGTGCCGACAGACGGGTGTCTTCAATGGAGCCACCAGCAACAGCAGCAGCTCCATTGAAAACAACGCAGAGCATGGGTCACCTTGAAAAATGCTTGAGTGCCCCATTGACTACAATGGGGTTCATTACTCGAAACGAGCTCTCGAGCATTACAAAAAGCTCGGCTTGAGTAACGAACACCCGAGCATTTTGGTGCTCGCTCATCTCTAGTCATTATGATTATGACAACACCAAATTTATTTTTTCTACTTTTGCACAATATATACACGTTTTTTGTAAAAATACTTTTCTTTTTGTATTACCACATTCCAAGACCGGATCCAATTTATTTTTCTACAGAGCTGTATGTGGCCTTGTTTTTTTGCAGGATGACCTATAGTTGTTATTGGTACAATTTTAAGCTATATACAACTCCTTGATTACTTTTTATTCCTGTTTTGGAGAAGTGAGATGAACAGAAAACTACTAGCTTTTCATTTTCTTTTTCTTTTTTTTTACAGAATTTACCATGCTGGATAAATTGTAATAGATGTTGTGATACCAATTATGGGGTTTTGTCCTTTTCACTTTTCAATATTTAAAGCATTGTGTAAGGGGAGAAATTTTTTCCATTTTTTCCCTGTAAAAACATTTAATTGCCACAGTCGGCAATGACTGTGGCATCTGTGAGGTTAAACAGCATGGAAAGGTGATTAGATGGGCAAATGCTCATCATTTCTCCCTTTTTCTTGGAAAAAAAGTCCCCCATACATGACAGAGAGCAAATATGTCCTCCGAACATTGCGGGTGAGGATGTGTAAAGTCCATGTTACTCCTTCCCTGGTGAACACAGGAAAATCACACACCGTTCTGACCCCCCCTCCCCTTCCCTCGACACACAGACTTGACAGCTGTAAATTCAGTATTCTCAACCCCACTTCAAACAACTGTACCTCCAATGCCCAAAGCATGTCGTAAGCACTGATATAACCGAAGCTAAAACTATTTCAATTAGAACAATCTCTGTTTGTAGTAAACTGGGGAGGAAGTGAGGTATTCAAGGAGACTCATAAGTATTTCTTAATAGTTCTCCTCTCCATATGTAATTTAAAATGTTGTTTTTTTCATATTTAGAGCTGATTGACTGTACGGAATGGGCTTACATTCATTGCTGAGCAACAAAGAATCTGATTGGTCAAAGCGTTCTCTGAAATTTAAAAGCTCGCCTCTGCATACTTTTAAACAGATAGGCAAACCCTTTAGACACATACCTATGGTTCAGAAGAACACTGAAGACTGTAAAGGCCCATTTGGACGGGACGAATGTCAAGCAAACGATGCCCAACACTTGTCCCCGCACATACTCGCTCTTGTGCTGCTGCACAGGAGCTAGTATTATTAGCTCTCAGTGGGGAGGCTGCAGGAGATTTCTCTTCTCGTGCTCCCCCGACCCTCTCCATTGACTTAACATAGCAGCCGTTCAGTACTGAACAGCTGCTATTTACACTGAGAGATCAGCTCATCGCCCATCGTTTATGCAGCATAAATGATGGACAATGAGCTGATCGCTAATCATTCAGTGTAAATAGCAGCCGTTCAGTATTGAACGGCCGCTATGTTAAGTCAATGGAGAGGGGCAGGGGAGCGAGAGGAGAGAAATCTCCTGCAGCCTCCCCAACCCCCTGCTGGCTGCTCTGTGAGCGAGCCAGCGCTACTAGCCCCTGTGCAACGGGAGCGAGGACACACAGGGACGAGTGTCGGTCATCGTTTGCCTGACATTCTTTGCGTGTAAATGGGCATTAAGAGTCTGTAATCATTCTATATCACCAAGGTAAGTAAAAAACAAAACATGGCTCCTCAATGGTGCAGAATTGCAAGTGTAAAGAGGTTAAAAGACAACAATTGCAATTGTGCTTATTTACAGACACAACATTGTGGAGAGCTTGTAGTAGTTCCACCTACAGCTAACTCCTTGACAAGAGGAATAGGATCACCACTGTGACCTCCACATTACCTGTGATCTCTGTATATATACACTTCATCTAGTTACTTGTGAATATATGACCTGACAAAGGAGCTCGCGTAGTACTGAAACATGTAGTCTTTATTGTTTTATTATCTCAATAAATCTCTTACGCTACTTCTTCAACTTTATTGTTCCAATACCAGCAGCACCTGAAATCTCTGTTGTTTCTTCTGCTCACCTCTCATCATTTTATATTAAAGGGGTTTTCCAGCTGTAAACTACTGATGGCCTACCTTTGGGATAATCCATAAGCAGTAGATCGGAAGTTGACCGCAACCTGGAATCCCACAGATCAGCTGTTCTCTGGGCTGATGTGGTCATGCACCTAGCTGATTTCTGAGGGAAGTAGACAGCTCCATTTCTACTTCAGTGGCAAGGATTGTTATTACAAAGTATCCATTGAAGTGAATGGCATTTAATACAAAGTCTGGCACAGACTAAGAATCCGGGGCATAATCTAAATGTCTAAGCACAACTCAGGGTCAGGAGGGAATTGCTTCCCTTTTGAAGAAAGATATAATTGGAAAGACCCTCGATTGATCCAGCTTACTTGGTTAAAACTTGGGCTTAACACACAAATGCCAGTTTGAATAAGCCCTAACACTTTTGTAACTACGTACAGCAGTAATAAAGTATGTACAGCTATGATTGTAACAAAAATGTCTAAAATCCCTACGGACATACATTACCCATCGTAGACATAAATCAGGAGGTTAAAGAGAAACCTCATGAAGAGCCGTAGAAGACTATATGTCTTCAGCTTCTCATGCTTAGCATGGAAATCTATATTAAGGATTGCTTTTCAGACCATTCTTTCCTATAGGTCATTAAATACAGTGCCACAAAGCAAGGTTTCATCCTATTTCACTGGCAAGTCAAATAAAAGTCTAAATTCCGAAGGGAATACATGATTCATCTCCGAAGGAAAGATAAGCTCTTAGCAATCCAGACAGCATTCATCTAGGGGAAAGCAGTAGATGTCAACCGGAAAGGATTAAAGGTAAGAATAAAGGGAGTCAATCACAAGTTTATAATGGGGCAAGGTAAAGGGTTTAATCAATTGCTCAATACAAGTTCCATTGATCACTGGAAGATGCTTGACCCAGCCATGGCCACTGGTGAACACTGGAATGTTTTGCTGTATCAAGAAAAGACATGGGAGTACTCAATCAGTTTCACGGCTACTGTTTCTTCGACTAAGACATGAAATAGGGTAAAAGAAAGAGGCAGAATATCACATAAACCAGATGAATTTTTACAATGTGGAATTGACCTGCAGACAACGTGAAAATTGATGGAGGCGTTTCTGTATGTTCCTATGAAGATAAAGAGATAATTTGCCACCAGGAGCTTCTGTGACATAGAACAAGACAATGAAGTATCCCAGAAACCTCTGAAAGTGCATTGAAGTTTAACAAACGTTTTTACTATATTGTAACTTGAAGACCGTTAGAAGTTTGTTCGAAACAAACTTTATTGGATAGTTTCCCCAAAACAAACAATAAATCGCAGATAACTGCTATTAATTAAAAAGCCAGAGTTCTGTTTCTTTCCTTGTTACATTGACTCTTGAATGGAATTTCTATAATGCCGAATTTCAATATTTTGGACACAGACTAGTTCTACCTTCTAGGTGAGATGTATATAGTCAACCAGAGCTTCTTGTGCCAATGATAACTGATCACTGCGAAGATGGGTGCACAATGTTCTGCTGATCAGTGCACTGGATTCAATTGATTAAAGGGTTATCTTCAAGATACGCGCAATATATAAATCCTGCTAGATTACAGATACTGATGTGTCTTTTCTTACCTTTTGTCTGGGACTAAATGAGAAAAAAAAAGAGCTTTTTTTGGAAGCAAAAGGTTACAAGAAACTACGAAATTGGTGGACCCCAGAGTAGCTTAGACTCACCCGGGTAGCTACTGACTACAGAAGAATCAAATTATGGATGAATATGGTGGGTACGCTGTTTTCCAACTCAGGATCCCTGTTAAATAGGAAGATGTCAGTGTTGGAAATATGAAAGTGAACTGCCATGGAAAAACTGGGAATTGGTGCAACCTCAGTAGGTGGTGATAAAACTCGAATGATGGAGTGAACTTCATTTTTCTTTATTAAATCCAGCAAAATGTGATGCATTTAGACAACTGGGGGTTCAACAAGGGTTCAAGGGAGATTGTCTTGCTGTTATCCGTACTCATCAGAGAAGAAATGGTCTTTCCTTACCTGTTTGTTGTATTCAAGATAAAAGGTGCAAGATAATCAGCTTTGAAAGAAAGTGCCTAAGGCCTCCCTCACACAGGGCGTTTGCAGAAATGCAGCGTTTTTCAACGCTACGTTACTGCAGATTCCGCCCCGTTTCAGCAGCGCTGGCATGCTCTATGCCAGCGTTTTCAGCTCGGCTGAAAACGCAGCCAAGAATGCTGAAAAGAAAAAAAAAGCTATACTCACCTAGCCTCTGCCGTCTGGGTCGCGTCCGCTGGTCTCTGCCGCTGATCCGGGCTTCCTTGGCACTCCCAAGTCTATTGCCGGAGGCCAGGTTTGAGAACCCTGCCTCCTGCAATAGAGTGCTGTGATTGGTTGTTGGTGCTTGCTCGATGTCCAATCACAGCCCTTCATTGACTGTCTCAGCCAATCAGAGCTTGCCAGCGCTGATTGGCTGAGACAGTCAATGAAGGGCTGGGATTGGGCATCGAGCGTACCGACAGCCAATCATAGCACTCTATTGCCGGAGGCGGGGTTCTCAAACCTGGCCTTCAGCAATAGACTTGGGAATGCAGGGGAAGCCCGAATCAGCGGCAGAGACCAGCGGCCGTGACCCGGACTGCAGCGGCTAGGTGAGTATTATTTTCTTTTTTTTCTCTAGCCAGCTGGGGCAGATTTTCGGGGTAGGGCTTCTATTACAAGCCCTCACCCCGAAAATTCGGTGAGTGGTTAACGCTGCCAAAAACGCGGCACCAAGTGTTGCCGCGTTTTCAGCAGTGCTAAAACTGCTGCCCATTCATTTCAATAGGCGACGCAGGGCTGAAAACGCCCAAAAATAGAACACACACAAGTTTTAAGTAAAAAAAGTATGCGCTCGTGGAAATTGCAAACAAGTGAAATAAAGAAGTCCGTTAGAAGGAAATATCATCCGCGATCGAGAGGATCTAGAGGAGTCAGCACTCAAAGGAGGGGGCTTCTTGTTTAATACGCCCCCCCTCCTCCCGAGTAAGTGCCATTCTATTTTTTATCCTTTCCGTTTTTCCATCTAACGGACTTCTTTATTTCACTTGTTTGCAATTTCCACGAGCGCATACTTTTTTTTACTTAAAACTTGTGTTTGTTCTTTATTGGGGGACCACTCTCCTGGTAAGAGCCCCCCAAATTGTCATTGCAGATCTCCTCCTTTATGGAGGATAGGAAAATAGCATACCGGAGATCTTGCTCACTATCCGTTGGCGCTGTCTGAACTGTTGTGTTTTTCCAAAATAGAACATGCATCGCTGTCAAAGCGCAGCGTTGGGAGGCGCTGCGTTTTCAGCCCTGTGTGAGCAGCACCATTGAAATGAATGGGAGTGTTGTACAGCGTTTAGCGCTGGGCTGAAAAGGCAGCGCTAAATGCTGTATAAAACGCCCTGTGTGAGGGAGGCCTAAGACGTATGGAGTTGGGAAGGAATTTTTTCCACCAAATGGGGTAAATTGGCGTCTGATTCATTGTTTTTTCCCCCCATTCTCTGGATCAACAAGGGGGTGGGGTGAAAACAGGCTGAACTGGATGGACATTTGTCTTTTTTCAGCCTTGCATACTATGTTACTATATAGTGATGCATTTAATGCACAAACGGCTTTGATTGGCCAGTGCTGCCCACACGAACAGCAATGCCCAGTCAGAGCAGCATGTAGTGTCTTAGATGAATGATAAATATAGTCTGTATAAGTAGTTAGAGAAGTGGTGCTGTCATCTTTGTTTGTAATGGAGGGTCGATTTAAATGACATGAATTGTCAGAGACAGGATATATGTCAGAAAGTAGAATTGTACGAATAACCCATAGAGTAGAAAGATCATTATAGCTATATATATATATATATATATATATATATATATATATATATAAAAATCAGTAATCATCATGGTTAAAGGGGTATTCCAATTTCAGCCATCACGAATAGCCGTCGCAACTTCATTATTTGGAATATGGAAACAGCTGAACAGGCTATTTTATGCCATTTCCATAACCCCATTCACTTCTATCAGAGTTATGGAAACAGTATAGGACAACCAATTCCACTGTTTCCATAATTCTGGCCACCGGAAGCCATGGGGGTATGCAAAGTACCTTCAGGGAACCCATTTTTTGGAGCTAAAGGATAAAATAGGTCAGCACTTCCCAATAGAAATCTATACGTGCATGTTAAACCATGGCTGCAACATACAATAGAAGCAGAAACCAAAAAGTGGCAACAGCACTCAAAATACATTTACTATCAGAGATATACATACCTATAATAAATACTCTAACCACATTAAATAATGCAAGGTTCTTGGTATATAATTTGATCAAAATATATTGGCCCATCTACTAACGTCCAGGTGACCAAGCTTCCAGATGAGTCCATACGCTAATGCCAGGTGGTTTAATCTTAACCTGGGATAGAGGGGTACCTACCTCTAAGAATGCTCCTCTCTTGGGACTAAGCCTACAAATAAAACCAGGGAAGGTAGGATACCATTTATATGGTCTAGTAGGGGGGACAGAAGGTAAATGGGCAGTGGGCGTGCACGACCAGGTAAAGGCAGCCACAACTCCACAATATTTGTAGAAAAAAAGGATAAAATAGGTCAGCCCTACCAATAGAACTATACAGGCGCACGTTAAACAATGGCTGCAACATACCATAGAAGCAGAAACCAAAAAGTGGCAACAGCACTCAAAATACATTTACTATCAGAAGTATACATACCTATAATAAATACTCTAACCACATGAAATCATGCAAGGTTCTTGGTATATAATTTTCTGGGGATAGGTGTGGATCCCAAAGGGGGCACCATCAGCTATCAGATATTTATTCCATATCCTGTGGATTAATATGGTCACATGACCATATTATGGATCCATACAATCTTCGTGTAGAAGTTTATGAATTCTTACTAGAGATGAGCGAACGTACTCGTTTCGAGTAATTATTCGATCGAGCACCGTGATTTTCGAGTACTTCCGTACTCGGGTGAAAAGATTCGGGGGGTGCCGGGGGCCGGGGGAGGCGTGGCAGAGCGGGGGGTAGCAGCGGGGAACAGGGGGGAGCCCTCTCTCTCTCCCTCTCCCCCCCACTCCCCGCTGCAACCCCCCA